>NW_006921614.1:416070-441367 GCF_000298275.1 Orycteropus afer afer | reverse complement strand
TTTTTTTTTTTTAATCCATTCCTCGGTTGATGGACACTTAGATTGATTGTTTCCATCTCTTTGCTATTGTGAATAGTGCTGCAGTGGACATGGGTGTATGTGTATCTGTTTTTGTCCTGCTTCTCACTTCTTTGGGATATATACCTAATAATAGGATTGCTGAATCAAATGAGTTTTCTATTTCCAAATTTTGAAGGAATTGCCATACTGATTTTCACAGTTGTTGTATCATTTTACAGTCCCACCAGCAGTGTATGAGAGTCTCAATCTCTTCACATCTCACAAGCATATGTTGTTTTCTATCTTGTTGAAATTTACTATTAATGCTGGGGTGACATGGTATCTCATGGTTGTTTTGATTAGACTCTCTCTAATGGCTAATGATCATGAATATTTCTTCCTGTGTTTGTTGACTACTTAAATATATTTGGTGAAGTGTCTGTTCATGTCTTCTGCCCATTTTTCAATTGGATTGTTTGTTTTTTTGATGTTGAAGTGTTGCAGGTTTCTATAAATTTTAGAGATAAGTCCTTTGCCTGATAAGTTATAAGTATATTAAAAAGTTAATATTTTTTAATCATATATATATATATATATATATGCACACACACATACATATATATATATATATGGGATCTCTGGTAGCATAGTGCCTAAGGCACTTGACTGCTAACCAGAAGGCTGGCAGTTCAAACCCACCAGCCATTCCTTGGAAGGAAGATGAGGCAATCTACTTCTGTAGTGATACTGCCTCAGAAACCCAAGGAGGGGTCGCTATGAGTCGGGTCCAACTTGACAGCACATAACAACAACAACAACAACAACAACAACAAAATACACACACACACACACACACATATATTTAACTCATTCTCAGAGTCAAGATGTTAATAGAAAGAAATCAGTTTAAATTTGTTCTGTGTACAAATAAAATTATTTGCAAAATATTGTCATTATTTCTCATGGTGTCAATGGCAGTTTTCAATGATAATTTGTCTACTTGAATATATTTAGATGCTATATACTAGAATGCAGAAATGTCTAGTGAAGAAAATTAAGTGAGAACTTAAAGAATGACATTCCCTGTAATGGCAGGAAATAGAGACATTGCCCATTATGCAGAAACTGTCTTTATGGATGTGATCAAAATAACTTGAGTCTTTTTATTTTCCAATGAGTCAGGGCCGACTCGATGGCAAACAACAACAACAACAACAATCAAAAAAAAAAAAAGAATCTCAAAGTGGATTTTCTGACCCTTTTCAGCAGATCCCTGACACTCTACTTCACCAAACCAAAGAAAACCCACTGCCATCGAGTCAATTCCAACTCTTAGCAACTCCCATTGTGTTTCTGAGGTGGTAAATATTTATGGAAGTACATTGCTCTGTCTTCCTTCTGCACAGCAGCTGATGGGTTTGAACTGCTGCCCTTCTAGTTAGGAGGCAAATACCTTAGGCACTGTGTCACCAGAAGCTCTTTACTCTACAGTGTAGTATATTTTCACCTACACTATCCACATAAAATAAAATTTGGTGTAAGAAGCCAGGCATTCTTCCTGTCTCAGAGAAATATGTTTAAGGGATATAATATAATTATTAACCAGAGCCAGTTCTTCTCAAAGATAAACTAGTTGACAGAGGGGGCTCCTTAGCATTGTAGGAAATGCTGCAAAATTAGCCACACTCAACATTGCTTAAGGCTATAGAAAGCTTCAGAGCAATTGAAGTGTCACTGTCTGCTGTCCTATTGTCCCCCCTTGCAGGAAACACTGGGATTAGGTCCTCAGTTAAACAAATTACCAGCTTGGTCTACTGAACTTTGATTCACCTGCAATTTATTATGAGTCCAAAATGTCTCAAGTCTAGGCTAGAGAATTTCCTAAAGAAAGGTTTAAATGACCACCTATCTAGTGGATTTCACGTCACTAAAAGGGTGATAAATGCTGTAATAAATGTTTTAACATGCTTGAAATATGATTTTCCATTTTATTTTCTTTTGAAACTCATTAAAATAAATTACTACTAGGTTGACTGAAAGGATCATTTGAGAAGGGGTACACAATGACATTCACAATTTAATTTAAACAACAACAACAAAACAAAACAAAACAAACTCACTGCCATCAAGTCACTTCCAACTCATAATGACCCCTCCTTTAGTTTCCAAGGCAGTATCTCTACAGAAGTAACTTGCCCAGTCTTCATTCCGAGGAGTGGCTGGTGGGTTTGAACCACCAGCCTTCTGGTTAGCAGTGAAATGCCTTAGGCATGTTTGTTTAATTTTGATGACCTTTTTTCATATATAAATAACCTCAACTTACACATTACCTGTATAACACTGCTTGCTAAGTATTAGTAAACATGTTTTATTATCCACAAATTTGGAGAGAAGTATTTACATAAGGAGTTCAATAAGCCATATTAAGTTTACTACTGTAAAGAGATCCTAGAGGAAAAGGACGTGGAGCCAGAATGCTCCTTGGAAATGGCAATGGCCAGACCTTGTCTCACCTGCTTTGTTCAGATTTTCAGCAGGGACTATTCCCTGGAGAAGGATATCATGCTTGATAAGGTGGAGGGTCAATAAAAGAGGGGAAGGCCCTCAACAAGATGGATTGACACAGTGGGTACAACGATGGGGTCAAGTATAGCAAGGATCATGGAGATGGAGTGGAACCAAGTGGTGTTTTGTTCTGCTGTGCATAGGGGTTGCTATGAGTCAGACATGACTCAATGGCACCTAATAACTACAACAACAGAGGAGAAAACATGAATAATGACTAATATATTTTTATATCTGATTGCTGCACATCTTTTTGTATCTCTCTCTCTGTCTCTCTCTCTTTCAGTTTTAAAGATTCATGAAACTTTTTAGATAAGCACAATGACATTTTAAGAGTGCAATGCTCTGTATAAGAGACAGGTTCAGGAATGTCTCTGCTATGACTAACTCTGTGATCTTGGGCAGGTCATATTAAGGCATTTCTTCACCTATGAAATGGAGTTCAGGTTAAATAATGTTCAATGTGCCTTTGCACTTGGGATTTCTATCATTCTTCCATATTACCATAAATTTATGAATTATAGTGACTCATAGTTTCATTAAACCTCACATATATTCTGCAGAGGTCAATGTAGAAGGAGGAAACTCACTCTTACCTAGACAGGAGGTTAATTACACAAGGAGGTTTAGTACCATTCACCACCTCCCACCCTCATCCCTTGCTGACTGAATAGTGTCCTGCTATAAATTAGGGTTAGTTATTCTGCACACCTTTGCTAATATAGGCTTGTGATCATATGATCCTTATCAAAAAATTATATTCAATGATACAATGACTCATACAGATATTACGTATTGAAACAATTACTTTGTATCTGAAACTAAAGGCATGGAATCATTTTAGGTATTAATAATTAAGTTAGTTTTAATTGAGAAGTTTTTCCATTTTCCCAATATTTTGTAGTACTGTCCTTTTTTAGGAATGACTAGGAGAAAAATTTTACTGTTACTTTTATAAGAGAATATTGATTGATATAATGTTGGAACATAATCACTGTAGTTTAGAAGACACTCAAAATACACAATACACACAGTGGTCACAACAACATACTTGAGAATACTAACAATCATGAAAATGGTTCAGGACTGGGCAACATTTTGTTCTTGGGGAGCTCTGGTGGAGTAGTGCCTAAAGCATTTGACTGCTAACTAGAGGCTGGCAGTTCAAATCCACCAGGCATTCCTCATAAGAATGGTTGAGAAATCTACTTCCATAGTGATCCTACGTTAGAAACCCAAGGAGGGGTCACTATGAGTCAGATCCGACTCAGCAGTGCATTGTATTTGTGTTTGTGTTACATGGGGTTGGCATGAGTTGGAATTGACTCCAAGGCAACTAACAACAACAGCCATTAGAAGACTGTACTCAGAATAGTACTAGACGACAGAGCCATGGGATCCAATAAGGGGAGGGAGACAGGCCCCACACAAGAGCCAGGAAGGGGGGGTAAGCTGGGGATGGCAGAGCCATGGGATCCAGGTAAGAGGAGGGCAGATAGGTTTCAAACAGCCAAGAGAGACAATCTTGTCTGTCAGTTTGTCGTACTGTGGTGGCTTGTGTGTTGCTGTGAGGCTTGAGGCTGTGGCACCAGGCTTTCAAACACCAGCAGGGTTGCAGATGGTGCAAAGATTTCAGCACAGCTTTCAGACTGAGACAGACTAGGAAGAAGGAAGAGGCCATCCACTTCTCAAAGAACTGGACAGGGAAAACCTTATGAGTAGCAGAGAAATACTCTCTGATGCATTATTGGGCAACTTTAGGAATAGACCTGAAATATTATCTGATAATATGCAGGAAGATGAGCCCCTTAGGCTGGAGAGCACTCAAAATACCACTGGGAAAGAGCTGCCTCATCAGAGTAGAACCAACCTTACTGATATGGATAAAGTAAAGCTTTCAGGACCTCCATTGGCTGATATGGCATGACTCAAATTGAGGAGAAAGAGCTGCAAACATCCATTAATAATAGGAACATGGGATGTACCAAGTATGAACCTAGGAAAATTGGAAGTTGTCAAAAATGAAATGGAATGCACAAAGATTGATATCCTAGGATTTAGTGAGCTGAAATGGACTGGTTTTGGCCATTTTGAATCAGACAACCATATGGTCTAATATGCTGAGAATGACAATTGGAAGAAGAATGGCATGGCATTCATCATCACAAAGGATGTTTCAAGATCTGTCCTGAGTACAGTGCTTTCAGTGATAGGATAATATCCATATGCCTGCAAGGAAGACCAGTTAATACTACTATTAGTCAAATTTATGCACCAACCACCAAAGCCATAGATGATGACATTGAAGATTTTTATCAACTTCTGCAGTCTGAAATTGACTGAACACACAAACAAGATGTGTTAATTATCACTGGTGACTGGAATGCAAAAGTTAGAAACAAAGAAAAATCACCAGTAATTGGAAAATTTGGCCTTGGTGACAAAAATAACACTGGAGACCACATGATAGAATTTTGTAAGATCAATGACTTATGCATTGCAAGTACTTCTTTCCAACAACACAAATGGCAGCTGTACACATGGACTTTGCCAGATGGAGTACACATGAATCAGATTGACTACATCTATGCCAATAGGCAATGGAAAAGCTCAATATCTTTAGTCAAAAGAAAACCAGGAGCTGATTGTGTAACAGACCATTAACTGCTCACATGCAGTTATGTCTTCTACTTGAAGTTGAAGACAAAACAAGTGTACGGGAGCCAAAATATGACCCTGAATATATCCCTCCTGGATTTAGAGACCATCTAAAGAATAGACTTGATGCATTGAACACCAACGACCAAAACCAGAAGAATTATGGAATGACATCAAGAACATTATCCATGAAGAAAGCAAGAGGTCATTAAAAAAAGACAAGAAAGGAAGAAAAAAACAAAATTGATGTCAGAAGAGACTCTGAAAATTGCCCTTGAATGGAGAGTAGCTAAAGCAAATGGAGGAAATTACAAGATAAAAGAGCTTAACAGAAGATTTCAAAGAGCAGCTTGAGCAGACAAAGCCAATTGCTATAATGAAATGTGCAAAGACCTGGAGATAGAAAACCAAAAGGAAGATCACACTCAGCATTTCTCAAGCTGAAGAACTGAGAAAAAAAAATTAAGTCTTGAGTTGCAATATTGAAAGATTCTATGGGAAAAATATTGAATGATGCAGGAAACATCAAAGGAGGATGGAAGGGATGCAGAGTCATTGTACCAAAAAGATCTGGTCGATCTTCAACCATTTCAGCAGGTGGCATGTGATCAAGAATCAATGCTATTGAAGGAAGAAGTTGAAGCTTCACTGAAAGAATTGGCAAAGAACAAGGCACCAAGAAATGATGGAATACCAATTGAGATGTTTCAACAAATGGATGCCCCACTGGAAGCACTCACTCATCTATGCCAACAGATTTGGAAGATAGCTACCTGGCCAACTTACAGGAAGAGATCCATATTTGTGCCCATTCCAAAGAAAGATGATCCCACAGAATGTGGAAATTATCAATATCATTAATATTGCATGGAAGTAAAATCTTACTGAAGATAATTCAAAAACAGTTGCAGCAGTATAGAAATGCAAGCTAGATTCAGAAGAGGACTCGGAATGAGAGATATCAAAGAATACCAGACAAACGTTTACTTATGTTTTATTGACTATCCAAAAGCATTTGATTGTGTGGATCATAACAAATTATGGGTAACATTGAGAAGAAAGGAAATTCCAGAACACTTAATTGTACTCATAAGGAACCTGTACATAAACCAAGAGGCTGTCATTTGAACACAACAAGGGAACAGTGCATGGTTTAAAATCAAGAAGGTAGTGTGTCAGGGTTGTTTCCTTTCACCATACTTACTCAATCTGTATGCTGAACAAATAATCTGAGAAGCTGGACTATACGAAGAAGAACATGGCATCAGGATCAGAGGAAGACTCATTAACAACCTGAGATATGCTGACAACACAATTTTGCTTGCTGAAAGTGAGGATGACTTGAAGCACTTACTGATGAAGATTGAAGAATAAAGGATTCTTTACTGTAAATTGATGTAATAATAATAATGTAAATGAATTACCTCTCAATACAAAGAAAACAAAAATCCTCACAACTGGACCAATAAACAGCATCATGATAAATGGAGAAAAGATTGAAGTTAAAGACTTCACATTGCTTGGTTCTATAATCTACACAAATTGAAGCAGCAGTCAGGACATCAGAGGACTATAGCACTGGACAAATTGGCTGCAAAGGACCTCTTTCAAGTTCTGAAAAGCAAAGATGTCTCCTTGAGAACTAAGGTGTGCCTGACACAAGCCATGGTATTTTCAATCACCTCATATGAATTTGAGAGCTGGACAATGAATAAGGAAGAGTGAAGAAAAGTGAAGTGGATGTTTTTGAGTTGTAGTCCTGAGGAAGAATGCTGAAAGTGCCATGGACTGCTAAAAGATCTAACAAATCTGTCCCAGAGGAAGTGCACCTGGAATGCTTCTTGGAAGCGAGAATGGCCAGACTTTGTCTCAACTACTTTGGTCATGTTGTAAGAAGAGGCCATTCCCTGCAGAAGGATGTCTTGTTGGTAAAATGGGGGGAGGGTCCACAAAAGAGGGGGAGACCCTCAATAAGATGGATTGACACAGTGACTGCAGTGATGAGCTCAAGTATAGCAAGGATCGTGAGCTGGCGCAGGACTGGACAGTGTTTTGTTGTGCTGCACACAGGGTCACTATGAGTTGGAGACTACCCAAGGCAACTAACAACAACTGCAACATAACTCAGAATATCTTCTTTAAATTGTTATTGTAAATATGTGGAACTGGAACCATCCTATTTAGATGTGGAAAAGGTTGGTTAATACATTTGTTGCTGTTATTGTTATGTGGCATGGAGTCGGACCCAACTCATAGTGATGCCCCTTGGGTTTCTGAGGCAGTATCACTATGGAAGTAGATTGACCAACCTTCCTTCTGAGGAGGGGCTGGTGGGTTTGAACTGCCAGCCTTCTGGTTAGCAGTCAAGTGCTTTAGGCACTATGCTACCAGAGCTCCTGCTTAATACATTTACTCTAGTCTAAATGGAATTACTTTGATAATAGTGTCTTTGTTCATTTTGGTCCCAATAACAAATCTGCTACCTCATGGTGGTATCTGGTATAATCAGTTTTTCATAATTTAGTCTTTGACACATGCTGCTTGGGTTATGCTGACTTGTACACAACACTGCAATTGATTAATCTTTTAAATTTCTTTTTAAGCTTTTTAATCTCTCGGGAGACTTCTTTCTTAGAGAAAACAATTCTGGGACAAAAAAAAATGTTTCTTGGTAAAACTAGAGGGGTGTCTAAGTTTGGAAGTATTGTGAAATTGTAAGAAGATTCTGTGGTTATACTTTGAAGTATAATGTGTGACGTTGTGAAGGAGTGAGATAGTTTGCATGGTTGAAAAAATATCATCTGTATGAGTGCAATGATGTTCTATTGTGCAGTCTTATTTTTTTGGGGAAAAAAAGAGAAATAATCCTGCCAAGTTTATGAAAAGACATATCCACTGGTGGTTGCTGTTGTGTTACTAGAGAGTAAAAATAAATATGTCAAAGTTATGAAGAAATATATGGTACTTATATTTTGTGATGAAGAGAGTAGGGGCAGAATTTCACATTGTTAAAATGTCCCCTTGTTGTTTGGAAAATAAGTCTGAGGAACTCCACTTTGTTCTATCATTAACTAGAAAAGCACATTTTCCAGTGTGCCAAACTACCCCTATGAACAGATTATTCATTTTTTGGAAGATGCATATATGCTTTCAGGCCAGTGTATCAAGTACTTGTAACTTTCTTAGAATTGTCTTAATGTACACAATTCAAAGTCAATAAATATACATAAAGTGGGTTTCTATTGGCTAGAATAAGGTCTAGTGTTTTGAAAACACCTGATTTACTTCACCATAACCCATCTGTCAGTTGTTGGTAGTGGCTTGCATGTTGCTATGATATTGGAAGCTATGTCACCAGGATTTCAAATGCCAGTAGGTCAAAACATGCTTAAAAGGTTTCAGCACAGCTTCCAGATAAAGACATACTAGAAAGAAAAATCTGATGATATACTTCTAAGAATGGAAACTCCATGGATCACAACAAAATATTGTCTAATATTGCAGTGGAAGATAAACAATTTAAGGTGGATTGCACTAAAAATATATAGTGATCACAACAATGGACTCAAGAATACTAACCATGTTGATGATAACTGCTAGTCCTGACAGTGTTTGTTCTGTTATACTTGAAGTCACCATATGTTGGTGCTGACTTCATAGAAACTAACAACAATTTACTTATAAATAAGATGTAAGCAATGATACTACCTTGAAAATGAATAAGGAAAATCAAAGAAGACTTGATTCATTTAAATTATAGTGTTGATGAAGAATATTGAATGTATACTGTGGACTGTCAGAAAAATGAATAAATCTGTCTTGGAGAAATACAACCAGAGTATTCCTTGGAAGAGAGGCTGGAAAGATGTTTTCAAACATAATTTGGACATGTTATCAGGAAAGAACAGTCCCTGGAGAAGGGCATCATCATGCTTGGTCAACAAAAAAAGAGGAAGACCATCAATGAGGTGGTTTGACCTCAATGGCTGCAACAATGGGCTGATGATTTTCAGGATGGCACAAGATCAGGCACTTTTTCATTCTTTCATTCTGCTGTGCACAGGGTGTCTATGAGTCCGATCTGACCTGACAGCACCTAACAACAATGACAAGGTCTAAGCACTATGCTGATCTACTTTACCTTAAATAAATAAATAGATAGATAGATAGATAGATAGATAAATAAAAAGGAAAGAAAAACATGAATTGGCTCTCTGCCCCAACCATATTCTCTATTTTGTCTTCCCTTAATACTGTGTAAACGTGAACCTAGAAGTGAAGCTGTGTTGTCCTTCACTCTTACTTCAAAAACCATTGGCTCACAAAGAAGAAAGGTATTTCCAACAGTTACAATATAACAGGGATATTGTAGGTGACTCTAAGGTTTAAGAAAGACTTTTAAAGTTAGAGAGCAAGAGAGCATCTGTCTTATTTATTGATGCCATAACAAAAATATCACAAATGGAAAATGTCAATACTACCCAAAGCAATCTATATATTCAATGAAATCCTGACCCAAATTCCATCAACATACTTTAAGGAAATAGAAAAAAAAAAAAACTTAATAACTAATTTTATATGGAAAGGAGAGAGAGCTTAGATAATCAAAGCACTACTGAAGAAGACAGACAAAGTAGGAGGTCTCACACTCTTCAAACTCAAAACCTACTATACATCCACAATAATGAAGCCAGCTTGGTACTGGTACAATGACAGCACATGTTGTGGTTGCTGTTATGTGCCTTCAAGTCGGATGGTCTATGTGATAGCACATAGACCAGGGAAAAATAATTGAAAATCCAGAAATAGATACATCCACGTATGGACAGCAGGTCTTTGACAAAGGAGCAAACCCATTAAGTGGGGAAAAGATAGTCTCTTTAACAAATGGTGCTGGCAAAACTGGACAGCAATTTGCAGAAAAATAAAACAAGATTCATACTTCAGACAGTACATAAAAATGAACTGCAGATGGATCCAAGATCTAAATGTAAAGCCAAAAACTATGAATTTCATTAAAGATGAAATAGGTGCAAGTTTATGTTGCCCTAATTCATAGCATAAACAGACTATCAAGCATAACCCAAAATGCACAAACACCAGAAGAGAAACTATACAATTGGAACCTTCTAAAAATTAAATTCTTATAGCATCAAAAGACCTCCAAAAGAATAAAAAGAGAAGCTACATATTGGGAAAAGGCATTTGGAAATGACATTTCCAACTAGAGACTTACCTCTAAAATAGAACTTCAATACCTCAACGTCGAAAGACAAACAATCTAATTCAAAAATGGGCAAAGGACATTAATAGACACTTTACCAAAGGATCTATTCAGACAGCTAATAAATACACAAAGAAATGCTCAAGATCATTAGCCATTAGAGAGGTGCGAATCAAAACAACACTGAGATATCATCTAACCTCAGCATTAAAAGCAAAGTTCAATGAGAGAGAAAACAACAAATGCTTGTGAGGGTGTGGAGAGATTGGAAGTCTCATACACCACTGGTTTGACTGTAAAATGTAATAAGCACTATGGAAAATGGTATGATACTTTATAAAAGAGCTAGAAATAGAAATACCATTTGATCCAGCAATCCCACTATTAGGAATATATCCTAAAGAGGTGAGATCTGGGACATGAATAGATATATGCCCAACCATGTTCATCACAGCATTATCCACATTAGTGAAGAGATGGAAACAACCTAAGTGTCCAGCAATGGATGAATGGATAACAAAACTGTGGTGTATATACACAATGGAATACTATGCAATATTAAAGAATAATGAAGAATCTGTGAATCACCTCATAATATGGCTGCACTTGGGGAGGATATTATGCTGAGATAGATAGGCAAGAAGATCAGGTATCAGTAGTTGAACAGGAATATATCTGTTATCATTCATAGATCTGGCAGATGATATTCCTACATATGTATTTGTATGAGCTATAAAAATGTCTATATGAAAAAAAAATGTGGAAAAAAATTCAAAGACTTAAAAAAGGCTAGGATTACTGGTTAGGTAGAGACTGGTGAAACACCCAAGACTATGGCCTCTAGTCACCCTTCAGGTCTGGATGTGGACTCACTCCCACGGCTTAACTCTCAGCCAAACAATAGATGGGTCTGTGAGTAGAACAATTACATCAGAGAGATACAATCCTTAGAAAAATCAACAATGGGAGATCAGAAAGGCAGTATTTGCACAGGCAGAGAGCTAGGGAGGCAGGAATACATAGGCAAGAAGGACACAGGGAAACGGTAACCATAGGGAGAAAGTGGAAAGAGAGCTGTTACATTGTGGGGATAGTAATCAATGTCATGAAGCAAAATGTGTATGAACTGTTGAATATAAAATGAATCTGGTTTGTAAAATTTTTCCCAAATCACTATAAAAATTTAAAAAATAAATAGCACAAGTGAATAGCTTTAACAGACGGAAATTCATTCTTTCACAGTTTATGAAGGTAGAACTACAAATTCAGAGTGCCAGCTCTAGGAAAGACTCTTTTTCTCTGTCACTCTAGGGGAAGGTCTTAGTATCCTTTCAACCATGGGAAGGTCCTAGTCTCCTTTCAACATCTGAAGACCCAGTGTTTGTGGAGATCTTCATCTGTCTTGATATCAGTCTTCCTCTGTGCCTAGGAGGTTCTCAGTGCAAGGATCTCAGGCTCTTCTTTCTTGGTGGTAGTAAGTTCCTCCTTCTCTGCTGTCTTCTGTTTCCTTTTATCTTTTGTAAAATGAAAAGTAGGCCATACCCTGGGAAACTCCTTTTACATGGGATTGGGGCTGTGACTTGAATAAAGCTGTTGCATCCCACACTAAGCCTCTCTCATAATTGATCATCTGGTTACATCAGATCACATCATGGAGGATGATTACACCATTATATAACTGCTAAACCACTGAGAACCATGGCCCAGCCAAGTTGGCACATATTGTTGGGGGGCTTACTTCAATTCATGACACATCTAAGAATAAGTTCTTCCACCCAACAGTGTGTGTGATCTGTTATCATGCAGTAGGCGCATTTACGCTCTGAGAAGTTAAGTGGTATAGTATTGAGTCTATTTTCCCTTTAGCATCTGTGCATCCTTGGATTATTACTTAACTCTTCTTAGCCTCAAAGTCATCCAGCACATGTTGTGAAGATTAAATAAAATTATGTGTCAAAACAGTGTTCTGAAAATTATACTTTTAGTGTGGAAGATTATAATGCATAGTCTAGAAGCTCTGCTGAAATCTGTCAACCAAGGGTGACCCTGCTGGTATTTGAAATATTGGTGGCATAGCTTCCAGCATCACAGCAACACACAAGCTACTGCAGTAAGACAAACTCACAGATGAGTGGTGGGAAAATTGCAGCACTTTGAAATAATAGCTGAACCCTAAGAAGAATTAATAACAATGCTGTAATAAGTTCCTAAACATACAAGCCAATAAAGTTTGAGGGAAACATTTTAAGGAGGTGTTTTCATGTAACAAGATATTTACATATAATATTCCTCAAATTCTTTAAATAACAAAAGACTAAAAAGTCATTCTTAATCTAGTTTGACAAATAATATAAAATAAACAATTAATGCAATATGAAAATAATGTATTATTTTGTACCATTCAAACTCACTCTTGTTGAGTTGATTCTGACTCATTACAACCGAGTGAAGGCATTGCAGAACTAACTGCCTGATATGGTGTCCAAGAATGTAATCTTTACAGAAACAGACTGGCACATTTTTCTCCCATGAACCACCAACCTGTCCAGTTAGCAGCTGAATGCTTATTTAAATCATAATAAATCATATTACTAACTTCAAGTCAATAGGGATTCATTACTTTCTTCTATTTTCTTAATTTTGTTTATTTGTCAGTTTTTAACTTTTTATTGTGATTTGGATAAAATTTTACAGAGCAGATTCACTTTACATTCAATCATCCAGGCACATTTTTTTTTTTTTTTTTTTTTGTGACACTGGTTATATTCCCCCCAGAGTGAATTTTTTAAAGATATTTAAAATAATGTTTTATTCAGACATGTGTAATCAAAGTATGGATCAATTCAATCAGATCCCAGATTCATTTTTCAGACTGAAATGATCCAGATTAGCTGTAAAAATGCATCAGATTGATAAGAACTAGAACTTTTTTTTTCTACTTTGCCATAAGCAATCACAGTCTTCTAAGGGGTTTTTCTAGTTTCTTGTAGGATATTTATATAAATAGATTCCTTTCTGCTCCATCAAAACAATTTCTCCTTACCCTGAATCAATATCAAAATCTTGTCTTAATTTAATTGAACCCACACAGAAGAGTAGATAAAATCTACCTTTGAGAATGCTGATACAATCCTTTCCAAGAAATATGTTGTTCTGCTATAGCCTGTCCTTAGAGAAAAAGGAGCTTTGGTGGTGTACTGGTTAAGCCTGTTAACCTAAAGGTGGGTTGCTTGAGCTCACCTGCCACTCTGCAGAAGAAAGATCAAGCAGTCTGCTTCTATAAATATTTATAGCCTTGGAAACCAATTGTGGTCACTATGACTAGGAATTGAGTCAATGGCATTGAGTATGGTTTTAGTTTTTTGAGAGAACGATTTATAAGCCTTAAATTTTCCCTATCTCAAAAAAGCCCATTATGTGTATTTAAATAAAGCAACTATTTTGACTAAATAGGTTTATCTTACAAGGGAAAAATAAAGTAGGAAAATATTCAATTGTTAATTTTCTCTACATTTTATTTATATATATATATTTTATATTTCTTCTATACAATATGATTTTGTAGTTGACCAAAAGGATGAGATATGTAATTCCAGCTCAACCTGAATTCTTGCTTTCTTAAATCATTATTTGCTATGTTTGCTTTTCTGTACTAACACAAAGTTGGGGAAATTCAAAGGACTAGGCACATCCCCTTCATCTGTTCATGCTCTTGTACGCATGAAGGGTGTACAAAATGTTTGCTTTGGTGAAGAGAGTGGGGGTTCTCCATCCTCCCCGTTCCCAATCCACAGATGCAATATAGAGCAAGCAGAGGCCAGTGCTGGAAAATGGAAATTTGGGAATAACTGGAATCATTGGGGTACTCATGTCTGAATTCAGCCTGTCCTTCACAGGAGGGCTCATCATTCCTGGATTTACTACAGAAACTGACAGTGCATTAAAGGCTCTCTATAGGAAGAATGTCATCTCCCCAAGATGACATAGGGCTATTAAGACATATGCCAATCTATTTGTGCCAAGATATCTGAAGTGAACTCACCTCCTACTGAATCTAGTAAATCTAGGAAAATACCCTTACATGTCTCAGGCTGCATTAACACTATCTCAATTACCTTCTAAGTTACTATCTCATAACATAATGAAAAGAACTAACAGCCACCTGTGAGGTCCAATCATTCTCCATATTTGGGTATCATCACTAAACTTTTGCCTTTCAAAATGCTTCAAATATTGTATATTGCTGTGCAAAAGCAGATCAATCCCTGGTTCCAAAGGTAAGATTCAAACCAGTTTCTGTGGACTCTATTGTGACTCACAGCAACCCTATATGTGTCAGAGTAGAACTGTGCTCCATAGCGTTTTCAATGGCTGATTTTTCAGAAGTAAATCTCCAAGCCTTTCTTCTGAGGTACCTGTGGGAGGACTCAAACCTCCACCTTTTTGGCTAGAAGCTGAGTGCTTTAACTGTTCCTATCACCCAGACACTTCAAGGCAATATCAGTTACAGGTAAATGAATAAACAGACCCATTTACTCATGTAACCTGTCATCTCTTCTAGCCCTTTATACCCTCAGAACATTTCTCTCCTTAGATATCTAATAGAATTTGTCCCTCCAGATACTTGAATCTCTGGGCATTCTGGAAAGGATGCCACATTCTGGGTTTCTCATTCCTTATTGCTAATAAATTCAGACCCCAGTGACAGGGTTGTACAGAGGGATGTGGACATTTGTGAAGTCAGTTTACTCCTATCCAGATGTAAAATAATAGACAGTAACACAATGACTGTCATAGATGGCAACTTAGCGCCATTGTCTCAAACAACTCCCCCTTATCCAGTATGCTCAGTTCAATCACTGACCGCAATTGATGTTTTCTGTATTACACATGAGATGTCAAAATATTAGCTATGGTGTGTCATATTCGGAGGATATCAAATATCAGCATTCTACTACTCAAGTCTCTGCTGAGGTTCTTTGGTTTTTAAGAAGTTATTTTAAAATCCCTTCACATTTCAATATTTACACAGTTGCCAGACATTTAGGAAAACAGTAACAGATTAATTCATTAGTGGTTTTGAAATAAAATTTGAGAAAAATAAACTTATTATAGAAGAATTCCATTTCTTTGTAAATGTTTATAGACCTCAAATATTTTGGGAAAATAATTTCTAAGGGTAGAGACTTCTCTTGTATTTTAGCTTTTAATTTATTGAGCAATGTATACCATATTTTTACCCAAACAATTTTTTGTGTTATATATTTTGCATATCACACATGCCTGCACATTATTTTCATAAGTGCACTATACTGATATTTTTTACCTGATGCTGACTTCAATTTCAATTTCTTTTCTGTTCAATTGATTTAAAATTAAGTCATCATCATGGTGCCTTCCAACGCTGAGGTTCAGTTAACAGCAGCAGATCTCACTAGTCTCCCCTAGAGTTTCTGAAGTAGTTCCTCTCCTGATAGGAATCCATCACTGCTGTGCACACCACTTTCTCCAATGAAAAGGAAATCACTTTTTCGATACGAGAAAGAGCCCTCATAAGGGTGGCCAGCCCCACTCCTGGAATCATGGAGGTTTGTACACCGTGGGCTGGAGAGATCATTCAGTGTGGCCAGGGTAGCGTGCCAGGGCAGATTGTGCCTGCCGTCTGGTTGGTTAGCCACCGTGCTAACACAGTGTACTGTCCTGGTGCTGGCTGCACAGGGAGCCAACACTATGGAACCCAGATGCATGCGGTCAACAGCTTGCTCTTGCCAAAAGGTCAACCTATGTTCACTCTGTGGCAGCCCCATGTGCAGCACCCCCACCTGACACTTTGCCCATCTCTGGCTCAACATACCTGGGCACAAGATGGACACAAGGAACTCCACCATTCTCAGGCTCTGCCACAAACCCAGGTCTCTGCCCAGGGCAACCATACAGTTTCAACTGTTTATTTTGCAGTGACCAGGGTACTACCAGCTCTATCCGTTACTTCTTGATCATGGCTCATACCTTTATTATATAAATATGATGAAAAGTAACATTCTTAAACTATTGTGTGAGGGTGAATGAGGTCGAAATTCACTTCTGAAAGTGTAAAAGACGTGTGGTATATGCACGGGTTACATAATTTCTTCATTTCCCCCCATTGCATGTGTGTGTGCATTATTTACATGGGCACACTATTTGCAAAATAAATAAATAAGGTATGTATATTTTAAAAAGGTTCTGCTTACTGCTTCTATCTCTGTTCCTTTCCCCAGAGATAACCACTATTATCAATTTGGCATATATATTTCTAATCTTTTAGTGTCACAAGTAAGATCAAACAATTGTTCATCTTTTTTTAAAATTTTAGTCTGGCATCTATCCAGGATATTTAATGTAAACCCTTAACTGTGTAATCAGTCTTTTCAAACATGCAATTAGTGCACGTGAAGGAAAATGATAAGATCTTTGATTCTTTCAAATCATACAGCTAAAGAAAGTAGAGAAGCAAAGGAAAAAGGGAGAGTCAAGGCCAGTTATGAAGTTGGAGCAATTTGCATTTTTAATAACTTTGAGAGGTTAGACAGTCCCATATTTCAACTGACTATCCAGCAACCTCTCAGTGTCTTTTTCTTTGTCTATTTACATAAGCAATTGACAGCTCATTAAGAGATCATTAGAAACAGTGAGGACCCTGTGATCAAAGGAAACAAACAAACAACAACAACAACAAAGAGTAGCTGAGGACATCTTTACTCTTGAATTTCTTCAGTATCTCACAAGATTATGAAATTGTATGTGCATATCTGATGATGAAAGCTACTTGTATTCATCATAAAAAAGGCAATCATAGAATCATTCATTATATCTTTTGTCTCATTTTCTTATCATTTTCCTTATTAAGAAAAGTCATGTGATAGAATCCATAACTCTATAGTTTTACCATAAGAGAATAAGGTGAAAAAAAAAAAAATCCACATTCCCAAACTTAGTTTTCCTTTCCTTCTTTTATTTTTCCATATATATGTGTGTGTGTATAAATACACACACACATATTTATACATACACACACATATGCCATGTTGTTGTTGTTATGTGCCATCGAGTCGGACCCGACTCATAGCGGCCCCTCCTTGGGTTTCGAGGCAGTATCACTACGGAAGTAGATTGCCCCATCTTCCTTCCGAGGAGTGGCTGGTGGATTTGAACCACCAGCCTTCTGGTTAGCAGTCAAGTGCCTTAACCACTATGCTACCAGAGCCACATACGCCATATATATACTCTTAAATTCTATATGGCTATAACTTGGAGAAACCACATACTCTTATTGTTTAAGAGTAGCTTAGATGTAAAAAATTATCTCTGCTTCTTCCTAGTAAAATATGTTCAGAATATAAATTAGTTCTTTTTCACTTGCTAATACTCTCTTGACCCAACCAAAGTAGACAAAAATCAGTTCCGCTCTGAATAAATGTTTGTCTGGTACTTCTAAATCTCTAGGTACCAAAAACCGATTGTAAAATGAAAGTCAAATGCACACTAGAGTGCCGGTTCTTCTTTTGCCTTTTGAATTTCATTTTGTAAAACGCATGAATGCAAAGTACTTTTAAACACTTAGGAATCAATACAAAGGAAACAGTGGGAACACATTTATTCTTATTTTATTCCGTTTCAGGGCTGCTGAGTTTTGCTTGACCAGATGTTGCAGAGTTTCAAAGTCAAATCTGTTCATCCCCTGGCTGTTAGCTAAAGGGGTCTTCCTTTTATAAACATGAAGATCTTTTTCTATCTGCTATTATCTTTTTTGTGCATATTTGTTTTTTATCAGATAGTTCCACTGAAGAGAAAGAGAGTGCAGTAAGTATTTACAACCTCTTTCCTATCTCTGATGTTGTTTTATTGACTTTTGCAGGAGAAAAAGTAAGAGCTGCTGTCTGTATTTAGGCCATTTGTATGTTCTTTATTGGTGTATGTTTGAATGCCCAATTTGATCTCAATGGAACATCCTTTGTAACATAAAATAAAACATGATGCTCAAGAAATGTAACGACAGCTACATCTAGGCCCTTTCATAGCAGTTGATAAAGCTTAAGCCTTGCCTCTCTGTGTGGCAGTTCCCCTTCTCTTTCTTTTCTTTCTCTGTGACAAGCAGCCATTGTCCCCTTGGTGAGATCTGCAATATTACTTTGACCCTAGCCCATCAATCTGCCTCAATTGGATAATGATCTGTAATCACTTTCTTTCAGGGGAGTCTATAAATTTGCCAAGGCCCCATTCTTTTCTGAAGGACTCCTTATGTTCGTTCCCATTTGTGCAAATGCTCTCTCTTTTACAGGGCTAAATAGCCATGCACATGGTCCATTCTGTGAGGAGGCACCAGGCTATTCTCTGTTGATTTTCCATGCTCTAGTCTCTTAAAGGAGACTAAGGCCAACATGCCAGGACGCAGTGGGGGGCTGGCCCGAGCCTCACCACATCACAAGCCTCTGCTTTTCTCATTAAGCCTGACCCATCATTAGGTCACTCTGTGTTCCTCTTTGTAATCAATGAGCTTAATGTTTAGTTCAAGAAAAGTTAATGAGGGAATGAGTAGGGAGTGGAAGAGGAAAGAGAAATAGATGAAAGCACAGAGAAATCTACCACTTGTAAATAAATATGAGGGATATGCTTTGGCAACCTAAAAACTAAATACACTCCCATAGTCATTTCCACCTCAAAGTGAACCTATACTAGGCTAGTAAGAGGTAAAATGATTCCTTCAAATATCTTCTACATAATTCCTCAAACAATCCTTTTCAGTCCTGTTTGGTTTCCATAGGACATAAAAATTCTTAGACCCTGCTATTCCCCAGTGGCCTCCACTTTTCTCATTAAATGGAATGAAAGGCTTCATAACAGAGACTAAATCTGCATTCACTTGGAATCAGGGGGCAAAGACAAAGGTGGCAAAGTCCATGCGCATTTGCGTGACTTTGGAGTGCTACAAGGATTTTGTTTTATATTATATGGCTCTATAAAACATTCATGGTCATAGTGAAGTGCAAACAAATACACAAAAAAGCAAGTAAATGATGCCTAGGACATAAATGACTCCTATATTAAAAGAGTTATAAAAGGCTTTTGGTCATCACTTTTCCAACAGAGGGAGTGTCTATGAACAATGACAGATATAAGAAAAAAATACACACAACTTAATCAAGAAAAGATCCAGGCCATTGGACACCATACTTTGCTGATGTCAGTGATTTTCAAGGTTACTTCATCCCAAATCTCTTTATCTGCTTGGATTTTAGTTTATAGCAAACCTGTGGCAGTTTTATAAGGATGAGGGAGGATAGCACAGGAAAACACAAAAGGCATCACAAGACTGCCGAAGTGACATCAGAGAAAATGCAAATTATTTTTAAAAATTTACCTTGGCTTTTTTTCACTGTCCTACTCAGAAGGAAGGTTAGGCAATCTACTTCCTTAATGATATCACCTCAGAAACCCAAAGAAGGGTTGTTATGAGTCGGGTCCAACTAGACAGCACAAAACAACAACAACAACATAGGAAAAAAAATATTCTAATTTTTTGCATTTCTGTACTTCTCATTATGCCTTCTTAAACACTTGAAAAATGATTTATAACATATGTATATATATTTACAACATAAATTAGATTCAAATGATTTATTAAATGATTTAGATCAGATTTAAATGAATAATTGTAGAATACTCTTACAATGATCACACAGGTGAAGGCATTGGAATTTTTCAGCTTGTTTTTACTGTTACAGATTGTTTTTGTCATTTATACATGTATTTGTGACAAATGTACATGTGTCTGTTTTTCATAGTGTCTGTATTTCCTTCAAAGAGCCCTGGTAGTGCAGTGGTTAAGTGCTTAGCTGCTAATGGAGAGGTCGAAAGGTCAGTGGTTTGAACTCACCAGCTACTCTGCAGGAGAAAGATGTGGCAATCTGCTTCCCTAAAGATTAACCTGTTGTTGTCCAGCTGATTCCAACTCATAACTACTGTATATTGCTGTTGTTGTTGTTATTTGCAGTCAAGTCTGACCTGACTCATAGCGACCCCTCCTTGGATTTCCGAGGCAGTATCACTACGGAAGTAGATTGCCCCATCTTCCTTCCAAGGAGTGGCTGGTGGGTTTGAACCGCCAGCCTTCTGGTTAGCAGTCAAGTGCCTTAGCCACTATGCTACCAGAGCTCCCTATAACGACTGTATAGGACAGAGTAAAACTGCCCCATGGGATTTCCATGGCTATAGTATTTGCAGGTGCTGATTGCTACTTTCTCCTGCTGAGTGGCTAGTTGGTTTGAACCTATGATCAATTGGTTAGCAGCTGAGCCCTTAACCACTGCTCCACCAGGACTCCCACTGTAAAGATTCTACTCTGCAAAGATTCAGTTCTACTCTGCCCTATAGGGTCAATATAAATCAGAATCTACTCTACAGCAATGGACTTCATTTTGTTTATGGGTACTACTTTCAAATACAAAGGCAAGGGTTAAAGAGAAAAACTTTTTTTTACAGCAGAAGGGTCTCTTCATAAATCATAGAGTTGAATCATTTATTTTAAAAAGATCAGCACAAGGCCAGTCCCTATGAGGTCAAGGTTAAAGATGTCCCAAATGTCCAACTTTTCCAAATTTCTGTGCCACTCTATCATCTCTAACATCAACTACTCTTCCCTCAACAATCTACCTAATGTCTAGGTTTCCACCGTATTTTGCTATAACATCTCACAGACTCACAAACTCTCAAGTAAACGTCTCACATGGTGGTGGTGGTGGTGACTGGGAGACTGGCAGGCTGGAAAGACCCAGGTCTCCGGGTATTTCTGGAGGACTCTCCCAACTCACGTGGTTGCAGGGGTTGGTGATCCCAAATCAGTGAGTCAGATGATGGCTACAGTCTCAAGTCCAGAGGTGAGATGATGATGAACAAATGCAGAATCAGAGCAAGAGACCAAACTTTCCCAGAGCATTTATATATACACCCTCAAGGAAACTAAGGGTAGTAACTTGAGTCACACCCTCCAGTAAGGTGAGACTCAAGATACATCCCACCCTAAACAGACATGACGTTGTTGTTATGTGCCGTCGAGTCGGCCTCGACTCATAGCAATCCCTCCTTGGGTTTACGAGGCAGTATCACTACAGAAGTAGATTGTCTCATCTTCCTTCCAAGGAGTGGCTGGTGGGTTTGAACCATCAGCCTTCTGGTTAGCAGTCAAGTGCCTACGTACTAAGCTACCAGAGCTCCTAAAACAGACATAGAGACTGGGATTTACAATACATCGCACAATGGAGGATGGTGGCTAGAAGGGCCATATTAAGCAATTCACTTGGTTAATATAAGGTATGATGAAAGCCTAGAGGTCACATACTCACCATGACAATGTCATGATGAAGAGTCTGATTCCAAAAGTAGTTCAGTTACTTTTCCAGGATGCCCTGACAAGATGACACTGAATCAAGATTGAATCTCAGGCACCAAATCACTTTCCCACTGTTCATTCCATCTCATTTAGGGGACTCGATGAGGAAATTTCATAAAATATTTCTGTAACGCAAAAACCCAGAAGGTGTGCACTGATAAACTAGTGTCTGTGCCTGTGTCACAATATACTGAAAGAAAGAAGGGTGACTCACACAGTAGAGTAACTGAACTCTTTCTATCAAAAGAATCTCATTCTATCAATGGAAAAAATAATTATATTAAATAAAGAGGAAAATGTTTTGTTTTGCTAATAAAATGCTCATGGATACAACAGTCTAGCAATTCCAAGTACTGAAGCTAGGGACATTTCTAAGAAGTTGAGTAAACCTCAATGAAAGGAGCCCCATGGTGCAGTGGTTAAGTGCTTAGCTGCTAACTGAAAGGTTGGTGGTTCAGACCCACCAGCTGTTCCATTGGAGAAAGATAAGGCAGTCTGCCTTATCACTCTCAAAGTTAAGTGTTATATCAGTTACAAGTAATTATTTTTTAAATTATAAACCAAGTCATAAATGTTTAATTTCAGTTCAGCCTTTTCCATTGTGATAATTTAGCTAACAGATAAATAGGGGTTTACAAGAATTGTAAATAAACCACACATGATAAGCCCATAAACATTTTGCAAGACTTTCTTTTTCTAAAAATGCAAACTGTTTCTTCTAGGAAGTTGTGCATTGGATGTAAAAGCATAGAATCAATATAAGTCTTAATAATTTATAAACAAAGAACTGTTGAATTAGAAAAAAAAAATAGTTTTCTATTATATTTTTTTAGTTCCATTAGCACAAGGCTCTGAAATTTCCTCTATTACCTTTTTGGTAAAGATCATATATATATATATTTTTTCTTGTTGTTTATTTATTTGTTTGTTTTTATCAAATCTTCCTTGGTACAAGTAAAAATCACCAAACCAGATGTGGTCATCATCATTTTACAGAAGTAAATGATTGAAGCTTAGAGAGGTTATTCTTTGTCCAAGGTCATAAAGCTGATCAGTAGCTGGATTAGAATTTGAACCTAGGTCAATCTGGTTCTAAGCACATACATAGTCTACTATTTTTTCCTGCCCCTCCTTAACAAATTCAACTCAATATTATTTTTTTCCAATTGCCCAAAATGAATATACATCCAAAATTAAAAGTTATTATATTTTTGTTTTAGTCACAGTTACAGGAAATATGAGGACACTGTGGATTTAAAGTTACAGACACAATGGGCTATTATTTTTAAAGAAGTCAGAAACTCCTCTCTAATCACCTAACAGAACTACGTTAGAGGCTCCCTAACATTTTATATCTATTTTTATTATTGCAAAGGATTATTAACTTATTACTTGAAAGTTGTTTATTCCCTCTTCCACAAAACCACTTTTTAGGTAATAGTTAGTATTTATAAACATGTGATTAGAAGTCATACATCTTGTACTTCAACCTTCTGAAAGGTAGACTCACCTGGCCACAGTTTCTGGTACATTCTGTGTTTTGTTCTTTCTTCCACCCCCCCAGAAACTATGGCTAATGGCTTTTCAGTGAGGTCCACCAAACCGAAAACCAAAATCATTGCCGTTGAGTTCAGTCTGATTTATAGTAGCCCTGTAGGACAGAATGAAACTCTGTAATCTTTAAAGAATCAGACTGCCTTTTCTTTCTCCAGTGGAGCAGCTGGTGGGTCGAACCACCAACCTTTCTGTTAGCAGCTAAGCACTTAACCACTGCACCACCGGGGCTCCTTTCATTGAGGTTTACTCACTCTCAAAGTCCTCGAGTGGTAGACTGCTATGTTGTTGGTGGTGGTGGTTGCTGCCGAGTTGGTTCCAACTCATGAAGGGCCCACAAGTACAATGTGCAGAGGTAGACTGCTCCATACAGTTTTCAAGATTGTGACCTTTAGAAGTGGATTGTCAGGCCTGTCTTCTGAGGAGCTTCTGGGTATGTTTAAACTACCAACATTTCAGTTAGTGATCCATTGCTTAGCCATTGCCTCTGTCAGGGAATTCCAGACTGCTGTAAACGAAAGCATGTCACATAGGAATTCTTTAAACATTTTTCTATTCATTCTAATATCTCCTTCAATCTTTCTATTGCTCTCTAGAGTTTCTCTAATGAATGCAGTGCAACACACTGCCATGGAGTTGGATCCAACTCATAGCGACCCCTTCTTGGGTTTCCGAAGCTGTACCACTACGGAAGTAGATTGTCCAACCTTTTAGTCAACTGTTACATGTGATCTTTTCACTTGTCACAAAAAGATTTATTTTTCTCTCAAGAAGCAAGATTGTTCCTTCCTCTTCCATTTTATGCTAACCAAGAAATCTCCTGCCACTAAGTTGACTCTGACTTATAGTGATCCTACAGGACAGAAGAGAACTGCTTCACAGGGTTTCCAATGCTCTAAATCTTTAAGAAAGCAGACTGCCTTATCTTTCTCCTGTGGTGCTGGTGGTGGGTTCGAACCACTGACCGTTTGGTTAGCAGGCTAGTGTTTTTACCATAGCACCACCAGACCTCCTTATTTTAAACTAACAGTAATTTTTTAAAAAAATCCTTGTTCTATGCATAATTGCCTCATCTTTTCTAAAAGCATTTCTGTATAGTAGTGTTATTTATTTTTTTCATAAATATTATCGTCATTTTATTGTTCTTTTCTTTTTTTTTTGTTAATATTTCAGTGGTTGACTTAGTTCCTATGGAATATCATTTTAAAATAATAGATTTTACTACCTCTTCTAGCTTTCAAATTTGGTTTGGTTTTATATCCTTTGGAATTCTTTCCTTCCTTATATATTCAGAGAGAGTATCAGCACTAAATGAACTTCGATATCACCTAATCCCACTTTTTTCCACCCATAAAAGTATGTGAGGCTGTTGTTAATTCCATTGAGTTGGCTCTGACTCATGAAGACCTCACATGCAACAGGAGGAAAAGTTCACCAGTCCTATGCTAATGGTATGTTCCAGTCCATTGTAGCCACTGTGTATTTTGTGTCCCACCCAACCCAAGGAATTCATCTTTTAGCACTGTGTCAGGCAGTATTTTGTTCTAATCCATAGGATTTTCACTGGATAATTTTTGCCAGTAGATTGATAGGCCCTTCTTCCTCCTGGCTTAGTCTGGAAGCTTCACTGAAACCTTTCCACCATAGGTGGCCCGGTTGCTATTTGAAAGACTGGTGGCACAGGTTCCAGTATCATAGCAACATGCAAATCACCACAGTAACACAAACTGACGAATTGATGTTGGACTGGAAGCTCAGAGAAGTTCAATGATAGGTTAATTACCAGCATACTAGCATTGAATTCCTTCCTTTCAACCCAGTACCTTCCCATGTCATACTAACTGTTCATCTCTAGTACACAATATATT
>NW_006921614.1:398567-407775 GCF_000298275.1 Orycteropus afer afer | reverse complement strand
CAAGATTATCTTCTGTGTCTGTGTTAATTGGTTTCCCTTTTCTTTGTTGAAGAGGGTCTGTGCAATCCTTCTGCCTAGTCCGCCATCTTGCCCCGCCTCCTTGAGAAGCTCTTTTAAGGCATCTCCCTTCAAGATGATTTTTAACCAGAGATAAATAATCCTGACATACAGTAAGTAGCTCCACTGACCTCTTGCTGCACAGGGAAGTAAAGTTTTACCCCACCCCATGGCCATTGTTAGCACCTTGCACTCATGCCACAGCTTCTCAGTCCATTTGTTTGTTTGTTTTAATTAACTGGGATTGGTCTGAGTAATAGACCTAACAAATAAATCACCCACTAGCTACTCTAACAGACAAGGGTAAAACACTATAAATGCAGTGATTTTGTCCAGAAGTCTTTCTGACCCAGGTCTGAAAATTAGTTTCATCCCTTATTAAATAGAAGACATCACACAAGCTATTGTTACTCTGAATTTCAATTTCATTATCAGAAAAACAGAGCTAATACTATCAACCTGACTGTTTGTAGCATGGGTAACTAAATACTGTAAATGGGAGCATTTATTCCAGTATCTGTCATAGCATTGTCACATTACAAATGTAATTACTATTATTACTCCGTCTAAAATAGCTTTAAAAATTATCACTATGAGAAAGAAGGCTGATAACATTTGGAAGAGTATAATGTGGTAGTGGTCTTTGCATAAGCCAATGTACTTCGTTCACTTTTCCCATGGAAGCATGGAAAATCTGTATCTAAGTATTCATCAAGTTGACTCAATGTCCTTTATGATTTTGGGGACATATATTATTACATAGCACGTGCTATGTAATAAAGACATAACAAATATTTGCTGAATGAATGATAACTAAATAAACACAGTTTTATTCTGTTCACATGCAGATGTAGAACAGCTTCCTTCACCTTACTCTATAAAATGCTGAAAGTCTTCCTTCTGCCTTTACATAGGAGCCTATTCTTGAATTCAGCATTTAGAAACATGTCTTATCATCTTAAATCACTTCACTAAATTTTCTTGCACATGCACTTATAAAATGTTGGTAAATGATGGGACATGAATGTTCCATTCTATAATGGTAAGAAAGGGGGTAAAGAGAGAAACAGAGTAGATTCAAAAGTCATGTTGCAGTTTTCTTAAGTAAAATAGAGGTTGGTGCTATTTCCAAGCTGAAAAACAACAAAGACTGTGGATGATATCGGGGAATGTACCTACTTTTGTGGACTGTCATTGGGATGCCTTTTTTTCAAGATGAAATTTTACTTAAAATACACTTAATGACTATTCAATATTTTGCATTTATGACAATAGTAAAAAACATACTGTCTATTTATCTAATCAATGACATAAGTCTGGCAGTAACGAATACCAAGATGTGAGGCAAGGCAACATTGGCTGAAATGGTTAATACTTTGTGTCAATTGGCTGATCCCTAATTCTCAGTGGTTTGGCAGTTATGGAATAATGTAATCATTCTCCATTTTGGGATCTAATGTGATTATCATCCATTTTCACATAATGTTGATATTTACATAACAACCTGGTCTTTTCAACCACACTATGTTTTTAAGTGAGGACAATATGTAGTTAATTATTGGACTTTTAGATGTGAGGTAATATTTTCTTCAGTCTCTTAAGAATAATTAATTACTTTTAATATAGTAAGAAACTTGGGATGGCTTGGTAAGGGAGGGAGTGGATGCATAAGACAATTTTAGGAATCTGCTAAAAGATTTTATCAGCAGATATTGCAGCTGAAATCTTTTACTAGGATTTCATTCTTCTGGGGTTGTATAAATTTGATGGATTTTCACATAGAGGCTCCATTTTGCTTTCTATTCCTATTTCTTCATTCCTTTCCCTTCCTTTCCTATTCCTCTTTTCCTCCTTCCTTCCTTCCTTTCTTTTTTTGTTCCTCCTTCCTCTTCCTCTCTCTATTCCTTCCTGTTCCCTCCCTCCTTCCTCCCTTCTTCCCTTCCTCCTTCTGTCCTTCTTTCCTTATTTTCCTTCCTTGCTTCCTCCCTTCTTTCCTTCAATTCTCTCATTCTTGCTGTTAAAGCAGAACCTCTTCGATTCACCTGATACAAAACAGAGCTCTTGGACAATTCACCCCTACCTTCTGGTCAATGTTCTGGAAAAATATGTATCTGCTTTGTTTGCTGCATATTCATTCATCTAAATGATTGATGCACCAAAGTTTGTTTCTTCCCACTCTTTTGAAACTTTTATTGAAAAGTTAATTTTTATTTAAAATGTGTTACGTACTTAATAGACATAGAGGAAGGATTTCAGGGTCAGATGAATTCAAAAAAAAAAAAAAAAAGCAAAACAACAGTTTCCTTCAATCTTTTCAATATTGTCTTTGTGACAGAAGATTAATTTAGTGGAGCCTTGCCATGGGTTTATACAGCTCTAGTAACTCATCAGTGTCACAGATACATGGGAAGAACAGCAATTTTACAAGGTCTAGGGAGGAACTCTCCTCAGAAGGAAAGTTGGGCAATCCTACTTTCATAGTAATACTGCCTCGGAAACCCAAGGAGGGGTCGCTATCAGTCGGGTCTGACTTGACAGCGCATAACAACAACAACAACAGGAAGGAACTATTTCTTATTCTTTAATATCGACACAAAATATAATTTAAAGGTAGGCAAAACTGTCTACAAATGAAAAATTAAAACTTATTTTTCATCTGAGAAACAGATTGAGAATTGAGACTGATACGAAATTTGATATAGAAAATAACTCAGGGAAAATTAAATGCCCCTCTATCAAGGCTACCAGAGATAGGCAGAAATGGTGTGGCTATAATATGTAAGTTGGTAGATCAGGAAGGATAAACATATTACACAATAGCTTTGAAAATCAGAAAAGAACTAAGATAACATAAGAAAACTGATATGTGTTTTAGGAAAGAAAAACTAGGGGGCGTTTTGATCTCTACTTTAGAATTAAGTCAGTTACTAGGTCTCAAATAAATATCTATTCAATATTTGTGACAAGACAGCAAAGGCTGAAAACAAATGTATAAGTTTCCAGTTAAGAAGTTAGAAAAGGAACAAAAGAGGGGAAAAAAAATACATAAACAAAGGCAATAATGGAGGCATGGGTTAAATTACTGAAATAAAACCCCCAAAAAAATAACAATATAGCAAAGGAGATTAAGAAAATCATAAATTTCTTTGAAAAAGTTAATAAGTGATACCAACTTCTAGCATGATGATAAAGTAAGTAAACAGAGATGCAAGTAAAGAAAGAATGTAAAGGAGAAATAAGTATAGACACAATAGAAATTTAACATAAAAATATTATACTACTTAGAAAATGTAAATTAATGCATAAAACTGGAAGAATGAAAAATAGTAAAGTTGATGCCAAAGAATTAGCAACATCTAATAGGCTAATAAGCATGAAACAATTCAAATTAAAACTCAAAGACCACCTTTCCAAAAAACACCCTGGCCCACACAATTTTACTAATAAATTGTACTAAATTTCTGTCTCTTAATTTTATAAAATGTTTTATTTTGAAATCCCAAGCATTCACTAGAGTTACAAAGGTAGCATGGAGTTGCCATATACTCTTCACCCAGATTTCCTAATGTTAACATGAAACATAATCATGGAACAATAATCAAAATAAAGAAATTGACATGGATACAATACTATTAACTGAACTATAGACTTATTTTACATCTTGTCAGCTTTCCAATAATATTCCTTCTCTCTTCTGGAATCTAATCCAGAAACCATATTTCACATAGTTATCAAGTGTCCTTAATTTCTTCCAACCGGTGACATTTCCTAAGTCTTGCCTTGTGTTTCATGATATTGACACTTTTGAAGGGTACTGATCAGAAATTTAAAGAGATTTGTTGACACTGTAGTTAAAACATTGGTCTGATAACCAAAAGGTCAGTGATTTGAACCCTCCAGACATTCCGCAGGAGAAAGACGAGGCAGTCTGCTTCTGTAAAGATTTAGTCTTGGAAACTCCATGGGGCAGTTCCACTCTCCTATAGGGTGGCTATGAGTCCAAATAGACTCAAAGGCAGTAGGATGGATCAGATATTTTGTAAAATATCCCTCAGTTTTGGTTTGTCTTATGATTAGACTAATATTATGGATTTTTTTAATGAAGAATATCACAAATTGATATGCTCTTCTTATTGGATCATAGTAAGGATACATGATATCAATATGCATTATTCCTTGGTCATTTAGCTAAGATGATGTTTAAAAGTTTCTCCACTGAAAAGTTTCTGATTTTCACTTTCTATATACCCTAGTAATTAGAAATGAGTCCAGCCCATACTATTGGGAAGGGAATTAAGCTCCATATCCTGGAGAATAACACATAAATAAATAAATAAATTGTACACTTATAGTAAAAACAACCAAGTAATTGTAAATATTTTACTGGAGATATTTTAAAGTTGGGAGCTCTGGTAGCATAGTGCCTAAGGCATTTGACTGCTAACCAGAACGCTGGCGGTTCAAACCCGCCAGCCACTCCTCGGAAGGAAAATGGGGCAATCTACTTTCATAGTGATACTGCCTTGGAAACCCAAGGAGGGGTTTGCTATGAGTCAGGTCCGACTCAATGGCACATAACAACAACAACAACAATATTTTAAAGTTATGCAAATATCCTGCTGTTGTTTAATTTTTACCAACTACTTGTGTCACTGAGATGATAATATAATTATGACACTGGGATGTCATAATGACAATTTATTCTTACTAAAAGGCTAGTTGTCCTTTGTCATTCGTTTGTTTATTCAATCATTAAGTTATATAAAAACTCATACACATGGATTTTATTCATTAGAAGTTCATACTGTGGTAGATTGCATGTTGAAGTGCTGTTGGAAGGTATGCCACCAGTATTTCAAATACCAGCAGAGTCACTCATGGTAGAAAGTTTTCAGCAGAGCTTCCAGGCTATGACAGAGTAGGAAGGAGGACCCGGCAATTCACTTCTAAAAAGTTGGCCAATAAAAACCTATGAAGAGCAGTGTAACATTTTCTGAAATTGTGCCAGAAGATGAATCCCACAGGTTGGAAGGCCCTCAAAATATGATGGGGAAGGAGCTGCCTCTTCAAAGTAGAGTCAACCTTAATGACATGTTTGGAGTAAAGCTTTCTGGACCTTCATCTGCTGATGTGTCATGACTAACAATGAGAAAAACAGGTGAACACATTCATTAATAATCAAATGTTGAAATGATGAACTACGATTTTAGGAAAATTGGAAGTTATCAAAAATGAAATGGAATACTTGAAGGTGATATTCGTGGCATTAGTGAGCTGAATTGGACTGGTATTAGACATTCTGAATCAGGCAATCATAGGGTCTATTATTCTAGGAATGACATATGAAGAGGAATAGTGGTACATTCATTGTCAAAAAAACATTTTAAGATCTATCCTGAAGTGTAATGTTATTAGTGATAAGATAATAGCCATACTTCCACAAGGAAGACCAATTAATATAGTATTATTCAAACTTATGCACTACTAATGGCAAAGGTGGAGAACTTAAAGATTTTTACCAAATTCTGCAGTCTGAAATTGATCAAATATGTAATCAAAAAGCATTGATAATTAATGGTGATTGGAATGTGAAACTTGGAAAAGAGGATCAGTAGTTACAGAATTTTGTCAGACCAAAGACCAATTCATTGGAAGTACTTCTTTCAACAACATAAATGGTGACTCACCAGACAGAATACACAAGAATGAAATTGATTACTTCTGTGGTTAGAGACAATGGAGAAGATCAACATCATCAATAAGAACAAGGCTAGGGGCTGACTGTGTAATGAACCATCAATTGCTCTTATGCAAGTTCAAGCTGAAGCTGAAGAGAATTTAAACAAGCACATGGAAGCCAAACTACAATGCTGATTATATCCTACCTGAATTTAGAAACTATCTCAAGTGTAGATTTAACACATTGTGTATTAATGCTATCAAATAGTGGGATGACATCATACATGAAGAAAGCAAAAGGCAGTTGGTTCTGGCAAGATAGTGGAATAAGCAGGCACACTACAAGGACCATCTGCAACAAAGTACTCAGAAACTAATTGAAACCAATACAAAAGATGATTCTGGAACCCTGAACTTTGAAGGGAAGGATAGAACAGTAGATTAACTACCAACTAGTAGAAGAACCTGACTGAAAACAGTCAGTAAGGGGACAAATGGAGCTGCGGACTGCTGGCTATCCTGAAAGTACAGCCATTTTGAATATTTGCAAGCATTGTCCCAACTCACTCACTGCCATCAAGTCAGATCTGACTCATTGACCTCTCCTTGAGTTTCCAAGGTGGTATCGTTATGGAAGTAGATTGCCAATCTTCCTTCCAAGAAGTGGCTGGTGGGTTTGAACCGCCAGCCTTCTGGTTAGTAGTCTAATGCATTAGGTAATACATCACCGGAGCTCCCAACATTGTCCCAGTAACTACTTAAAAATCAGCTCTATTCACCAAGGACTACATGGGCAAGAACTGCATTGGTTCCTGATCACCAGAAAGGAAAACAGTGAAGAAAGAGACAAACAGACCTGGGGATAGTCAGTTGTCCTGAGGGAACAGCCATTTTGAATATGTACAAGTAGTGTGGCCATTTTGAATAAACCCAAGTGGGATTCTGACCTGGACAGTGACTAAGAATTGGTTCCCCTTGCTGATGACACCACAGGCAACTGTAGTGAAGGCCAATGATTAGAAAGGTGTGATATTCCTCTTGTTACTCTTATACCACACAACCTCTTGGTTAGTAGACGTATGGCCATCCCCCATTTCCACACACCTTCTTGACAAGTATATATTCCAACATCATTTGTCCCCAGACAGAGCCTGGGTACTGTGCCCCACCTTCTAATGTTTCATTTTTCTTGGTTTGTAAATTATTCTTTTTACCTGCTTTCTTTCTTCCTTTTTCTTTCTTTTCACTCTTGCCCTTCTTGGGTTCGTGGTTTTTGTTTTGTTTTTCTTCCTTCCGTTTTCCTGGTTCCATTCTTTTTTCTTTCTTTTGGTTCTTCCACTTCCTTGTCTTCCCTTTTGCACTTTTCCCATTTTTTCTTTGCTAGTCTTTTCTCATTCCCCTTTCCCCAAATATAGTTATTTTATTTTATTTAAGAGCTTCTTTTACATTCAATGTTACATGTGCATTTAGTTTCACTCCCCATTCACCATGTCCAACCTTAACCCAGTATCCTCCCCTCGCTACCCTGTAGCCCTCCCCCTGTGCCCCTCATATTTATGCATTCCTGTTTGTCCTGTATTTCCTCAAATTGAACGTTAGTCCTCTGGTGCCCTGTGGTTTATTGTTCTAAGGGATGTATTGCCATAGAATATGTGAGTGAGTCATCTTGGGTTGACGGGTCTGCGTGTACATCTTGTTAACTATTGGGCTGAGAGCCAGCCCCTGGGGGTGCACTTCATTCCAGGCACAGAATGTATTCCAGCGCCATAGTATTGGGAGTCTCATCAGATTTCATCTGACCAGTAATTCTGGTCATTGCTGGGTTTTTGGATTTTGTTCCACATTTTTCCTCCCACTCTATCCAGGATCTCTAGATTTAATCCTTTGCTGAGTGGTTGGCATTGGCAGCTAGGCACCAGCTAGTTCTGGTCTCAAGGGCCATCGTGTCCTAGGGCTGATTCCTTCCAAATGCCCTTGTTTTTTGCACTCTTCTTTGCTTCCAACACTAGGAGAACATTAGCTGCATCTTAGATGGCCACTTGAAACTTTTTAAGATCCCAGTTGCTACTCACCAACTTAGGTTGCAGAACAAGGCTTTTATGCATTTTGTTGTGCCAATTGAGTCTGGTACCACCCAGTACTATGGCCCTGAGACAGTAGAGCTATTGGATCTCTCTCCCACAGTGCCTGGTTGTCTGTGAGGAATTACTTTGTGTCTGTCTTCTATTGTTTCTGTTAGGATTGCAGGTATTTTGTATCCCTGGTGTCTGTGCAAGATTAGCCTTAGCTGAATCTATCCTTGGTTGAGAGTATACTTCTGTTCACTGTCCCCCATCTAATTGTCACAGGTGTTTATCTGTAGCCTTGTGTTTGATGTTAATGACAATGCAGTATTGTGGACACATTGGTTGGTATTAGCATCTGTTGTCTATCTCTTATGTGCAAAATTTAGTGTGCTCCCATTTCCTAATGTTATCATGATGGTCACAGATCCTTTCTGTCTATTCTTCCCCCTACCCGGGTCAGTGTGTGGGCCCCAACTAGCCCGAAATTAATCCCTCCTCTTCCTTCACTATCCTGTTAACCTACAAATTGAGTTCCCTTACCCAAGCAAACCCTTCTTTGTCTTGTTCCAGTAATGGTCTCATACAGTAATTGTCTTCCTGCAATTGACTTATTTCACTCAGCATAATGTCCTCCAAGTTCATCCACATTGTGAGATGATTTGTGTATCCCTCATTGTTCTTTAATTTAGTGTAGTATTCCATTGTGTGCATGTACCATAATTTGGTTATTCACTCAACCTTGATGGGCATTTAGGTTGTTTCCATCTCTTTAGATAGCTTGGAGATTCCTGAGTGCTGGTAGGACCTAAGTATTAACCTAAAAATCATCCTGCTAGTCATGGACTGCACAGAGGACTGTGCACAGTGGCTGGGGAACAAATGGAGAAGGTGAAGAGAAAGGTGGGCTGAACTGTGGACTTCTGCCAGTCTGGAGGATGCCACCTTTTTGAAGGTTTAAAAAGTGGCTTGACTATTTTGGATATTTAAAGAGACAGCGCTCTCGCAGATTCCTAGGGCTTAAGAACACGTTCTGCTTTCCAGCAACCCCAAGGAAACTCGGGGCCTGCAAGACTGAAAAGGTACAACATTCTTCATGTTACTACAGCCTACATCCGCTTAGTGAATGGAGGTGTGGCCATCCCCCACTCCCACCTACCTTCTGGGCCTACAGGAACTCCATCACAGTCTGTGTGCTCAGAAGGAGCCTAGGTGCCCTGCTCTGTCCTCCACCATTTTTTTTTTTCTTTTCTTTTTTCTCATTTTTTATTTTTATTTATTTTATTTCGCATTCTTTTCTCTGTTGATTAGTTTGTTTGTATTTGTCTGTTTTAAAACAATATTATTAATACTTTTGTCATTTTTATAATTATTCTTAATCTTCCCCAACCAAGTCCTAGTTTCCAGCA
>NW_006921614.1:390536-393528 GCF_000298275.1 Orycteropus afer afer | reverse complement strand
GAACTCCAGATGGATCTAAGACTTAAATTTGTAACCTAAATCCATAAAGTTCATCAAATTAAAAATAGTAGCAAACTTAGGGCCCCTAATTTATGGTATAAATAGACACTCAAGCATAACCTAAAAACGCTAACAGAAGAAGACAAACTATATGATTGGCTTCTTCTAAAAATTAAATTCTTATGTGCATCAAAAGAGTAAAAAGAGAACCTAGAGACTGGGAAAAAAATATTCAGCAATGACATATCTGACAAAGGAGTTAACTCTAAAATTTGTAGAAAACTCTAACACTTCAACATTAAAAAGAAAAAAAAAATCCAATTAAAAAATGTGCAGAAGAATGAACCAACATTTCACCAAAGAATATATTCAGGCAGCCAACTAACACATGAATAAATGTTCACTATCATTAGCCATTAGAATGATGCAAATCAAAACAGCCATGAAATACCATCTCACTCCAGCATTAATAGCACAGTTCATCAAAACAGAAAATACCAAACTCTGGCAAGGATGTGGAGTGATTGAGACTCTCATACACTGCTGGTGGGACTGTAAAAAGATAATACCACTATGAAAATCAGTATGGCAATTTCTTAAAAAGTTGGAAATAGAAATACCATTTGATCCAGCAATCCCATTACTAGGTATATATCCTAAAGAAGTGAGAAGCAGGACATGAATAGATATATGAACATCTATGTTTAACGCAGCACTATTCACACTAGCAAAGAGATGGAGACAACCTAAGTGCCATCAACTGAGGAATGGATAACAAAACTGTAGTACATACACACAAAGTACATTAGAATCAGATTGACTACATCTGTAGAAAGAGGTCATGAAGAAGCTCAATACCTTTAGCCAAAACAAGACCAGGTGTTGACTGTAGAAAAGACTATCAACTACTCATATGTGAGTTGAACTTGAAGCTGAAGACAATTAAGTCCATGTGAGCCAAAATATGACCTTGATTATATCCCTCTTGAATTTAGAGACCATCTAAAGAATAGATTTAATGCATTGAACACCAATGACTGAAAAACAGAATTGTAGGATGACGTCAAGAACATCATTGATGATGAAAGCAAGAGGTCGTTAAAAAGATAGGTAAGGAAGAAAAGATCAATATGGATGTCAGAAGAGTCTCTAAAACTTGCCTTTGAATGGAGAGTAGCTAAAGCAAATGGAAGAAATGGCAAGATAAAAGAGCTGAACAGAATATTTCAAAGAGCAGCTCGAGCAGACAAAGCCAATTATTATAATGAAATGTGCAAAGACCTGGAGTTAGAAAAACATAAGTGAAGAACATGCTCAGCATTTCCTAAGCTGAAAGAACTGAAGAAAAATTTAAGCCTCAAGTTGTGATATTGAAAGATTCTGTGGACAAAATATTGAATGATGCAGGAAACATCAAAAGAAGATGGAAGGAATACACAAAGTCACTGTAACAAAAAGAATTTGTCAATGTTCATCCATTTCAGAAGTGGAATATGATCAAGAACCAATGATATTGAAGGACAAAGTCAAAGCTGCACTGAACGAATTGAAGAAAAACAAGCCTCCAGGAATTGACAGAATAGCCACTGAGATATTTCAACAAACAGTTGCCTCACTGGAGACACTCACTCAGCTATGCCAAGAGATTTGGAAGACACCTATATGGCTAACTGACTAGGAGAGATCTATATTTGCACCTATTCCAAACAAAGGTGATCTAAAAGAATGTGGAAATTATTGAACAATAGTATTAATATCACACACAAGTAAAATCTAACTGAAGATAATTCAAAAATGGCTGCAGCAGTGCGTTGGCAGAGAACTTCCAGAAATGCAAGCTGGATTCAGAAGAGGACATAGAATGAGGGATAACATTGCTGATGGCAAATGGATCTTGGCAGAAAGCAAAGAAAACCAGAAAGATGGTTACTTGTGTTTTATTGACTATGCAAAAGCATTAAATGTGTGGATCATAACAAATTAAGGATAATATTAAGAAGAATAGGAATTCCAGAACACTTAATATTACTCATGAGGAACCTGTACATAGACCATGAGGCTGTCATTCAAACAGAACAACGGGCTACTGTATGGTTTAAAATGAAGAAGGGAGTGCATCAGGATTGTATCCTTTCACTTACTTATTGAATTTTTATGCTGAGCTAATAATCCAAAAAACTGGATTATATGAAGAAGAGCATGGGATCAGGATTGCAGGAAGACTCATTAACAACCTGTGGTACACAGATGACACAACTTTGCTTGCTGAAAGTGAGGATGACTTGAACCACTTACTGATGAAAACTGAAGACTATAGTCTGAAGTATGGATTACACCTCAATATAAAGAAAACAAAAATCCTCACAATTGCACCAATAAGCATCAACAGGATAAATGGGAGAAAAGATTGAAGTTGTCAAAGAGTTTGTATTACTTGGGTCTACAATCAGACACCAGATTGCATTGGGTAAATCTGTTGCACAAGACCTTGTTCAAGTGCTGAAGAGCAAAGATGTCTCCTTGAAGACTAACAAACAAAAACACTGCCATTGAGTCAGATCCATCTTTTAGAGACCCCTCCTTGGGTTTCCGAGACAGTATCACTACAGAAGTAGATTGCCAGCCTTCCTTCCGAGGAGTGGTGCCCCTAACCCAAGCCATGGTATTTTCAATTGTCTCATATGCATGTGAGAGCTGGATAATGAATAACAAAGACCAAAGAAGAGTTGATACTTTTGAGTTGTGGGGTTGGTGAATAATGGTGAGATTACCATGGACTGCTAAAAGAACTAACAAATCTGCCCTGGAGTAAGTGCAGCCAGAATGCTCCTTGGAAGCAAGAATAGCCAGACTTCGTCTCACTCACTTTAGTCCTGTTGTCAGAAAGGACCATTCTCTGGAGAAGGATGTCATGCTTGGTAAAGTGGAGGGTCAATGAAAAAGGGAAAGGCCCTGAACAAGATGGATTGACACAGTGGCTGTAACAATGGGC
>NW_006921614.1:387042-390436 GCF_000298275.1 Orycteropus afer afer | reverse complement strand
ATTATAAGGCTGGCACAGGACCTGGCAGTGTTTTGTTTTGTTGTACATAAAGTCACTATGAGTTGGAGATGACTTGAAGGCACCTAACAACAACAACAATGTTGAGGTTTAATCTATACTGAAATCTGTAGTCTTTGGTATTCATCAATAAGTGCTTCAAGTCCTCTTCACTACCAGCAAGCAAGGTTTTGTCATCAGCATATCTGTTTTTTAGTGAGTCTTCCTCTGGTCCTATATTCCTTATTCATATAGTACATTTTCTTGAATTACTTCCTCAATGTACAGATTGAATAAGTGTGGTGAAAGTGTAAAAGCTGATACACACATTTCCTGATTTTAAAATACCCAATATGTTCCCCTTGTTTTGTTTGGATAACTGCCTCTTTATTTACAAATTTTGTATGAGCACAATTAAATACTTTGGAATTCCTGTTTTCCACAATGATGTTACCCATAATTTGTTAAGATCAAAATAGTCAAATAATTTGATTAGTCAAAAAAACACAGGTAAACATCTTTCTGGTATTCTCTGTTTCCAGCTAAGATCCATCTGACATCAGCAATGAAATGCCTTGTTTCACTTCCTGTTTTGAATCAGTTTGAATTTCTAGCAGTTCCCTGTTTATGTAGGGCTGCAACCATTTTTGAATTATATTCAGCAAAACTTTACTTACATGTGATATTAATGATATAGTTTAATAATTTCTGCATTCTGTTGGATCACCTTTCTTTGGAATGAGCACAAATGTGGATCTCTTCTAAAGAGTTGGCCAGGTAGCTGTCTTCCAAATTTCTTGGCATTGATGAGTGAATTATTTCAGCACTTCATCTGTTTGTTTAAAACATCTCAATTGGTATTCCACCAATTATGGAACTTTGTTTTTAAGCAATGCCTTCAGTGAAACTTAAACTTCTTCCTTCAGTACCATCAGTTTTTAATCATGTGCTACCTCCTGAAATGGTTGAAAATCCATCCAACTTTGGATCATAACAACTTATGAATAACATTGGAAACAAAGGAAATTACTGAACACTTAACTGTACTCATGTGGAATCTGCACATAGCTCAAGAATCAGTTATTTGAACAGAACCATTTCAGGAGGTAGCATATGATTAACAATATAATGGAATAGCACTGGGTCTACCTTCTCTGAAAATCTGAAGTTGAGTTATTTCTGTGGGGTCATTCTTTGATAGATTTTTATTTATATTATATAGAAATGGAGATCTAGTGGCATAGTGCTAAGACATTTGACGGCTAACCAGAAGGCTGGCAGTTCAAAGTTACCAGCCTTTCTGGAAGGAAGACTGGGCAATCTACTTCCATAAGGATTTACTGCCTCAGAAACCCAAAGGGGGTTGCCAGGAGTCCGAATCAATTCATTGGTAGTGAGTTTGGATTTCTTTTTCACATAGAAATGGAGATCTTGATTCTTTTTATATAAAATCAGTTATGGTTAATAAATTTTCCTGTGGAATTTTAAAATTTTATCTAGTTTTGTTTTTTGTTTTTTTAAATTCATTACAACAGAATTAGGAGCTCTGGTATCATAGTGCCTAAGGCACTTGACTGATAACCAGAAGGCTGGCGGTTCAAACTCACCAGCCACTCCTCAGAAGGAAGGTTGGGCAATCTACTTCCATAGTGATACTGCCTTGGCAACCCAAGAAGGGGTCGCTATGAGTTGGGTCCGACTTGATGACACATAACAACAACAACAACAACAACAACAATAGAATTAGTGTGATGTTTTTCAAAATTCCCTTTTCTATAATGTATATCCCACCCCTCATAATTCCTTTTTTATGTATTTATGCTGTTTCTTTTTTTGTTTTTGACTAGTTTAGCTACTGATTTATTATTTTTAATTTTTTTCAAAGAACACACATTTTAATTTATTTATCTCTGTATTGTTCTGTTTTATACTTCATAAACTGCCACTATTGATATCATTTTCTCGTTCTGTTGCTTTTGGTTTACTATGTGGTGTTTTTCAAAACTTTATTGTGGGGAATTTAAATTATTTATCTTATTCAATTTTAATTTGTGTAACCTTTGAATTTTTCTTTGATCCTTTCTTTATAGCCCATAGATACTTTTATGCAGTTTTCATTATGTTTAGTTTTAAGAAATTGTACAAGTTTTGTTTGATTAATCACTTTATTCCAAGAATTATTTAATGAAGATCTTTCTTTTTTTATTGTCTAAGCTAAATGTCTTTTTTAAATTTTTGTTTTATTATTAGTATTATTACTTTTACCTTGCTTTGAATTGAGATTTTATTTTCAATTATTTATGCTTAAGGAATTTATTGAGATTTTTCTCTGTGACATAATATGTATTAGAAATGTTCCATTGTGAGGCCTGGGTCCTAAGGAATGTGAGGCCTGAGTCCTAATGCCCTCCAGGTAATTCTTTAACCAGGAGTCTTTAACGCTGGGGATTCCAGCACGTCCCCCATGCCTCAGAGCTTTACCTGGCTCCAGCACATCCCCCACGCTTCAGGGCTTTACCTCAAACCCCCTCCCCTCCTTCTCTACCCCCTAGCAACAACCAATCATTTGTACCCCTTTGCCTTGGTGTTACTCGACCCTATATTTTTCTGTAAAAATGTAATAGTAGGAGAGCACAAGGTCTTTTAGCCCAAACCGCTGCATCAGTGTAAGCTGAGACCCTAGCTCAAGCTAGCTAATAAACTTTCCTTTTGCTTTTGCATTATTGAGTCAGTGGTAGCTTCCTCACGCTGACACTCCTTTCAGGACCTGAGTCCAACATTTGGTGCATTGGCCAGGAAAGGAAAAGTTCGGAACGGGTGAAGTTGCCTGTGATAGAGGAAAGTTGGGGGGCCGGCAGGACCAGAATACATCTTTTGCATAAGGATACTGGTCCATCAGGAAAGGTTGGGAAGTTCAGGAGCCAGCAGGACCAGAATACATCCTTTCCGTAAGGATACTGGTCCATCAGGAAAGGTTGGAAAACCAGGGGACACACCAGATTGGGAAACCGGCAGACGTGCTGGAGGAGTTGGTGAAGGAGAACTTCCCCAACCAACAGCCAGGCTGTGGGCACTTTTCGGTAAGAGTAGCCCCCTTCAGGGGAGGAGCAGAGGCACCTCCAATCTGTGGTACTGGAACGAGATCTCTCTGGGTGTCGGATATTTGTGTTATCCGCTTTGGTGTCTCTTGTTTTGTGGCCACTTGTCTTTTATTTGTTCTGTGTTTTCTTAAAAGAAGTTGAAATGGGACAGGGACAGACTAGCCCTCTGTCCCTGATGGTTGAACATTTTTCAGAGTTTAAAACCAGAGGATCTAATTTGTCTGTGATAATTAAGAAAAATAAACTAATAACTTTTTGCTCTTCAGAATGGCCCTCTTTCAAGGTAAGATGGCCTC
>NW_006921614.1:382840-385358 GCF_000298275.1 Orycteropus afer afer | reverse complement strand
GAGGGAAAGATTTCTTCAAAAACTAGCCTGGACCAGGGGGCAACAGGGGCAAAGTGAAATCATTGGAGAACACAGTGGCAAGTGAACCTGGGAACTAAACAGGTGTCCCATTCATTCTTAATTGTACCTGACTGTCCTGTACCACTGTTAGGAAGAGACTTATTGTCCAAAGCTCAAGCACATATATTCTTCCATAAAAACCATATCCAGGTCACCAATGCAGAAGGCTCTACTCTGCAGGTTCTAACAATTGCCTTACACAATGAATGCTGCTTGTATAAAGGTATAACAGGCCAACGTACAGGCTTAATGGATATGGCTCCGTGGCTGGAGGAGTTTCCCCAAGCCTGGGCAGAGACTGGAGGTATTGGACTGGCGAAACACCGACCGCCCATCATTGTGGACTTAAAACCCTCTGCCATACCGGTAAGAGTCTGTCAGTATCCCATGCCCAGGGAAGCCCAGGAAGGCATACAACCCCATATCTAGTGGCTGTTATGGGAAGGGGTACTAAAGAGGTGCCGGTCTGCATGGAATACACCTCTCCTACCAGTAAAGAAACCAGGGGGAGAATACCAACCGGTGCAGGATCTGAGAGAGGTAAATCGCCAGGTTGAAGACATACATTCCAGAGTCCCTGACCCTTACACGCTGCTCAGTAATCTTCCTCCAGATCATGTGTGGTATACTACCTTGGACTTGAAGGATGCTTTCTTTAGCCTGCCCTTAGCCCCACAGAGCCAAGACATTTTTGCCTTCGAATGGTTTGATGAAACGGATAAAGTCCTCAGCCAGCTGACCTGGAAAAGATTAATCCAAGGGTTCAAGAACTCACCCACTTTGTTCAAAAAGGCTTTGAGTGATGATTTACGGGAGTACCGGGGTCAAAACTCGCAAGTAACTTTACTACAATATGTGGATGACTTGTTAATAGCAGCCCCCGACCAGGCTGGGTGCCTTGAAGCAACCAGGAAACTGTTCACCACTCTAGAAGAGCTGGGATATCGAGCTAGTGCCAAGAAATCTCAGATAGCTAAGCCAGAAGTCACATATTTGGGGTATAAGTTGAGAGCTGGGCAGAAGTGGCTCACTGAAGCCATGAAACAGACTATCCTACAGATTCCCCAACCCACAAGCCCGAGGCATATAAGAGAATTTTTAGGAACAGTAGGTTATTGCAGGCTGTGGATTCTAGATTTCGCCACAAAAGCAAAGTCTCTTTATGAACTCAGTAGAGAAGGGTCGGAGTGGGACTGGATTCCAGAGAGGGACTCAGCTTTTAAAGAACTTAAGAAAGCACTCCTCAAAGCCCCAGCATTGACATTACCTGACCCCACTAAACCATTTAATCTGTCTGTCAGTGAGAAAAAAGGAATAGCCAAGGGGGTCCTAATACAACAACACGGGCCATGGAAGAGGCCAGTAGCATACCTCTCAAAGAAATTGGATCTAGTTGCAGCAGGATGGCCCCCTTGCTTGAGAATTATTGCTGCCACTTCTCTGCTAGTTAAAGGTGCAGATAAGTTGACCCATGGACAGACTTTGAGAGTAACCACTCCCCATGCCATTGAAGAAGTGCTCAAACAGCCTCCGGGGAAGTGGATAACCAATGACAGATTAACTCATTATCAGAGCCTATTACTTGACACTCCAAGGGTACAATTCTTAGCCCCAAAAGTTTTAAACCCCGCCACCCTGCTACCTAACCCTGACCTAGATAAACCTCTGCCGACTGCTCAGAAATACTCACAGAGGTAAATACAGTCAGAAAGGACTTGCGAGACTGCCCATTGGAGAACAGTGACCTCATCTGGTTCACGGATGGAAGCAGTTTCGTACAGGATTGACTAAGGGGCCGTGGTGGTAGACAACCGGGAAGAAATTATTTGGGCTGATGCTTTACGGCCAGGAACTTCTGCTCAGAAAGCTGAACTTATCACCCTGGTAGAAGCATTGGAAACTGTGGAGGAGAAGGGGCTAACGGTGTATACTGACAGCCGGTACACATATGTGGCTCTTCATATACATGGTGCCATCTACCGGGAGCGTGGGTTCAGAACCGCAGAAGGAAGAGAAATAAAGAACCAGACAGAAATCCTCCGTTTACTGTCAGCTGTGACCCGGCTGCAAATGGTAGTGGTGGTTCACATCCCGGGACATCAGAAGGGACACTCCCCCGAAGCAAGAGGCAACCGAGCAGTGGACCAGGCAGCTAAGAGAGCTGCCCTCCAAGCGGTACAAACTTTAGTAACTAATTTACCTTGCCTGCAACTGGAACCCCTGCCCCCTACTCCCAGCTACTCTGAACAAGACATACAGTGGGCTGAAAAATCACCACAAATAGAAAAAGATCAGAATGGATGGTATATGGACTCAGAGAGAAAACTGATTCTCCCAGAAGAATTGGGGTGGCATCTTCTCATACATCTCCACCAAGTGACTCACTTAGGGGAATGGAAAGTGTTGGAGTTACTGGACAAAGGGCAGGTCCGTATACACCATCAGAAGCAAGCGGCTC
>NW_006921614.1:380725-382391 GCF_000298275.1 Orycteropus afer afer | reverse complement strand
GGAGACCCTATCTAAATTGGCAATAGAAACTGGTGGAGACTGGGTGACCCTCCTTCCCTTTGCGCTCTGCCGGGCTAGGAACACCCCATATACGCTGAATCTGACCCTATTTGAAATAATGTATGGGACGCCACCCCCTATTATTTCCAACCTGGAAAAATGTCCCGATGAGTTGTCAAAAGATTTAGTCTTGGGGATGAAAACTCTCCAAATAATTCAAAAGGAATTATGGCCCAAACTCCGAGCCACATATGAAGGTCCTCTTAGTGAACAGGGAATTGACCATGAAATTGAACCAGGAGACTGGGTGTGGGTAAAGAGGCACCAGCAAAAAACACTGGAACCGAGATGGAGGGGGCCTTATGTTGTTGTTCTTGTAACCCCCTACTGCCCTAAAGGTAGATGGAATCAGCACCTGGATACATCACTCTCACATCAGGAAAGCTGACTCGCCGGAACAGCAGTCAGCATGAACAAACTAGAGAGCTCGTTCAGATCCTGAAAACCCGTTGAAAGTCAGATTGACTCGAAACAATGAGGACTGAAACTTTCATCTTCACCTTAAACTTGAAAGTACTTAATCAGTCCTCAGATTATTGTGTACTAGTAACTGTTCTACCCCTAATTCTTTACCACCCAGAGGAAGAGATGTATGTACACTGGGGTGGGACTAATAGTAAAAAAGAGAACCACTCACTGCAGCCTTTACTTTAGCCACTCTATTTAGCTTAAAAAAGGAGCATGAAACTCAGGAAGGATTGTTCAAATCTTGGTTTAATAACTCCCCGTGGTTGACTACCTTGGTATCTACTCTCTTAGGACCCTTCATAATCCTTATATGAAAGATAGAGTTAATATTGTACAACTCATGGTCCTGAGACAATAATATCAGTCCCTATCTCCTGTAACACAGGATGAAGATTCCTCATATGAGTAACAAGAAAAAGGGGGGAATGTGAGGCCTGGGTCCTAAGGAATGTGAGGCCTGAGTCCTAATGCCCTCCAGGTAATTCTTTAACCAGGAGTCTTTAATGCCGGGGATTCCAGAACGTCCCCCATGCCTCAGAGCTTTACCTGGCTCCAGCACGTCCCCCACGCCTCAGGGCTTTACCTCAAACCCCCTCCCCTCCTTCTCTACCCCCAGCAACAACCATTTGTACCCCTTTACCTTGGTGTTACTCCACCCTATATTTTTCTATAAAAATGTAATAGTAAGAGAGCACGAGGTCTTTTAGCCCAAACCACTGTGTCGGTATAAGCTGAGACCCTAGCTCGAGCTAGCTAATAAACTTTCCTTTTGCTTTTGCATTATTGAGTCAGTGGTAGCTGCCTCGTGCCGACACTCCTTTCAGGACCTGAGTCCAACACCATGTGCAGTTGAAAAGAGGGAATAGTGTATTCTACTGGATGTTAAAGTTTAATATGTCTATAAGGTATATCCTGTTCATTATGATGAGTCTTTTATATTCTTATTTTTTTATTTGATTAATCTAAACAAAACAAAGGTGTTAAATATGTTTTTATAAGTGAACGCTTCTTTAATCCTTTTTAATTTCTGCTTTGATGAAGTATTTCTCCCGTGCGGCTTTCAGGATTCTATCTTTGTCTTTGGTTTTGGTCATTTTGATGATGATGTGTCTTGGTGATTTTCTTTTGGGGTCTATCC
>NW_006921614.1:369642-378955 GCF_000298275.1 Orycteropus afer afer | reverse complement strand
GCCTCCTCCTGCTTTGATGAAGTATTATTTTGTGCATACAAGTTATACTTTTTTCATCTTCATTGAAAATGAATGGATCTGATAATATTAAAGAAAGAATTTCATCTAAACAAAGAACACCATGTCAAGGTAATAGAAAGATGATAGATTTTGAAAAGATGTTTGCAATATTTAAAATCAGCAAATAACTAAAATCTAAATTATATAAAGCATTCCAAATATTTAGATGTTGTTGTTATGTGTCATCGAGTCAGACCAGACTCATAAGGAATTCTTGTATCCATAAAGAAAAAGAAAGGTTAAGTTTAATACGAAAAGAAGCAAATATAGGGACAAGCAGAAGAAACTCAAAAAACAAATAAGCACATAAAGAGATGCACAAATTCATCTGTCATTCGACTTGCAAATAAAAACAATGAGTGAAGTTGGTAACAATTAGAAAGTAGAATAATGTCAAGTATTAGAAGAGATGGAAGGGTAATGAAATTACCATGCCCTGCTAGCAGAGCATGGACTGACAATCTGGATAGAAGTCAGCAAAGTAAACACAAGTAGATTGTAATTCTCTGTGTTAATAATTTCTCAACTGGGTTCAAAGAGGAGTGAGTGGGGATTCTCATCACAGTGCTAATTGTGGTGACATTGAAGGCAAAAAGTATGAAACATAATGTTTCCATTCCATTCAAACACATCGGAATTGCTGTGTGTGGGAAGGGAAATAGAACAGTAGTGGGGAATGGTAATAAGAGGTATGAGATTATCCACAGAAAAGACCGGATTTATCTGGCCAAAAGATGATGGGTTGCCAGAAACAGATGGGTGTGATTAATTTAACCCTTTGTACCTGGGATCACATATATATCATCCAGGAGAAAGGCATTGGCAAGTGACTGGAATGAGTCAGCCTTCTTTTCTAGATCCCTACCTAATGTCCCCAGGAGCTGCATTCCATAAGGTAAATGGGATTAAAATATACAGCAATATCATTCTCCAGAATTGCAAATTAGGAGCTAAGATTCATTAAAGGCCAGACAACTATGAGACTCAGGTCTCAATGACTGTAGAATGATTTCATTTCAGACTTGGACTTCATTCATTTCTTACCTATGGTAAACGTTGTTGTTGTTGTATGCTATCCAGTCAGACCCGACTCATAGTGACCCCTGCTTGGGTTTCCGAGGCATATCACTACAGAAATAGATTGCACCATCTTTCTTCAGAGGAGTGGCTGGTGGGTTTGAACCACCAGCCTTCTGATTAGCAGTCAAGTGCCTAGGCACTACACTACCAGAGCTCCCAAAGGTAAATAGACATTGTTATTATTATTAGTTTTTTTTTTCTTTAGAAAATTAATTTATTTTCAATAGTAATGAAAGTAAAAATAAAAAGATCCAATTCATAAATGAGTTCATTTATTTCCCCAATGTATGACATTAACTATAGCATTTCATATTTACATATAGTGTAGCAATTTTGAATATGATATTGTCTCTTTGCTTACACATGAGCAAATGATGCCATGGGCATGACAAACAAATATGAATGATTCTAGCATAAACACTGAGAATATTAAGATATTTTTATCATATCACCAGTGTGTTGTGCAGCTGGTCTCAGAATTTTAACTTTTTTTTTTTTAAATGTTCATTATAATGATATTTTAAATAATTCATCAATATATATTTTACTAAAGAAATCTGGTAGAGTAGTGCCTAAGGCATTTGACTGCTAATCAGAAGGTTGATGGTTCAAACCCACCAGCCACTCTATGGAAGGAAGATGGGGCAGTCTACTTCTGTAAAGATTTACTGCCTCAGAAACCCAAGGAGATTGCTATGAGTCAGAATCAGCTTGATGGCAGTGACTCTGGTTTTTATATATTTTGCTGCTTGAGCAATAAATATTATATCATGCTTGTGAGATTTTTGGTATAGTAATATTTTATACAGAAAATAATAAATTAACATTTTTAAAATCATATTTTCACCAGAGGAGAAGAACCATGATGGCAGCATGGTCGGATGTCATATAACATCCCTTTTACAACAAAGACTCAAAAAAAGAAAACAGGTGAGTTGGATATCAACAATTTTAGAATGCTAAGCCTCAAATGGAAGGCTGAAGAAGTGGACTCAGTGCTGAGTGGAAGGAGAGAGAAGTGGTACAAAAACAGTGCATATGGAAGAGTCCTGCAAACCTGACCCGCTCAGCGTGGCCACATTGAGACAAGCAAGTAGCAGTCCCAAATGGAGTACAAGAAGGCAACTCCATGGAAATCACAATAGAGACAATGAGTAAAGAAACCTGGAATGAAGCAAGGTAAGCAGGACATGAGCTTGATCAAAAAAAGGAAAGGACAGGAGGGTAAGCAAAAGTCTCAGTGATCCTGAAGACCACGGGAAAGGGAGAGAGCCAGGAACAAGTGATGGGACTACTCACTAGTGGCCGTACTTGACCATTTAGACAGTAAATACTCATGAAATAGTAAATCTATAGATTAACACCTAGCAGTTGCCCACTGAGCCAGCATCCGTACAGTCCCATCTCACATCTAAGCAGTCAAAAAGATAACATTCCCAACCACCCCTCCCCTTGCACCAAGGGATCATAGATCAGAGGTATGCCCACACTACTGCATGCCTTTAGACTTGTAACCTCTGCTCTTCAACCCAGCCACCTGTACCAGGGGTGCTCAGATTCATGACATGACTACCATTCCTTGTGACCATGGGCTGGCAGTGACCACTCTCCCATGTCAAGTGCTTTCAGACTGGGAGTGCATCCCCCACACTGGAGGCCCATGAATCAGCAGCATATCTGCCACTCAGTGCACATGTGGAGCAGCAGCACATCCTCCCTCACTCAATGTGCCTACAGAACTGTGCCCTCTGATCTGCATACCTGTGTATTGCAGCAACCCCCTGCTCCAACCCTCATGCTGCCAGACAACTAGTGAGATTGCCCACTTTATCTACTACCAAAAGTGCCTCACAACCCTGCCTGGTGAAGGCATCCTTTCTGCCCCCCACCCCAACTCTACTAGGCAATTGGCAGTAGCTCCCACCACGCCCACCTCTGTATGATTGATGGAAATGCTCTCCACTCACCCACCCAATGAAAAGCAGATGTGCTCCTGTTCTGGTAGGTAGGTAGGTAGGCAGCTCACTCTCCAACACCACCCAACCAAACCATGCACCCCCATCCAGATACTAGCAGGCATACTTCCTTCACATGTATAATGAGACTCCCTGATCTTCAACTACCTACTGAGATACTAATTCAAGCCTGCACAGTGGGCCTTCTCTGTCCATTTGGGTAGCATCCTCTCCTTGTGGCTTTGAAGTTGACCAGCTTTCATCTCCAGTGGACACATTAACTTCTAATATCAATATGGAAGGAATACTTCTGCCCACAAGTGGTGTATAGGCACACTGATGAAACAACAATTGCTGTCACACATCAGAGAAGAGACCTGCACTTGTATCCCTACTCACATCTGTAAGGAAAGACTTAACACAATGATGAATAAATAAAATAAGATCTTAATGCCTTGCCACAGGGCAATAACAAATCATAAGAAGAAACAGGGTAAGATGACTCAGACAAGTGAGCAAGATAAAGAGACAGAAAATTTGCCAGAGGAATATCTGATAATACAACTACCTGACAGAGAATTTAAAAGACTAATATTTAGAACCCTCAAAGAGATCAAAGAAACCATAGAAAAAGAACATTAAAAAAATCAGGAAAATAATAGAAGAACAAAATGACAATATCAATAGACAGAGATCAAACAAAAACAACTAGTAATTCAGAAGCTTACTAACTAAATATCAGAAATAGATGAGTGAGTGGAAGGACTCAGAAGCAGTATTTAATCAAGGTCAGAAAGAATCAGTGAAATAAAGCACAAATCCCTCATCAAATTAGTTTGAAGAACAATCAGAAAAATGACTGAAACAAAATGAAGAAACCCTAAGAGTTATGTGGAACACTACTAAGACTAATAGTTTCCCCAAAATATAAATTCCAAGAGTAGTGGAAAAATGTACAAAGACAATTTTTAAAATTAGATTAACAGGGAAATTCCCAAATATCACAAAAGATGAGAAGATTTCTGTTCAAGAAACTCAAAGAACCTGATACAGGATAGACCTCAAAGGAAATTCACCAAGACATGCCATAATGAAACTTTCTAAAACAGAAGACAAAGAAATAACTTTGAAAGCAACCTGTGAAAAGCCAAATATCACCTACAAATGGGCACCAATAAGACTAAGTGCTGGTTTGTCAACATAAACCATACATGCAAGAATGCAATGGGGTGACATATACAAAGTCCTAAATGAAAATAGTTGTTAATCAGTATCATGTATCTTGTAAAATTTTATTTCAAAAATGAGGATGAAATTAAGACATTCCCTGATAAGCATAATTTAAGGCAATTTTTAACAACCAGATTAGGCCTACAAGAAATATTAAAGGGAAGTCCTTCAAAGATCCTACAACATCAGAAAAAAACCTGAGAAAGACATAGCATAGCATCATCTAGATCCCAACCCAGGTAAAAACTTCACCAAAGTAAAATAAAGTGGCAAAACTGATTACAGAGAATCAGAAATATTAAGATGTAAATGATGATAACTTAAGAATAAAAAAGATAATGAATTGTATAGTTATAGAACTATCATATGGTTTTAAATACAGAGGTATAAAGGTAAAGTTCAGAGTAACCACAAAGAAAATTAATAGATTTACTTGCCAAAATAAGGATGAAATTTAAAAAGACTCAGTAAATACAAAAACAATACGAATGATTTTTCTTGTTATACAAAAGGAATGACTGTTCTTGATATACAAAAGGAACTCAGCACAGAAAATAAAAAAACAAACAAACTGTTCACAACAAGCACATAGAAATAATAATATGGCAACAATGAACTCATAACTGTTGATAATCACACTGAATGTAAATGGATTAAATGCAGCAATGAGGAGCCAGAGAATGGCAGAATGGATTTAAAAAAATGGCCCATCAATATGTTGTCTAAAATAGACACACCTTAAACACAAAGACATAAATAAGTTAAAAATCAAAGGATGATTACACACACACACACATACAAACACATAGGAGCTCTGGTGGAATAATGCCTAAGGTATTTGACTGCTTACCAGAACAATGGTGTTTCAAACCCACCAGCAACTCCATGGGATCTGGCAATCTACTTCCATAAAGATTTACCACCTTGGGAACCCAATATGAGTCTCTATCAGTTGGAATCAACTCAGTGGCAGTGGGTTTGGTATATATGTGTGTGTGTGTGTGTGTGTGTGTGTATGTGTGTATATATATATATATAAACACATAGTAACCAAAAGGGAGCAGCAAGAGTGAAAATACTAACTTCTGAAAAAAATAAATTTTAAATCAAAATTCATTATAAGAGATAAAGAAAGATTATATGATGATTAAAAGGTCAATTCAATAAGATACAACAGTAATAAATACTTATGCATCCAATACCAGAGCTGCAAAATTAAAAAGAAAAAAAAATAATAAAACTCTAATAGAATGGACAGAAATAGACAATTCTACAATAATCCTAGGTGATTTTCAATGATAGGTAGAACAACTAGAAAGAAAATCAACAAAGACACAGATCTAATTAATTTATTAATCTACTTGACCTCACAGACATATATAGAAGACACCACCCAACACCAGCATAATACACATTCTTCTCCAATACAAATAGAACATTCTCTATAACAAAACATATTTTAGACTACAAATAAAGCCTTAATAAATTTAAAAAGATTGAAATTGTACAAAGTATCTTCTCTGACCCTGACAGTTTAAGTTAGAAATCAATAACAAGAAGATCAAGGAAAATAAATTAAATCCATGGAAACTAAATTGAACATTATTTTAAAATTACTGGGTCATCAAGAAATCAAAGGAGCTCTGGTGGCATAGTGCCTAAGGCATTAGACCACTAACCAGAAGACTGGTGGTTCAAACCCACCAGCCACTCCTCGGAAGGAAGGTTGGGCAACCTACTTCAGTAGTGATATCAGCTCAGAAACTCAAAGAGGGGTCACTATGAATCTAATTTACTCAACAGGAGTGAGTTTTAAAGAAATCAAAAGTGAAATTCAAAAATACTTAGAATCAAATAAAAATGAAAACATACTAAAATCTGTTAGACATAACAAAGCATTTTGCAGAAGAAAATTTATAGCAAAATATGCACATATTCAAAACAGAAGAAAGATGCAAAATTAATGATTTAACCTGAAAACGTGAACAATAGAAAAGGAAGAGAAAAAAGAAGATCAAAGCTATCAGAAGACAGAAAGTAAGAAAGATCAGAAATAAATAAATAGATTTAAATGAAAATCAGAAATAGAAAAGAGAAAACCAATAGAATCAACAAGCCTGGAAATTGGTTCTTGGAGAAGACCATTAAATTGACAAAACACTTGGCCAATATGGCAGGAAAAAAAATGACAAGTAAATAAACAAGACAGCAAATGAAATTGGAGACATTAGAACAGGTCTAACTGAGTTAACGTATATTAAAGCAAAATATTATCAATAATTGTACTTGAACAAAATTTGAAAGCCTAAATAAATGGACAAATTTCTAGAAACATAAACTTACCTAAACTAACTCAGATTTAGAAAACTTAAACAGATTCATTACAAAAGAAGAGATAGAAGATATCGTAAAATAATCTCCCTTCCACAACAGCAACCAAAAAGCTCTGTCACAGATGGTTTCACTGGAGAATTTTACCAAAAATTCAGAAAACAGTTGACATGAATTCTACATAAATATTTCCAGAAAATAGAAAAGAAATGAATACTCCTGAACTTAATTTATGAAGCCAGCATCACTCTATTACAAAAGCAAGGTAAAGAAATCACTAAAAAGGAGAATTACAGATCAATAGCCCTCATGAATACAGATGCCAAAATTCTCAACAAAATTCTAGTCAGTATAATCCAACAGCACATAAAATATAATATGTCATTATCAGATGGGATTCATACAAGGTATGAAAACAAGGGAGATGAATGGGATAATACAATCATAGAAAATACGAAGGTGGTTCAAAATTAGGAAATCAATCAATGTAATTCACCACACAAATGAAACAAAGGAAAATAATCATATGATTATCTCAATTAATGCAGAAAAAGCATTTGACAAAATCCAATACCCTTTCCTGACAAAGTCAGCCAAATAAAGATAAAACATAAGTAAAATCTTGTATATACCAGGCTACCAAGTAACTCTGGGGACATTAACGGGTAAGGCATTGGCTGCTAATCAGAGCATTGGCTGAGTTCAAACTCACCAGCTACTCTGCAGAAGGAAGATTTACTTCTGTAAATATGTATACCTTGGAAACCCATTGGTGGTCAACATGAGTCTGAATCCACTCAAGGGCAGTGGGTTTTTCTTTCTCTCTCTCTTTTTTTAATACCAGAGCAACAGTGAACTTTATTCTCAATGGAGAAAGACTGAGAGCCTTCTCCTTGAGAACAGGAATGAGAAAGGATGCCCATTATCACCATTTTTATTCAATATTTTACTGGAAGCCCTAGCTAAAGCATTTAGGCAAGAAAGAAATAAATGTAAATCAGAAAATAAGAAGTAAAATTATTTCTATTCACAGATGATGTGATAGTATACATAGAAAAATCTCAGAGATCACACAAAAAATTTACTAAATCTAATAGAGCAATTCAGCTAAATGGTAAGTATAAGATCAATATGAAAAAAACAATGGGGTTCTTCTACATCAACACAGACATTTCTGAAAAGTATATCAGGAAAACAAAAGCATTTACAATAGCCTCAAATGTTTAAATCCTAGGAATAAAACTAATCAGGGATGTAAAAGACTTGTAAAAATACTACTACAAGAAACTGAAAGATATCTACATAAATGGAAAAACAAAAGAAAGAAAGAGAAGGTGCAAATTACTAGAATAGTAAATGAAAAGGGTGTCATCACAATAGAACCGACTGAAATCTCTAGGAAACTTCAACACCTCAATACCAAAAAGACAAACAATCCAATTCAAAAATTGACAAAAGACATGAACAGACACTTCACTAAAGACAATATGCTGGCAGCCAACAAACACATGAGGAATTGCTCGCTATCTTTAGTCATCAGAGAGATGGAAATCAAAACAATGACAAGATATCATCTCACCCCAGCAATAATAGCAAAGTTCAACAGGATAGAAAATAACAAATGCTGGCATGGTTGCAGAGAGACTGGAATTCTTATACACTTCTGGTGGGTTTGTAAAATGGAATTGTGGCAAAAGGTATGGCATTTCCTGAAAAAACTGAAAATAGAAATACCATTTGACCAGCAATTCCATTACTAGGAAGATATCCTAAAGAAAGAGAGGCAGGACACTAACACACATTTGCACACCTATGCTTATTGCAGCACAATTCACTATAGCAAAGAGATGGAAATAACCTAAATGCCTATTGACAGATGAAGGGATAACCAAATTATGGTACATTCAAACAATGGAATACTGTTATTGTTGTTGTTGTTATGTGCCGTTGAGTCAAACCTGACACATAGCAACCCCTCCTTAGGATTCTGAGGGTTTCATAGTTATCACTATGGAAGTAGATTGCTCAACCTTCCTTCCAAGGAGTGGCTGATGGGTTTGAATCACCAGCCTTCTGGTTAGCAGTCAAGTGCCTTAGGCACTAGGCTACCAGAGCTCCTCAATGGAATACTATGCTACATTAAAGAATGTGAATCATCTCACAATGTTGATGAGCCTGGAGGACATTATGCTGAGTGAAATAAGTTAATTGCAGAAGAACAAACATTGTATGAAACCATCACTGTAAAAAGACAAAGGAGGATTTACCTAAGTGTGATAGTTGAAGATGTGTCAACTTGGCTGGACTTCACTTGTGAGTGGTGTTTCCCATGATGGATCACATGACTGCGTCCTAAGCGGCCGGTCAGTCTAGGGGGAGTTTCCCCAGGGGTGTGGCCTACCTGTAATACTATCCCAGGAACAAACTGGAAAACCGGCATTCCAGATATATGCTTCCTGGAGCAAGCAGCTCGCTGTGCGCCCCGGAGGAGCCTTTCAGATTCCTTCTTTGTTGGGAACGGTGACCCTGCGTGTCAGTTTTGATTCTCCCGGCTCTGCTGCGCTTGCGGGAACCAGACGACTCCGGGCCCCATCTCCCTCCAGAGACGAACTTTGTGACTTGAACTCCTCTGCCGTGCGTGTGAAAGCCAGACGGCC
>NW_006921614.1:343524-363387 GCF_000298275.1 Orycteropus afer afer | reverse complement strand
TATATATATATATATATATATACTTTGCTGGTTTTTGTGTTTCTCTAGAGAACCCAATCCAACACACTAAGGAAGGGAATTCACTTTGTAGATTAGCCGGGTGAGGAGGGAAGGGGAGGGAATAATTTGGGGCTAGCTGGGGCCACACACTGAAGTGGCCAAGGGGAGGGATGGTATGGAAAGAGTCTTGACCACCATGATAACATTGGGGAAATGGAGGACACCAAATTGTACACATAAGAGATAGATGACAGATGCTAATACCAACCAGTATATAGCATAGTGCCTAAAGCACTTGACTGCTAACCAGAAGTTAGCAGTCTTCTCCTCGAAAGGAAGATGGGGCAATCTACTTCCATAGTGATACTGCCTTGGAAACCCAAGGAAAAGTTGCTATGAGTCAGTCCGACTCAATGGCACATAACAACAACAATAACATATCCATAATGCTGCATTACCATTAACACCAAATACCAGGCTACAGATAAACACATACACATCAACATTCATAAAAAAACAATCCCTTACAGATAGCCAGAGACTTTGGATGAGAGATCCAATGGATCTACTGACCCAGGACCATAGTATTAGGGGACTCAATTGGCATAACAAAATACATAAACTCTTTCTCCACAACCTGCATCAGTACATAGCTACTGGGGTCTTAAAAGCTTTCAAGTATCCATCTAAGATGCAACTAATGGTCTCTTGTCATAAGAAGCGAAGAAGAGTGCAAAAAAACAAGGGCATTTGGAAGCAATCAGCCCTAGGATATGATGGACCTTGACACCAGAAGAACTCGGTGCATAGCTACCAATGCCAACCACTCAGGAAAGGATCAAAACTGGATAGAGTAAGATGAAAAACGTAGAAAAATTAAAAAAAAAAAAAAAGAAAAAAGAAATAATGATCAGAATTACTGGTAGGATGGAGTTTTGTGGGACCCCCAATAATATGGCCTTGGGATACACTTCATGCCTGGAATAAAACTCACTCCCAGGGGCTGGCCCTCAGCCTAATAGTAAACAAGAAGTACATATAGACCACTCAACCCAGAGTGATGCACCCATATACCCTATGGAGATGCATCCCTTGGAGAAATAGACCATGGGGTACCAGAGGGGGAACATTCACTTGGAGGAAATGCAAGACATACAGGAGTCCATAACTCTGAAGGGCACAGGGGAAGGGTGTAGTGAGAAGGGAGTGGAGGAGAGTGGGTTAAGGTTGGGGGTCGTAATTGGGGAGTGAAACCAAATGTACATGAAATGTTGAATGTAAAAAAAAAAAAGACTCTGCTCTGTAAATTTGTACTTAAAGCATAATTTAAAAAATAATAATAATAAGGAGAGGAGTTGGATGCCAGCAAAGTGAATTAGAGTACCTCTTGTTGTTGCTCTGGTGGCACAGTGTTTAAGGCATTTGGTTGCTAACCAAAAGGTTGATGGTTCGAACCCACCAGCCTCGCCAAGGGAAAAAAGATGAGACACTCTGTTTCCATAAAAACCTATAGCCCTGGAAGTCCTATAGTCAGTTCTACCCTATGTACAACAGAATGAAACACTGCCTGGTCCAGCACCATCCCCACAAACGTGGCCGTGCTTGAGCCCATCATCACAACCACTGTGCTAATCAGTCTTAGTGAGGGTCTTCCCATTTGTTGCTGACCCTCTACTTTATCAATCATGATATCCTTCTCTAGGGATTGGTCCTTCTGACAAACATGAGTATCTAGCTGCTAGTAAAAGAAATAATTATAAAGCACTATAAAGTAGCTCATGAATAAAAAGGTGGTTTTATTAAAAATGTAACCAAACTTTAGTAAGTATGCAAACCAGAACAGACATGGGCAAAATAAATTTACTGACTTTTATGCTGTCATTCTGTTTTTTATCTGATATAGCTCCAACTTGCAGTCTGAACTTATCTCATGTAAAATACTCCAAGAGAGAAACTCTTTTAGGCCCAATTTTGGTGAAGCATTGTTCATCTCTTTTCCAGCCATCTACGGCTAGCAGGTAGAGTAAGTATACAGACACAGCTGCTTACATGGTAGCCTCAATAAAAGTGAGATGTTTCTTAGAAAAATACAGAAGCAACCTGACCTAAATGGACATCCTAAAAGATAGCTTCTTAGTGAATGAGGGGATCAGTATTGCATGGGATAAAGTGAAGGGAGATTTTGCAGACAGAAAATTGGGGTTTGAGATCCCAGCTTTGCTGCTAACTTGCTTTGGGAACATTGTTAAAGTAACTGAAAACTTGTGTGTAATATTTCTCATCTGTAAATGCAAATCCTACAAGATAAAATGAGATAATTTATGGAAATACATGGATAGGTCACTTATATAACTTATTGTACAATATGTAGTATTGTAAAGAAATTGTAAGGTTTTAAAACTTAATTACAGCATAAATATGACCAACAAAACTAGGAGAAAACCTAACAATTTTGGAAAGTGATTTCTTGTATATACATACAGATTGTATATAAATCTCAAGCAATCAGGGGACTATTCAGATGAGCACTCTACCATCCAGTCCAATTGGGTCACACACACAGATACTTAACAAAGTCGGCAACTGAGAGCTATTATTCATATACAAGGTAAACAATAAATAACATGAACAGATTTGAGATGAGCAGGTCCCTTCCACCCCTACAAGTGTACCACTTAGCATCATAACAAAGGAACACATTTGTCAAAAAGGAGACTGCTCACCCTTCTCAAAGAACTGATGTCCATTTTTATGTCATTGGATGCTGTGCATCAGGTGTTAGCAGACGTGTGTCTCTCTCTCAGCAAGTGTGGCCCTGGCTTAGGTCAGGTACAGTCTGACTGTATTTGTTCTATCTCTTTCTAGAATTTTTCTTGGCTGGCTCTGTCTTCTGTGCTTACTGGTTCAGCTCTCAATCAGAAGCTACAGGACAATCGATAACATTGAAGACTAAGAGACAGGATGGAGCAGAAAGCGGTAATGGGTGAGTTCTGAACCAGCTATAACAGATATCTCCAATAATCATTCTTTCAAACAGTATTTGTGTAAATATTATCCATGTAAAATGGGCAACAATGTATTTTCAAATAAAAGACCTTAAAATCAAGTATTTGTGACATGGTAGTTGTTCACAAAATATTTATAGAAACATTTTATTGCACAATTTTCAATAGCTATATCTATCTATCTATCTAAACTTGTTGAATTAACTCATTTACATTCTACATGATAAACTAGAAATTAAAGAAAATTTTGATAAACAGGTGAACTTTGAAAATAACCTCGTGGTAAACATTCCTATATAGTCATATTTTATGGTTACTATAGTATCTTCTAAAGAGTTCTGGTAGTGCAGTGCCTAAGGCATTTGACTGCTAACCAGAAGGCTGGCAGGTCAAACCCACCAGCCACTCCGTGGAAGCAAGGTGGAGCAATCTACTTCTGTAAAGATTTATCGCCTTGGAAATCCAATGGGAGTTGCTATGAGTCGGAATCAACTTTATGGCAGTGGGTTTGGAATTTTATGTTATCTCCTACAGAGTTTTCTAGAAGATTGATTACTCTGCTAAAGTGTTAAGTAAGTGTCTTTTAAGATTTTAATTTTATATTTTTACATTACCTTCTTAAGTGATTGAATCAATTCATATTTCTGTAGAACAACTGTAAACATGTGCCTACCAATCATTTATGTAATTATTTAGAAAGGCTAAAAATGGGACTTTTTTTTGCTATAATTTGCATGAATTTGATCACTATTGAGGTTGATGATTTTTCATGATTTTTCCATGTTTCTTTTTTCTGCTATGCCTGCTCATAAACTTTGTCCTTTTAAAAATTGTTTTTAAGTGATCCACTACAACCACATATTTTACAAGGAATTTATTAATTCTGAGTATGAATCAAAAGGCTGATATTTGAGGCAAAGTGCTCGGTTAGAGGACTACTGTTATAAGTTAGAGAAAGTAGCAGAAAAATTGGATTTCTTAAAAAATTGTACAACTATATGTTCTTCCCAAGAAACCAACTGTATTTAATAGGCTAAAAGAAATTAAGAATAAAATACTGAAAAGAGATAACATGAGAACGTTAATCAAAAGTAAGCTGGTATATATACTAATGGTAGGCAAAGAAGGCTTTAAGAAATATTCTTGAAGATAATGAAGGATTGTTCATACTGATAAAACTATCAATTCATCTGGAAGACATAACAGGTTCAAATCCATACTTATCCAGTAGTATTACTTCAAAATGTATACAACAAAACTAACAGAATAAAAACAGAAAAATCACAATCATAGTAGGAAACTTAAACACAATTCTGACAATGATAGCGTAAGCAGACAAACATCTGTAAGGATATATAAGATCTAAACATCATGAATAAAAAAACTTAAGCTAAGTAATATGTAGAACACTTTAACTAGCAAAGAAAATTAACCTCTCAAGATCACACGCAGCTCACCCAAAATGACCATATGCAGTGTGACCATGCAGACCACAGTGCATTTCAAAGGACTGAAACTAGTCAGAAGGTATTTTTTAACCACAGTGGAAGTAAGCTAGAAATCAGAAACAACCAATCAAAAAGTGCTTAGAAAATCCAATGCAATTTTAAAAGTATACAATATACTTCTAAATAATCTGTGTGTCAAATAATATTACTACAAAACCAGAAAATATTTTAATATTATTCATAGGAGCATCATAAAAATGTATTTCATACTAATGCATTTACTAATATAGAGAAAAACTGACAAATTTCTAGATTAAAAAAATATAAAACTGGCAAGAGAAAAAATAGAATATTTGAGTCTTCTTACACCAATACAAGTAATGAATTTGTAATTAAATACTTCCCACAATGCACAACCGAAGCCTAGATTGCTTTAACTACCAAGCATTCAAAAATTCCACTTCCCAACACATTTTAGGAGGCCAACATTACCTTGATATGAAAACCAAAAAAAGTGTAACAACAAAAAGAAAAATCACAAACTAATAAATGTAGAAATCTTAAAACAAAAATCACAATATCAAATGAAAAGAAACAGAAAAATAATAATATAGCTTGACTGATATAATCTGTTCTCCCCCCCTCCAGGAAGTCAAATTTGGCTTACCATTTGAAAATTAGTGTAGTTTATGAAATTAATACAAAAAAAAGAGAAAAAAATATATCATCAGTGCAATGGATGCTGAAGATTGACTAAATTCAATACTCACTGAGAATTAGAACTTTTGGAAAGTAGGTATAGAACAAAACTTCCTTAGCCTGACAAAATATGTCAATGATAAAACTACAAAAAATGAAAACCAAACATTACCGTTGAATTGGATCCGACTCATAGTGACCCCTCCTTGGGTTTCCAAGGTGGTATCTGTATGGAAGTAGATTGCCCAATCTTCCTTCCAGGAGTGGCTGCTGCTAACCAGACTTCTGGTTAGCAGTCAAATTCCTTAGGCACTATACCACCAGGACTCCTGAGCATTATGCATAGTAGTAAAATATTTCAATGCTTTTCTTGATCTCAGGTACAATACAAGAATATTCACTAACACTACACCTATTCATGTTTTAAGGATATCTGGTGGCATAGTGCCTAAGGCATTTGATGGTTAACCCAAAGGTTAGAGGTTCAAATCCACCAGCTGTTCCGCTGAAGGGAAGTGGGGCAACCTACTTCTGTAAAGATTTACCACTTGGAAACCCAGTAGGGGTCACTATGAGTTGGAATCGACTCCATAGCAGTGGGTTTGGTTTTTGACATTCATGTTTTATTGGATAATGTAATAATACAAGGAAAAAACAAAAGGTTAAAGGACCAGAAAGAAGAAATAACAATGACACGATTGTATACATAGAATCTACAAATAAATTATTAAGATTATAAGTGAATTTAGCAAGATCAAGGAAAGTAAATTTAAAAATCAGTTCTATTTCTGTGTACAGTCAATAAAGAAGTAGAAAATATAATTTTGTAAATCCATTTACAATGATGTGGAATAACATCAAATGTATGAAACAAAAATAATAAATGTACAGGGCACCTTAACACTGAATACTTCAAAATACTATTGAGAAAAAATTAAGCAAGACTTAAGTAAATGGAACGACTTATTATTGCATGGCTGTGGGCTTTCTCATAAAACACTCTTGAAACCAAACACCAAACACACAGCCATGGAGTCTGGACTCATAGCAACCTCCTTTGGATTTCCCATGTGGTAAATCTTTATGGAAGTAGATTGATCAGTCTTCCTTCCCTGGAGTGGCTGGTGAGAAGTCAAATACCTTAGGCTGTAGGCCACTAGGGCTCCTTATAAAACTCTTAGGAGAGTGAAAATGCAAGCTACAGAGAAGAAGGTTATATTTGAAGTACTTAGTCTCATTAAAGGACTTGTACTTCAGAATAAAAGATTCTGAAAACATAATGAACTCTTTTTTTGTGTGTGAATTAAATGCTCATTCTAAAACTTACAAAAAAATGAAAAGTGTCAAAAATAACTATGACAGTCTCATTAAGAAGATAAAGCTAGAAGAATAGAATATAAAATATGAAACATGTCAAAAAGTTAAAGTAAGTAAAGCAGGATTCCTTTGGTAGAAGGACAGACAAATAGACAGTAGGATAAACTAGAAAGTCTAGAAACAGACCCATCCATGTAATCATGTGATTTTTAACGAAAATAAAACTGCATTGCAGTTGAAAAAAAAAAAAAAAATGGTAATCCAGTGGGGGTTTCAAAGAGTATGGCTAGAAAAGCCATACTAAGTAATTCACTGCACCACACTTGTCAATAAATATATTCTTTAAATCCTCATTTTTATTAGTCTTGAAGGAAACACAAATTCAAAATACACTTTGCACAGTCATTGAAATGGCTAAAATAAGAAATCAGGTAGCATCAATGCTAGGGATGATGTGGAAAAACTGGAACTCTCACAATGAAGAACTGCTACAATCATTGGAAAATATTTTGTCAGTATCTCCTAAATGTGACTATAATTAGTGACCCTGTTGTTGTTGCTGTTATGTGCCGTAGAGTCAGCCCTGACTCATAGAGACCCCTCCTTGGGTTTCCGAGGCAGTATCACTTCAGAAGTAGGATTGCCCAACATTAATGACCCTAGAAAACAGTAATTCTACTCATACATACTGTGGATTATGGATTAAAACTTTAGCTTTACCCAAAACCAGGTGGCCTTTGTCCTTGGTTCCTGAAAAATAATTGTAGTGTCTTCGTCTAGGATTTCTTGAAGATTTGTGTTGCTGAGGAGGACTGGCCAGACTAGGAAAAAAAAAAAAAAAAAACACCTCACCTTGAGGCCTATATCATCTAGCCTCAGGAGCAGGGATGGATTACACAGTAAGCAAGGTAAACGCATGCTTAGGGCATCAACAAATTAGAGGTATCAGTTGTCTAAAGCATAGACCTATAGATACCAACCAGACAGGATTTAAGGAGAAGTGAGTGCCACACTAAATAAAACTGATACCAGCCCAAGTGTGTGAGAAGGTACCTGCTAGAAATAAAGTTCATGTAGGGTCACAAGGGTGCCTGCATGCAACATTGTTTGAGCTTTAAGGGCCTTAGTACTTCTACACCTTCACTGACATCTGTTTCCTACTGTATCCTCCCTTGTAATTGAAACTCCTTACCTTAGGGGATCTCTTGGGAGTACATGATTTCTTTTCAATAAACAAGGGGTGGGGGTGGGCTGTAAAGTCCAACTCTTGCTACATTCACTCAATACGTAACTGGATCCATCATGAGTGGTTACTGGGAAAGGATGAATTATATAAATAGATAACAAATCTCTGGTCTATTTTGAAAGAACCTTCTTATATATCCATATCTGTTGATCCAGTAACCCAGGTAGGAGGGCAAGCATTGCTCTTTGCCATTATATAAGCACAAGGGTATGCTCTTGTGCACTTCCTGGTAAACAGCCAATGAGAGCTCCATTCCCAGGTGATGCACAAAAGTGAGGGAATGTGGGCAAATAAGTTACCATGGTATTGAATTTAATCAAGTTATTTTTTAACTATATAGCATTACGTATAGAATTATGACCTAAGTCCTGTAAACAAAATATTTATAACTTTAAGTTTAAAATATGTTTGGCATACATGTGGACACAATCTAGAATACATTTAATACTAGTATGAGTAATAATTAAACATAATACTAACATAGTAAACATTCAAAAATTACTAGAAATATTGATATTTACCTAACATGAAAAGTATTAATTCATGTATCAAGTGAGTGTTATTTTTTCTTGTCTGTTGTGCAGGACACAATGCTCACTATTACTCTATGTTGTTGTTGTTGTTGTTGTTATTTGCCATTGAGTCGGCCCCAACTCATAGCGACCCCTCCTTGGGTTTCCGAGGCAGTATCACTACGGAAGTAGGATTGCCCAACCTTCCTTCCGAGGAGTGGCTGGTGGGTTTGAACCGCCAGCTTTCTGGTTAGCAGTCAAGTGCCTTAAGCACTAGGCTACCAGAGCTCATTAAAAGCATGCAAAATGCAATATTTATTTATTGTGAAAAATTAATTTTTTTTAAACAGTTCGTGTATTCCTAAACTCCTTTTCCAGGAAAACATCAAAGGATATTTATCAGAGCATAATGTTTATAATTTATCAAAATATTTAGATATTGCGGTGTAAGAAAACTAAAGAATTCCTCAAGGAAATAAATTAAATTAAAGTTTAGATAATAAAAATTATAGAAATGTATTGCATTTTCCATTTCCTTTCAGACTGACTTTCTTTTAAGAAATTGATTGACATTGGTATGACTTCCAAAACAAAGTTGCTCATTGAGAAATGGTGCTATTGTTATATCAGTTGTGTATGTATCTCCAGATATGGAAGTTGAATAATTCCATAAAGAAAGAAACTGCATGTTTGATAAATTTTCTACATATTTTCCTTTTCATTTCAGATAAATAAGGTATACCCTCACATTCAATTCTCTCTAATCAATCATATAAATGACACTATAATCATATGACTTGTAACATACACATTGTCAGATTGATCATACCCTTGAATTGTATCATGCTCTGTGATTGCTCTTGCCACCGTTGGGTATCAGCAGTAGTCCAATGAACTGTGAAGATGCAGCATAAAAGAACAGAATGTGAATCCACAAGATTTTAAGTATTAATTCAAGATGAAAAACATACATGGAGATCTATTTGCAAAGGGTCTACCAACAAGCCTCTTATGACAAACAAATTAAGTTATTTCTAACTGTCCTGTTATCACTATTTTTTTTTTTTTTTAACTCTCTTGGACCTGGAGAAAAAAATTATGTGTTCCAAATCAATGTGTTCTACTTATTTTCAAATATAAATTTTTGTGTTCATGTCCAAGTTCAGACATAATTTTTATTTTATAAATTTTATTTGGTTTACAAATATTGTTTGTTCCAATTTATTTGGTATGGTAAAATCAAATTTTAAAAGTGACATAGTTTTATATTCAGGTAAAATGAAATGGCAACAATCAAGTGGAGTATAAAAACAAGAGCTCACAGAAGATAACCAAAAAAAAAAAGGATTTGATTCCATAAAGACAATCCCCAAATTAACCTCCTTTTAAAAATGTAATGAATCAGAAGAGACTTCTTCCACTGAATGCTTGAGTTCAGTGGGTGCAAATCATTGTACTAGTACTGGTAGTACTGAAATTACTACTAATAATATAGATATAACAGAATTTATTCCATATTCTGCATTCTTTCCTTCCTGTACTGAAATAATAATAATAATATATTAATATTAATAATAATGGGAGCACTGGTAGCATAGTTGGCTAAGGCACTTGACTGCTAACCAGAAGGCTGGCGGTTCAAACCCACCAGCCACTCTCGGAAGGAAGATGGGGCAATATACTTCCGTAGTGATACTGCCTTTGAAACCCAAGGAGGGGTCACTGTGAGTTGGGTCCGACTCGATGGCTCACAACAACAACACCAACAACACATTATTCATAATAATAATAATGCTGTAGAAAGTTAAACTATTTTAGAATCTGATATTACTGCATTTGTAGACCTATAACAGAAATATAGATCCTGTTTTGTGGAACAGTTTTTCTTCTAATGATGTAAATTATGGAATCAAAACAGTGCCAAGTAGTTTTCAACTTCATAGTGTATCATTTGCAAATCTCTGTTGAAAATTTATGGATAGTAAAAAAACAAGGTTCTGCAGGCAAAATATATTTCTAGGGTGTAAAGTTCATGGTGAAAATCCTTAGAGGGAATGACTAAAGTATTCTCTTCTTATAATTTTTACTCTATTCATTATTTCTACTATGCATGGAAGTAGGTACTGTTCAGAAGCTTAATTGTGATGAAATCATTGAAGAATTTGTAAGAAGACAGAATAGAAATAAATGTTTTTAATTATAACATGTTAGAGATGAAATGTTAGAGATCTAAAAATAAAATACTGTAATGTCTTCCAATATTTATTTTCTGATCAATAAATTTTCTTCTGTGACATATTTCCATTTGTTCATTTATAATTATAGTATTTATTACAAAACAAACATTACAATGGAAGTGTGAGCTATTTAAAGCAAAATTGATGAAAGTCAATTTTTCATTGTGGGATATCAACAGAATTTTACATTTATTGTTGAAATAACTGAGTTCACGTACTCATGTTCTTTGTTGTAGAATATATGGAACATCTTTATTGTAGAAAATATGGTACCATACATCCACTAAAAATTTTATAATCCACTTCATGCCATTCCTCTAATGTGGCATGTACCACTTTTGCATTTAATTACTAATATTATTGTTGTTGTTGTTGTTTGCCATTGAGTCAGACCCGACTCATAGTGACCCCTCCTTGGGTTTCTGAGGCAGTATCACTATGGAAGTAGATTGCCCAATCTTTCTTCCAAGGAGTGGCTGGTGGGTTTGAACTACCAGCCTTCTGATTAGCAGTCAAATGCCTTAGGCACTATGCTACCAGAGCTCCTACGCTAATATTATAGTCACCTTTAAAAACAAGTTATATCAGTGATAGCTAAGACATACACACAATATACATGTGTATATATATATATATATATATATATATATGTATATATATAACTTACCTATCCCATTTGAATACATGAGTAAGCAGCAGAAAGAACACCACAGATTATCAGTTTTCAGGGGTCTCAATCCAGCCCTTCTCAAGAGGACTGGCCAATGAATCATACAACATTAAGGCTTGGAGAAGTACCTAGTTGGTTAAAGGAATACAATGCTTCCATTCTCAGAAGCTCCATGTTGGGGGCCCTCTCAGACCTGGCTTGTACAACCTTTCTTATGATGATCTTGATTTTTATCTTTGTACTATAATAAATCTATATTCATATTTATAGTACTCTCCAGGAGTTCTGTCAGTTATTCCAGCAAATTATAAAACCCATAAGAGAATGGGAAATCAGTGGGTGAAAATGAAAGTGTCCTATGTACTCCCAAACTTGTGGCTGACAGCTGCCTATTTGGCAATCTAAAGGGTGGTGCTCTTTTAACCTGTAAGATCTACTCTAACTCCAAGTGGATAGGGTCAGAGAAAGAGTGTGCTGCATGGGGGGTTAGTGTCAAAAATGATGGATAAATGGGAAGGTGAGGACTAGACCAACCTCCATATTTTGGAGATTGGATTCATGCTGATTCTTATCTACAAAGTTACTCATGAAGATACATGTCCTATGTATCTGCACCAAGGGAAATTTATATAAAAGTTGATGATAGATTTATTTTGATTACATCACAATAAAAACAACCCAAATGTACAAGATATAAATTGTAGTGTACTCATTCAATGGAATACTATATAGCAGTGAAAATGAATTATTGCTGCATGCAGCAACATAACTGAAACGCAAAGACTGATTTTGAACATGAAAAACAAAAAGTATACATTATGCATTATTCCATTTCAAAAACAGGCAAAACTAATCTATGATGTTATCACTAAGTATTGTAATTACCTCTGAGGAAAATAATAAGTGAAGAGGCTTAAGGAGACTTTGGCATGTGTTCTATTAATTCATGTTGCTGCTTGTGCAAAGTGTGTTTACTTTGTGATATTTCATCCTTTTGTACAGGTTATGATTTGTATACATATTCCATTTATTTGTTATACATCATTTTTACATAATGAATGGGTAAGAACAAATTTTAAATGTTTTCTTCCAATTTAAGAACAGGATAAGTGTGCACATGTGTTTGTACTCATACATATACTCTAGTTACCATCAGTTCTTTCCAAACTGCAAAATACCAGCTTTTTTTATTGTCCCACCATTCAAGTCTCCAAATCCTGCAACATAAAAATCTCCTCAATGTGAAGTATGGTCCTGATCCTGGAGTGTTCTAGTATTTTATGCATGTGTCTGTGTGTTAGTGGTGCTGTGTTGGGAATGAGGAAGGAAAACTGTATAATTCAGAGAATATGAGGAAGGTTATTATGTTGTCAATTTGCTTCTATTGAGCATGACAGTAAATACTTACTCCTAATGCATAATGAATTGAAAGAGAACATGCATTTAATAATCTAATATTTTCTAGTCTAATTGTGGACAAATGATTCAAAATTATGAAATTATTAAGCAATAAATTCGGGTGAAGATGAAAAGCAGAAATGTTTGAAGCCAGCTAACAGATTTCATGTTTAGCTATGATTCTTTGTCCTTTATTTCTAAGAGGCTATTAATAACTTTTTTGCAGCATGTTACATAATTTTTACTTGAAATAGCTAAAGTACTTTTCATATATAAACCCCAATTTCTCTCTACATTTCTGTGCTGAGATATAAGCCCAGGGTCATATATGTTCTTTTTTCATTAAAACAAAGTGAAGTAAAGCACAATTTAATCTTAAGTTAGTGAAGAAAGTATTAATAAATCAAGAGTAGATTTAGTTATTTTAATTTTTATTCTGATATCCTATTAACTCAGATAATTTTAGAGGGTATTTCTTTTTCAGAAATAATACAGATGTATAAATCAGTGATAACTGATGACTGTAACAAAGGGATTTATTTTCAAAATAGTTTTGTTTCCCAGTAGAAATAGAATCTGATTCTTTAAATTTAAAGAATTATCCTTATTCATATTAGAAAGTACCAAGAAAAAAGTTGAATACAAGTAGTACAGCATTCCAGAAATCTCATTGATGTGAGCCAAAGTTATCTAAAAAAAAATTAATTAATTAAAATCTACAATGCTTAGGCAACACAGTTTAGTTTTAATCTATGATTTGCTTTAACATAAATTCTATCAAATCTCATAATACAAATAGGTCTTTCAAACGCTGTGTCATTAGCTTGATTTAACTAATCAAATTATCTCTTTCAAAAGATTACAAAAAAAATGCATATTTAAAGTATTGATTCAAAACTCAAAGAGTCATGAGACTACTCGGAACCAGTTTGCCTCGTTGTACTCAGTTGCTTCTTTTCAGTGGCCAGTTGCTTGTTCCGTTCCTGCAATTTCACATCATGACAAAGCTCTACATTTGTCTGGAAGCTGTCAACCTTCTATCTAAATGAACATTACAATGTTTTCTTTTTGCCACCTAATTACTATTATGTTAGACACTATTTACTCCAAAGTGGTTTGGGGTAGTTGATTAGGTTGGTCCATGTCAGGAAAAGCACAGATGCGGGCCAGAAAAGTCTGTTAAAGGCTAAACACAGAGGATGGGGCTGAGACAAAGGCTTCTCTCCAGTCTCCAGGAGGCAGTGAGGCTGGCAGCACTGCTGTGCTGGCAAGACAAAATCTTCTTATGGTGGGTGGTCCATTGGGAGGTAATTGGAGCTCTGCAATTTGTCCAGTACAATCAACAAAAGGGTACAATAGCTGCTCTGTGGGGAATTGGGAGAGAAGATTTGTTTAAATAAAATTGCAAGGTTGTCAAAATGTGAAAGCCATTCTCAAATGTTCTGTGCATCGTCTAAAAGAATGCAGATTGAGAATCATTTAGTCTCAGGCCAAAGTACTGATAAAAAGAAAAGTTTAATTTAAACAGGGTAATAGAAAATGAAAGCCAGTATATTGTTACTGTCAGCATGTTAGTAGCATATAACAAACTCTTCTATGTGGGTCTTCAAAATATAAATGTTTACAAATAAGAAGTTTTATTCTTATGCTATACCCTCAAAACAGAAATTAGATGGACTAACTGTTATAAATAAGGAAGACTGAAAGAGAATTGATGACTTCCATGTATTATGTTGGTGAAGAGTATGACATACACCTTGGACTAATAGAAGAACAAACAAATCTGTCTTGGAAGAAGTCCAGCCAGAATGCTATTAGAAGCAAGAGTGGCAAAATTTTTCTCAACTGCTTTGGGCATGTTATCAGGAAGGACCAAACCCTGGAGAAGAACATCATTCTTGGTAGAGAGTCAGCAAAATAGAGGGAGACCCTCAAGGAGATGGATTCACACCATGACTGCAACAGTAGGCTCAAACATTGCAATGATTGTGAGGATGGCACAGGACTGAGCAGTGTTTAATTCTATTGTACGTAAGGTTGCTATGATTCAGAACTGACTCAGCAGCACCTAACAACAGCAACAACAACAACAACAAACTATAAGCTGTTATTATTAGCTATTTAAGTTTTAAATTTAAATGAATATTAAGTGTGAAAAAAAATCTTAAGTACCTACTAGAAGGAGGAGCTATAGAATAAAACTGACAGTGGTACTTAACAAGGTTCTATTCATAGAAGAGGTATAGTCTTTTCCAAATTCTACTGGTTACCCTTTTGTGTGCTTTACCAACATGGCGAGATAGACATGGAAATCATTAGAGGCCCTTGGGCTCAAACTCTAAAGAAATTAAGTCATGGCTAAACCAAATTATGTCCTAAGAAAGGAAGAATGGAAATCGTGGCCCAGGGCAAAGCACTCTAAGTCATTAGGTTAATGGTGTTCATGGCCATCAAGTGATTCTTCACTTGGGTATTAAGAAGATCAGGAAGGACCACTGACAGACAACATTACAGACAAGAACAGAACTTCTGCGAACAGAAACCTATTTCTTCTAACATAGCTAACTCATGATCCTAAACTTAAAACCTTTTCCTTTTCTATGCTTTTCTTTTTTTTTTCCTAAAGTTTGCAGAATTTTTATAGTTTCATGGGAGAGTGGGACCATATCCTACTGTTATTTAAGGCTACAATGAAAAAAAAATAACCAAAAGTAAAGAACAAACTGATATATGCAGAGGAAACTTTTTAACAACCTCTCTCTATCTCTAATTTCTGTTGATAAATCAAGTCTTGTTTTAAAAACTATACCTAAAGAAAAACGTTCTCTATTTCACTTTGAAGTAAGGTGGTCTTCATATAGGTAGTGTAAATAGGAGGCTGTAAACTCAGACCTGTCTATTGGATCATAGGAGTGTTTGCTGCAGATGCAATTATGTGCTCAAGTTGCTTTCCCCAAGACAACATGTTGATCTCTACAAGAAACAAAGAAAAACAAATAGCTGCGCAGCCATCTATGTACAAAAGAATCTGTGAAAGTTCATAGAGCAGAAAAGGGTCCATCTTTCAAATATTGAATGGAAACTTGTTCAAAAAGATTTTTTTTTTTTCTATCCACAGATACCTTCTTTTGTAAAAGAAGAACAAGTGATGCACAAAGGTCTATAATGTCCTTTACTGCGTTGGTATTTCTCTTCCAAGACTCAATGTCCCCTAAGTAGAGCAGAACAGCTGCCTTAAATTGTGAACAAGAACTTCTTATTGAGCTGGTGATTTCTAAGTTATTTGTCACTAATAAGTTTAAGGGACTCCTCTCCAGCCAGTTGATTTTTGTTCCCATTTCCTCCTTCTCCTCAGCCCCTGCTCAACAAGAATAAAAAAAAAAAAAAAAAAGATTGCCATCAAGTGGTTCCTGACTCATAGTGATCTTGTAGGACAGAGTAGAACTGCCCCACAGGATTTCCAAGGCAATAAATTTTTGTGGAAGCAGACTGCCTCATCTTTCTCCTGTGCAGCAGCTGGTAAGTTCAAACCACCAACATTTCAGTTAGCAGCTGAGTGCTTAACCACTGTGTCACCAGGGCTCCTGTCAGTCCCTGGTAGCCATTAATAAACTCTTGTCTCTATGCCTGTACCTATGCTAAGTATTTAAGAAGGATAAAATAAGATTTGTCCTTTTGTGTCGAATTTATTTCACTCCAGAAAAATGATTTTGATCAAAGAATTATTTTCAGATTTGTTTTATAAAGTTTTATATTTATGATATTATTGTTGTTTTTAGCTGTTGTTAATACAGTCTCTGAATCATGGTGACCTCATGCAAAAATGGAACAAAATTCTGCCTGGTCCTGTGCCATTCCTATGATACCTATGATCAGTTGTGGGCCAGACATTGTGATCCATAAAGTTTTCACTGACTGATTTTGATATAGATTGCCAGGCCTTTCTTCCTAGTCTGTGTTAGTCTGGAAGATCCTCTGAAATCTGTTCAGCATCAAAGCAACACACAAGTTTCCACAGCAATAAACAGCAATCTCATCTCAGTCTCCTACATGTGAAGTGAGAATTGTACCACTGAACCACAGATGTTCCCACATATGTATGATGAAGAGATGCACTTAATCTGAGAGAGAATAAAGAGAAAATTCTGAGACCATCCCATTTTATTTGGTGCATAGAATTACAGGCTCTCTAAGCTTCACATTTAATAAATGTCATGTATTTATTATTAAATTAATATGAAATACTAAATAAAAACAATTTAAAAAAATAGCCAAAAATATTGATATATTTTCTGATCATGCAAACCTACAGAAATAAGAAATTCATAATGAAAATAAAATACGATATATTTATATTTAAATTAAAGTTGTTGTAATTTAAATTTCAAATCCCAAGTAAAGTAATGATTTAAAAAAAATACAGTTGAATTCAATGTGGTACATAATTCTAGTTTAAGCAAGAAAATACCAATAGGTTATTTGCACACTATTAGTATTCTGAATCCCCAAACTTGCTCAGCATATGTTAATTATTAGTTCATGCAGTAGGAAAATGCTCTAAAATGTTCTGTCATATTTTTTCTAGCGTCTGTACCACTTATGTTCTTTTGGAAAAGTAGATCTTGATATAATCTTCTCCCTGCAGTTTTAGAGCGTTAGATTTTACTTTCATTGAGGAACTCCGTGTAAGCATCTCACTGCAATACATTTTATCGTTCACCTTTTAGGCAGCACTCTGTAATGAATAAGAATTATTTGCTTTCCTTAGAAGAACAATTCCTGCAAAGGCCAATGTGCCAAGGGAAGATAACATTTTCCAGGGGCAGACTATCAAGATATGAAGCCTTAGGCAAAGTTGCCTTTGGGGTCTCTTTGAGATCTCCAGGAGAGAGATAATGTACACAAGGGTATGTGTTCCTAAAGACAGGTAAGAGGCAAGCAAAGACAAAAAGAGAGTGCTGCACCTCCTGCAAGCCTAATCACAGAGCTGCTGGAGCTGGAAGTTCCAGACAATCATCAATAGTGTATGTAGGTCTGAATCCACTGGGGTCACTGCTTTTCTTCTGGATACTATTGTATTGTCCTGCCTTTGTGGCTTTGAGGCAGGCATTATGATGAATGCCATGTAGCTAGAAAATGAGGACTTAAAAGCATAGATCATCTATGTTGCCTCTTCCATTCTGTCTAAGAATGTGTCACAATAGAGAGCAGGAAGTCAAGCAGCAAAGATGAATTTTGATGTGGCCTTCTGCTGCTGATTACTGATGTGGGGAGCCCTGCTCTCCTCACCATGACTCACCAGTACCCTTTGATTAAACACAGACGTGGATTTAGTTACCACAACATGCTTCAGCTTTGTTGTGCTTGTTCCTAGTCTCACTTCCTGCTTCGGAAATGAATTCTCACAGTCCACAGTCATTCCATCGGGTCCATAATAAAGGAGAGAGAGGAGATGCTGTGCTTTGTGACACACATGGACAGCTCAGAAATGGAACACGGAGCTCTTGATCTTAAGACTGTGGACTATGTCACGCAGATTTGACAAGCACAGGTGACCACGGGCATGAAGAAGGGCACAGCTGATGACAGAGTCCAGAAATATATCAGGTCTACTTTGATTTAAAAAAAAAAAAAAAAAAGTTTTCCCACCCATGAGCAGTCTTAGATGCCGTAACTTTTGAAATCTTCAGACTTTTATTTTTATATTGTCTCCATCTATCAGATTTATTATGCTCAAAATGAGAGTCTGCTGTTCTATATGGTTCACAAAGATGAAATTATATCTGCTTTGGCCAAACCAAAAACAAACAAACAAACCTATTGCCCTTGAGTTGATTTCATAGCCACCCATGAGTAGAATTGTTCCATAGATTTTTCTTGGCTTTAATCTTTACAGAAGCAGATCTCCAGGCCTTTCTTCCACGACACTGCTGGGTGAGTCTATTAGAACCATAGCCTTTACTAAACCAAATCAAATGAAGCTCACTGCTGTCCAGTTGGTTCCAACTCATAGTGACCCCTCCTTGGGTTTCCAGGGTTGTATCTCTGTGGAAGTAGACCATCCACTCTTATTTCTGAGGAGTAACTGGTGGGTTTGAACTGCCAGCCTTCTGGTTAGTAGTCAAATACCTTTTGTGCCAACCAGAACCTTTGGACAAACCCCAGAGTGTGCTCAATGAATACTGATTACATGATTAAATGAATATTCCATAGTGCCTAAGGCACTTGACTGCTAACCAGAAGGCTCGAAGTTCAAACCCATCAGCCACTCCTTGGAAGGAAGATGGGGCAATCTACTTCTGTAGTGATACTTTCTCGGAAAACCAAGGAGGGGTCGCTATGAGTCGGGTCCAACTCGGCACATAACAACAACAACAACAACAACAACATGCCTATCTGGTTTTCTATAAAAAGGTTGGACCATTTTTGAAAAAAAACTAACCAAATGCTGTTATGGATTATCTGTTCAAGGATAATATCTTCTTTAGGATACTTTTTTTCCATAAAATCATGGAATTTTAGAATCAAAAGGAAACCTAGATGCCATCTGTTGTTTCCTCTCCTCTCAAATGCTAAAATCTCTTCTAGAGTAGGTGATGCTCAGCACTGCTGTATTGCTGGAGAAGTTCTTTATTTTATAGAAATTAAAGGAGTTGTGGTAGCATAGTGCCTAAGGCACTTGACTGCTAACCAGAAGGCTGGGGGACAAACCTACCAGCCACTCCTCGGGAGGAAGTTTGGGCAATCTACTTCCGTAGTGATACCACCTCAGAAACCCAAGGAAGGGTTGATATGAGTCGGGTCCAACTCCATGGTACATAAAAACAACAACAAATCTACTTTATTTTACAGAACTTAAATCTACTCATTTGTCCTAATTCTATCTTCTGGTGAAACAACAATAGCATTAGCAACACCAACAACAAATAATGTTTTGCATAGTGATCAATTCTTACTCAACAAATTGGAGAAGATACTTGTGGAATGTTTCTGGAATGTCCCTCTGTTTATGTGGGACAGGGAATAGTTCTTCTATTGAAACACATAAGAATATTGGAACAGAAACACAGCCATATATCCCAGCCATAAGTGAGTTAGTATAAAGAGGAAAGAAATTAGTAATACAGAAGCCATCAGCTCTAGATTGCTAACTATAGAACTTATAATATTTACAAATCATAACATTTTAAGAGATTTTAGAAATTTTGAGATATAATATTAACTAGTATATCATTTTAATAGGAGCTCTGGTAGCATAGTGGCTAAAGCACTTGACTGCTAACCAGAAGGCTGGCAGTTCAAACCCACCAGCCACTCCTCGGAAGGAAGGT
>NW_006921614.1:333582-343424 GCF_000298275.1 Orycteropus afer afer | reverse complement strand
TTTAATTACTCAGCTTTTATAATGATATTTTTCTATTGTGAAAATGGAATGTTGTCTTGAGAGTCTTTAAATTTCTTCAGTTGGCTATTGTCTTTTCCCTTTGTTTTTTTGGTGTTGGAACCAAGCAACTTGAGTTCAAATCCTGACTTCACCAGCTAGATAGTTATCCAAGAGCAAGTTAATTGACCTTTCTGAAATTTAGTTATTATCAGTAAAGCGGAAAAAATGCCTAGCTCGCAGGACTAATATGATAATTTCATAAGCTAAATACCAGATAGTGCCACATTCTGGCATTATCAGATATTTTTCAGTTCATTCCTGTCCTAATACAGCTTAAATATTCCCATTCAAGATTGTGTTTAATGAGTGGAAGACAGTCTTCCATAATATTTCAATGCATCTCTGTTCAATTTGGTTAATCTCACCAAACTATACTGAGCACCTATTATGTGGCAGGCAAGTTAATGCAGTGAACATAACAAGAACTATATTGACAAAAACAAAAGCTAAATTTTCAATGATTTTATTCTATTTAGACTACATCCATGGAAGTAGCAGGGAAAAAAAATTATGTATTGCATTGAGATTATTATCTGTGCAAGACTTTTATAATGTTTGTATTTAAAAAAAAAAAAAAAAAAAAAAAGATGTTACTTTGGTGACTTAAGGGCACCTGACCCAACCCATGGTCATTTCAATTGCCTCATCTGTATTTAAAACTGAACAATGAAAAAGAAAGAACTGATGCATTCAAACAATGGTGCTGACAAAGAAGATTGAATATACAGTACACTGCTAAAAAAATGCGAGCTCTGATGGCATAGTGCCTAAGGCACTTGACTGATAACCAGAAGGTTGACTGCTCAAACATACCAACCACTCCTCAGAAGGAAGGTTGGGCAATCTACTTCCATAGTGATACTGCCTCGGAAACCCAAGGAGGGGTCTCTATGAGTCAGAAACAACTCGACAGCACATAACACCAACAGATAAAAGAATAAGCAAATCAGTCTCAGTCTCATTCTAGGGCAACTAGAATGTGTCCTGGAAGTGAGAATGACAAGATATTGGCTTTCTTATTTTGAGCACACAACCAGGAAAGACCAATCTCTAGAAAAGGACACCATGTTTGATGAAGCAGAGGGTCAACAAAAATGATGGAAACCCTTAGTGAGATGGATTGACACAATAGCTGCAACAATGGGCTCAAATATACCATAGATCATGAAGATGACACTGGTTTGGGCAGCATTTCATTCTGTTATATATTAAGTCACCATGAATTGGAGCCTATTGAACAGCAAAACTAACAAAAACCAAAATATTTGCCATCCTTCTGGTGCAACCAGCTCATGGGTTAGATGTCATTATGCCCATTATATATAAGGCTTTGATGTATTAAATGAACTTTTCTTAGCTAACAAGGGACAAAGCTTTCAGTGATGCTAATAAGACTGTAGTTTGTGTGAAGATAAACAATTCATTGTGACTCTTAGTCCTTAACCTTCTCTTATTTCATAGTTTGTCCTGTAGCAAAGGAATGCAGTTTTCAAAGGTCAGTGTACTCAGATAATTTTGGACCCACTCTCCAAACCACCAGTTCCTTGCTCAGAATTCTTTATCAGCACTTCTTCTTACTCCCATTAAATGTTCTGGCACGTGATGTCTCTTGTACACTTATAATGATTGGGAGAAGCCCATTACCACCAGGAAGGTGCCCTAGGCTTCCAGGCGCACATCAGCCATGTACTCATCTTCCTGCAGAGGTTCAGCCCAGAACCTCAAGAGTGCTACAGAGTTCCTCATTGTGCTCAAATTTCCTGCATCCAAAAGGACTTCTCCAGATAATTAGGCTCAATCTAGTATAGGAAAAAAGTCCAGGGATATGACTATATTTTCACCACTTAGGTCTGAGAATACAGGCACCAAAGGCAGTCTGTCATGAATTTTTGTGCACACAAACTCTATTCATGAACCAAGAATCAGCTTCATACTGCCTCAAATTGAAATCTTCACCCAAAGTATTAGGCTGCAATGTTCTATTTATAAGGGGGAAAAAAAGGAGTGGACGATAATTTTAAGTTGGCTGGAAATCACATTAGAAAAGTAAACCAAGAAATATTTGACTTGGATGATACACGTTCAGAGATATTTTTGACATTGAAAATCATGTATTGGTCTGTGCATAAGAAGGAAAAGGCATAGACAATATTATTGCATCACCTCCCAAATGTGAACCCTATAGTATCATAAGCATATCAGGATATGATGAGAGTGTGTATTTTCTAAGACTTCCACACATGACCCCAACCCCTGGAATCTATTATGTTGTGAATTTTAGTATGCTGATGGATCAGTGATTCGAATTCACCAGAAGGTCCATAGGAGAAAAGCTTGCCTATCTGCACCAGTAAAGATTTCAGCCCAGGAAATACTATAAGGCATTTCTACTCTGTTTGATAGGGTTGCTATTTGTCAGAATTAACTAGATGGCACACCCAATAATCACAACATCAAAGCATAAGGTCTCTGGGTCATATAAATGGTTTGCACTTGTCTGCTAACCTAAAGGTTGGTGGTTCAAACTCACCCAATTGTAAAAGAACAGGCTGGTCATCTCCATTTGTAAAGATCAAAGCTAAAAAAACCCTATGGAGCTCACTTCTACTCAGTAACACATGAAGTCACCATGAGTTGGAATTGTGTTCATGGCAAAGTATTTTGTTGTTGTTATTATTTTATCTAAGCATAACTTAGTAATAGAAGAGACATTCTTCTCCCTGATTAAATGGTGCCAATTTCAAGAGTTTGTCTTCCTTGACATGTGACTCTTAAGTTTCTATATGTTCAAAGGCCATTAAAAGAATCAAAACATATTTAACAGTTAAAGTTAAAATACCACATGGGTCATAAAACATTCTTTAAAAATCAGACAATAAGAGTGTATGGAATAAGGACAAGAAGGAATACCCAAATCACTATTTTAATCTCATTGTCCAATGAGCATTATTGCTGTACTTTTTCCTATGTATGTTCTTTAGGAGTAGCTGCTTGTTATAAATCTGCTGATCCCCTCTTGATTAAGCTACTTTAATCATGACACTAAAGCAACTCAGTAGAGACAAAATGAGAAGCACGTCTTGAGCAATCAGACATCAGGTCTGGAATGAAGGCTTATTGTATGGCAGCATTGTCAGCATTCGAGTGTTTCTTGCTTACAGTATGTTGTGACAAAGTAAAATCTATTTCAGCTGTTATATGGCGGTGATGGTTATTTATGAAACATAAAAAGATACTGAAATACAAAAGGGCTTGAAAAGACCAGGGTAAGATCAGATAAAAAAATGAGAAAGAAACAGGCATCCTGGGATGGTAACTACTCTGCCATGTACTGACAGGGAGGTTGTATATTTTTAGAATATACTGAAAGGAATGGTGCTTTTACTTAGGTTTTTATGGTTTACCACGAGATGCAATTTTCTGGCCTTATATGCAGTTGTAACAAAAGTCAGAGACGTTTTATGATAGCTGCCACAGTTCATAAATGATGGGATACACTAAAATATTTATAGAACTGTAAAATCTTGATTTCTCTCTGGTTTAGCAGATGGGGCCCTAAAACCAGCTCCCAGATTGTCACATTTCTTCACCCTTTGATGACAAAGAAGCCTGTTATCATTTTTCTTCTCTGGAGAACAAATTCACTAGTGTAAACAAGGTCACACTTTCAGTCATTTATCTATATTTGAGTAATGCCAATTAAGAAAGCACTGCACAGAAATTGTAATTACTCCAGACATACTTACTGGCATGAAGCACTAGGATATACAGGTATGATGCCCTCTAATGTACCTTTTACCCATTCCCTTGTCTTCATGGCCGAGAAAATTCAATTGCAAAGCCATATTACCTACAGACATAAATATGACACCAATATTAAGGCTGGGCTGTTCAGGTGACAGAGAATTCCGATAACATATACTTTTTTTTTATTATTATTCTTTTGAAAATGTGTGTTCTAGAATAAAATAATTATTTCTTGTAAACTCAACATACTCAATTACTCTTTACAATTAAATGATATAACTCTAAGTTGGACAGGGGGTAAAGGTAAGAAATCCACATAGATAGAGTGCTAGTAGTATTTCTTTTCTGAGTTTAGATGATTAATCAATAAAATAAATAGAAATACTTCTAAAACTAAGCTCATGTGGCAATTATTCAAGAAGCTATATAGGAAAGGAAAACAAGTCAAATTCTAGACAAATAAATGAGATAGATAGACAGATAGATAGATAGATAGATAGATGGATCAAACTGAATTCACTGCTATCAAGTCAATTTTGACTCATAGTGACCCCTCCTTGGGTTTCTGAGGCAGTATCTCTAAGGAAGTATATTGCCCAGTCTTTCCTCTGAGGAGTGCCTGGAGGTTTGAACTGCCAGCCTTCTGGTTAGCAGTCAAAGGCCTTAGGCACTATGCCACAAGAGATAGATAGATAGACAGGGATAGAGACAGAGACAGAGAGAGAGAGATGATATATAAATAATAGATAAATGGATAGACATATAGATGGTATAGGAACTCTGGTGGCATAGTGCCTAAGGCATTTGATTGCTAATCAGAAGGCTGGCAGCTCAAACTCACCAGCCACTCCTCGGAAGGAAGATTGAGCAGATACTTCGATAGAGATACTGCCTCAGACACCCAAGGAGGGTTCCCTATGAGTCTGAGATGACTGGACACCACATAACAACAACAACAAATAGATGATATATATATGTGTTAGGTAGATTGATTTAAAACATACTTACATTAGTGCAATTTGTAGCAGTTTGTTTATTTTCTATCTTCTCCTGATGAATGTTACAGAAATATAGTAGATAAGATCTTTAATAAGGATGTGTGCAGTAATTATGGGTCTTCTTATTTAAAGCAAATAGTATAAATCTCTAATATTTCTATTTCTCATAAAATAATGTGTCTATTTTAAGAAGAAATGAATTCAAAATAAAATTCTTAGAGCGGCTATACCTTCATAGATAAAAAGAGTAATAAAATTAGTCTCATTCAGTAGTCTCCAGAATTAGCAGGAAGCATTGAGACTTTTCTAGATATGGAATCAGAATGTTGGGGTGGCCAGAAGCAGAAAAATCTATAATCCAACATATTCCCAGGATAATGAAGATGTTGATTATGTTAAGTTTGAGAAATAATCAATTTATAATTTATCCTTTCTCTGAGGATTCATGAGACCTAATCCACTAATCAGAAGCTCTCGTGGCATACTGCCTAAAGCATATGACTGTTAACCAGAAGGCTGACAGTTCAAACCCACCAGGCACTCCTTAGAAGGAAGGTTGCGCAATCTATTTCTGTAGTGATACCACCTCAGAAACCCAAGGAGGGGTTGCTATGAATTGCACCTGACTCCACAGCAGTAAATTTGGTTTGGTTTTGGTTGAATCCACTAATTAAGTACAAATGAGATTAATGTATTATTTTTAATCTAGATTTCCTGACTCTTTCTTAATCAAATATCTTATAAGAATCTTAATATACATAACAGTGACTTGGGAGCTCTGGTGGTGTAGTGCTTAAGGCATTTGCCTACTAACCAGAAGGCTGGAGGTTCAAATCCACCAGCCACTCCTCAGAAGGAAGACTAGACAATCTACCTCCCTAGAGATACTGCCTCGGAAACCCACAGACAGGTCACTATGAGTCGGGAACAACTCAATGGCAGTGAGTTTTGTTGTTGTTGTTGTTAAAAGGAGCTCTGATGGTGTAGTGTCTAAGGATTTGACTGCTAAGCAGAAGGCTGGCAGTTCAAACCCACCAGCCACTCCTTGAAAGGAAGACTGGGCAATCTACTTCTGTAGAAATACCGCCTGAAAACTCAAGGAGAGGCCGCTATGAGTAGAAATCAACTCATTGGCAGTGAGTTTTTTTTTGTTGTTGTTGTTGTTTTGTTCTGTATTTTATGGTCTGGGTGGACTTGAGCTTTGCACCTTTTGGTTAGCAGCAGAGTGCTTAACAATTTGTACACTGTGAAGCACCTACACAGCTTTGGTTCACTCTGAACAGTCATCAGTCACCACCCTTCTACTCTTCCTCTCTCTCTCTCTCTCTCTATATATATATATATATATACTGTCATTGAGTTGATTCCAGCTTATAGTGACCCCCCATTGAGTTTCCAAGGTGGTAAATCATTGTGGAAGTAAATTGCCTTATTTCCTTCTACAGAGTGGCTGGTGGGTTTGAACTGCCAACCTTCTGATTAGCAGTTAAATGTCATAGGCCCTGGAACACCAGAGCTCCTTCCCTCCTCACACACTCTAAAAAATATAGTCTAGAAATGGGTTGCCGTGCAAATACAGCTTCAGGATAAGTCCCCCAGTACTCTTTTTGACCAGATTGTTGCCTCTGCCCATTTTCCTTCCTGGATTTCTCAGTATATGCTCTGTTTCATTATGGAGCTCTCTGCCTGCAGCAAGGTTTTCTTTCCCTCTCCTTGCAGGACATTTTATTGAACAAAACAAAGAAGATCACATCCTAGATAATGGATTCTTTCTAAGAGTACAAGCATAGGAAATAGTAGCATCTCTATTTTATTCAAATCAAATTCAGTTGAATTCTGTTCATCAAATATTTACTGAGTCCTTGTTATTTGCTAGATGCTGTGCTAGCTACTAGGGATATAAAGAACTATGAAAGTTCTTACCCTCATGGAGCTTGTGGGGAGCAGTTGGACCTTGTTTGAACAATGATGACTTGAATTCAAGGAGTGTGTGAAATGTTCTGTAACAATGATCTACAAAATGTTGCTTCAGAAGAGATATTGATTTGAATTTATTTGGATCCTAGTAAGCCAAAAGAAGGAACAAATATAGGTGTTATTTTAGACCATGTGCACAAGCACAGAAAATTTACAGAATTTGGACACTACAGAATGAGTTATGTGACCACTCAATTGTCTGTTATGGATAGAATGTAATCCAATTCGAGTTGAGATAATTTCAGATCACTGTGCAAATACTTGGTGAAAAGCTAGGAATATGGGCTTTATTGTTTAAGCTATGGGTGACTGCTGAGGAATTTTAATAGGGAGGTAGTTTGGGAAAAATGTGGTTAATTTAAAAGCTATACATGTATCTGACAGCAGAATACATGATTGTTCACTAATATGTGCAAAAGAAGGGAATAAATGATTAGAAAAAGAAAGAAACCTTAGGATATTATTATAGTAATCATAAATGTAGTAAATATGATAAATATTATGAGTACATATTGGAGACCTAGATTTTGACTGATTACAGAGAGATCCAGTCTTTAAATACAGTCAGATGAAAATCTAAATAACTCCCCCTCCCATTAAAATACCATATAGAATGAGGATCGACTGATTAGTTTAATGTCTAAATTTCGAGCTGCTCCAAGTATGTCTGCATATAGAGTGTTTGAATTAAGAAATAGTGAAAGTCTTTCAAAAAGCTGAAGAAATCAAGAGATTCACAGCAATGAATGGGAAACAGGAGTGGGACAATTGCTGAGGATGGGCAGACATTGACCTTCTCAGAACTTACCTTTACCTGGACCTATAGCATGCAGATGGCCAGAGGATAGAAGCATGGAAGTGTTTATTCAAATATTTTCTTGGTTAATTTACCTGACACATTAGGGGTTGTATAAAATATTTGCAGGGAAAGATGATATTCCGTTAGATAGAAATAGTTCAAAATTCTGGACATTTGATTTATTGTCCTTAATAAAAAGTTCAAATCAAGGTTTCCTCTTGGTTTACGTTTCTCAAATACCTGTAAGATTTACTTTGACACCCTGAAGCTCAGTTCACAGTCCAAGCTCTAAAGTCTCAGGACCTGTATTTTGATTCTAAACCTAATTCCAATAACTAGTTAGGCAATCCTGGTTAATCATTTAATCTCTCTGTATTTAATTAGTAAAAGAGACTCAAAATCTTCTTTAATTCTGTCAATAAACAAATAAGTAATAACTTCCAAAAATATGTATTTGGTGCTAGTCAGTCCCAGCTGGGGGTTAGGCTGAAAATCCCATTAGCAGAGAGATGAACTGTAAGGGTTTAAACACTGTGTTTCACTGTGAAGTGTCCTTTTCTGAAACCCACAGAGAGTTAAGTAATTATCTTAAAAGATGTTCCAGTGCTCACAGGGTGCAGCATTTTGGTATGCTGTCTTTAGAAGATATCAACTTGCAAAAACTGTTTAGATGATTCGAGAATGAGATCGCAAAATTATGCTGCTAAATGGAGATTAACACAGAAAATTTGACAGCTGGGAACATTAAAAGTCCATGTGTCTGTATTTGTGTCTGAATATTCAGTGATTTCATGGAGGACAAATGCTGATGGTATTACATGGTGTTATGGTTTAAATTGTGTCCTCCTAAAATATGTAGTGGAATCCTAACCTCTGTGCCTGTGGATGCAATCTTGTTTGAAAATAGGCTTTACTGTGTAATGCGAATTACATCATACCTGAGTATGTTTATATAATGAACTTAATCTGTTGACTACTGAATGATAAAAAGAGCAGAATAGACACAGATGCATGCACACACAGAGGAAGACATGCCATATGAGAATCATGTATAAGCCAAGGAACCAATGATAACCTGGGGCAAGTGACAAAAAAGGAATCGACATGGCCAAGACCCTGATTTGGACTTTAAGCAACAAGAAATGTAAGAAAATAAATTTCTGTTCTTTGAAACATCCACTTGTTGTATTTCTGTTACAGCAGAACTAGGAAACTAAGAATTTGGTACCAGAAGTGGGGAAACTAAGAAGTCTGGCTTCAGCAAAGAAACATCATGGAAGGAACTCAGTGGGAGTTTCATGTTGCCTTAGTGTTTTCAGATTTCTTTAGAAATACCACTTTTCACTATCTACATTATGCTGCCTATGGACACATAGGTAAACAGGTAGAGGCTGAATTAAGTCCTGGTTACATCCCTGATTGGTCATTAAGCCTCAGAAATAGCAGTTAATGTATCAATTCCTCTAATGTCATTGATAAAATGGAAGTGAGTAGATAACTACCTGTTTCATGAGTGTGCCCATGAAATTGATATATTGGCATGCTTTAAAATTGCAATGGACTATTATATAAGCATTAACATAAGCATGTATAGAGTACAACTGAAGGGAAGCATTTTAGTTTGGGTACACCCTTAAATACTGTAACATTTGCCATATTTTGTAGTAGGTACCATGGAGATATACAACTAGGTACCATCTAGTTGTATCTGACTCACAGCGACCCTATGTACAACAGAATGAAACATTGCCTGGTCCTCTGCCATCCTCATGATCCCTGCAATACCAGAGCTCATCGTTGCGACCACTGTGTCAATCCATCTCATTGAGGGCCTTCCCCTTTTTTTGTTGACCCTCCACTTTACCAAGCATGATATCCTTCTCCAGAGAATGGTCCCATCTGACAACATGACCAAAGTAGGTAAGACGAAGTCTGGCCATTTTTGCTTCTAAGGAGCATTCCCCAGTCTGCTTCTGGCCTTTGTTGTTATGTGCCATCGAGTTGGACCCAACTCATAGTGACCCCTTCTTGGGTTTCCAAGGTGGTGTCACTACAGAAGTAGATTGCCCGAGGAGCTCTGGTAGCATAGTGGCTGCTAACCAGACGGCTGGCGGTTCAAACCCACCAGCCACTCCTCGGAAGGAAGGTTGGGCAATCCTACTTCCGTAATGATACTGCCTCGGAAACCCAAGGAGGGGTCGCTATGAGTCGGGGCCGACTCGACGGTACATAACAACAACAACAACAAGGAGCATTCCAGC
>NW_006921614.1:292526-333382 GCF_000298275.1 Orycteropus afer afer | reverse complement strand
TCCGTAGTGATACTGCCTCGGAAACCCAAGGAGGGGTCGCTATGAGTCGGGTTTGACTCAACGGCACATAACAACAACAACAACAAGCTTTCAATGAGACGATTGAAAATACCATGGCTTGGGTTAAGCATACCTTAAACTTCAAGGAGACATCTTTGCTCTTCATCACTTGAAAGAGGTCTTTTGCAGCAGAGTTGTCCAATGCAATATGTCTTCTGATGTCTTGACTGATGCTTCCATTGGTGTTGATTGTAGAACCAAGTAATATGAAGTTTTTGACAACTTCAATCTTTTCTCCATTTATCGTGATGCTGCTTATTGGTCCAGTTGTGAGGATTTTTGTCTTCTTTATATTGAGGTGTAATCCATACTGCAGACTGTATTCTTCAAACTTTATCAGTAAGTATTTTAGCATAGATTGCAGGTTGTTAATGACTTTTTCTCTAATCCTGATGCTATACTTTTCTTCATATAGTCCAGCTTCTCCGATTATTTGCTCAGTATACAGACTGAATAAGTATGGTGAAAGAATGCAATCCTGACACACCCCTTTCCTGATTTTAAAACATGTATAATCCCCTTGTTCTGTTTGAATGATTGCCTCTTGATCTATGTACAGGTTTCTCATGAGTACAATTAAGTATTCTGGAATTCCCATTCTTCTCAATGTTATTCATAGTTTGTTTTGATCCAAACAATCAAATTATTTTGCATAGTCAAGAAAACACAAGTAAACATCTTTCTGATGTCCTTTGCCGAGATCCATCTGGCATCAGCTATGATATCCCTCATTCCACGTCTTCTTCTGAATCCAGCTCACGTTTCTGTATGTTCTCTGTCAATACATGGCTGCAGCCATTTTTCAGTTATCTTCAGTAAGATTTTGCTTGTGTGTGATATTAATGATATTGTTTGATAATTTCTACATTCTGTAGGATCACCTTTCTTTGGAATGGGTACAAATATGGATCTTTTCCAGTCAGTTGGTACCTGTCTTCCAAATCTCTTGGTATAGTAGAGTAAGTGCCTCCAGCATGGCTTCCATTTGTTGAAACGGTCAGTGGGTATTCCATGAATTCCTAGAGCCTTGTTCTTCGCCATTCAGAAGGAAGACTTGGCAATCTACTTCCATGGAGATATTGCCTCAGAAACCCAAGGAGGGTTCATCATGAGTCAGAATCTACTTGATGGCAGGGAGTTTGGTTTTTCTTTTGGTTTTGTTTTTTGCCAATTTGCTCAGTGCAGCTTCAATTTCTTCCTACAATACAATTGGTTCTTGATCATGTGCCGCCTCCTGAAATGGATGAACATTGACCAATTCTTTTTGGCAGAGTGACTCTGTGTATTCTTTCCATCTCCTTTTGATGTTTCCTGCATCATTCAATATTTTGCCCATAGAATCTTTCAATATTGCAACTCAAGGCTTAAATTTCTTCCTCAGTTTTTTCAGCATGAGAAATGCCAAGCATGTTCTTCCCTTTTGATTTCCTAACTCTAGGTCTTTTCACATTTAATTATAATCATTGATTTTGTTTTCTTGATCTGCACTTTGAAATTTTCTGTTCAGCTCTTTGATCTTTTCATTTCTTACATTTGCTTTAGATACTCTACTCAAAGGCAAGTTTCAGAGTCTCTTCTGACCTTTTGGTCTTTTCTTTCTTTCCTGTCTTTTTTAATGACCTTTTACTTTTTTCATGAATGATGCTCTTGATGCCATCCCACAATTCCTCCAGTTTTCAGTCATTGGTGTTCAATGCATCAAATCTTTTCTTTAAATAGTCTCTAAATTCAAGAGGGATATAATCAAGGTCATGTTTTGGGTCTTGTGGACTACTTTTAATTGTCTTCAGCTTGTATATGAGCAGTTGGTGGTCTGTTCCACAATCAGTTCCTGGCCTTGTTTTGGCTAAAGATATTGAGATTCTCCATCGTCTCTTGCCACAGCTGTAGTCAGTCTGATTCCTGTGTACTCCATCTGGCAATGCTCACATATAGAGCTCCAATTTGTGCTGTTGAAAAATGATATTTGCAATAAATAAGTCATTGGTCTTGCAAAATTCCATCATGTCACCTCCAGAGTTATTTCTATCACTATGGCTATATTTTCCAATTACCGGTGATTCTTGTTTGCTTCCAACTTTTGTGTGCCATTCACCAGTGAAAATAATCAATGCATATTGATTACATCTTTAGTCAATTTCAGACTGCAGAAGTTGGCAAAATCTTCAATTTCCTCATCTTTGGCTTTGGTGGTTGAAGCGTAAATTAGAATAATAGTAGAATTAACTGGTCTTCCTTGTATGCATATGGATATTGTCCTATCACTGACAACATTGTATTTTAGCATAGATATTGATAAATTCTTTGTGATGACAAATGCCATGCCATTCCTCTTCAATTTGTCATTCTTGGTGTAGTATATCACATGATTGTCTGATTCAAAATTGCCAAAACCAGTCCATTTCAGCTCACTAATGCCTATGGTATTGATATTTATGTGTTCCATTTCATTTTGACAACTTCCAATTTTCCTAGATTCATACTTCATATGTTCCACATTCTGATTATTAATGGATGTTTGCAGCTGTTTCTTCTCATCTTGAAACGTGCCATATCAGCAAATGGAGGTACCGAAGTCTTTACTCTATCCATATGATTAAGGTCAGCTCTCCTCTGAGAAGGCGGCTCTTCTTCAGTCGTATTTTGAGTGCCTTCCAAATTGAGGGACTCATCTTCCAGCACTATATTGGAGAATGTTTCAGCGCTATTCATAAAGTTTTCCAGTAATATATCAGACAGTGTTTCACTGCTATTTGTAAGGTCTTCACTGGCCAATTCTTTGAGAAGTGGATGGTCTCTTCCTTCTTCCGAGTCTGTGTTAGTCTGGAAGCTCCACTGAAACCTGTCCACCATGAATAACCCTCCTTGTGTTTGCAAAACTGGTGGCATAGCCTCCAACCTCACAGCAACACTCAAGCCACCATGGTACAATAAATTGACAGACAAGTTTGTCTCCCTTAGTTGTTCTAAACTGCTCCATTCACTTCCTGTTCTCCTGACCTGCCCCCAGGAACTCCAAACTCCAGCCTTCCCTGCACCTAGCTGGCTTATGCAGCCTACCCCTGGGGTACTCCAAATACCCACCTTACACTGTGCCTTGCTGGCTTACGTGACATGTCCCCAGGGCATTCCAATTTACCTATGAGGAAATGCAAATCTATTAGCAAATTCAAAAAAAAAAAACAAACTCCCTGCCCTTGAGTTGATTCCAACTCATAGCACCTCCCATTTAGTTTTTGAGGCAGTAAACCTTTAAGGAAGTAGATTGCCCAACCTGCTGACCTTCTGGTTAGCAGCCAGATGTTTTATCCATATTAAAGAGAAAGAATAACAATTCAGTTCTTAATAAGAACATCAATTCATTAACAATTTAATGTCTTTAACAAAAAAAGAAAAAAAAAACTTCTATGAAAATTCAATATGTCATCACTCAGTTTTTCACTGAATGAACACTATCCCTCCCTCTTAGAAAATTGTTGCACCTCTAAATTAAGGAATAGTCTACATTTTTATTCTTCTTTGCCCTATTGAAATCATGAGACTATATTTAATTTTATGAGTTATGCATTTAAATCTAATATAAGAATGTCTTTATTCTTTGTATAGCCTAGCTAGGGGTCCCATGGTAGGCCGAACACTAGGATGACCCCTAAGATTCCCATCCCTTCGAGTACAGACCTGATCTAATCCCCTCATATAGAGTGTGAGGGAGGCTTATGAGTATGATGAGAAAATAGCATCCTTGATCAAATACTTTGTATGAGCAATGTGATGGGATAGTCATTCCCATGGTTACATTGTATAACACTCAGTCACTGACTCCAGAGAATTTCTCCTGCTAGACTTGAATGAGCAAAGAGAAAAGCCACATGACAGGGAACAGGAAGGCGTCCTCTAGGAACTGAAGGTGGAAACTGAGACCTGACAACCACAAGAAAGTCTTACAAGTGGAAATAATTGAATTCTACTAACAACCTGAAGGAGCTTGGAGGAGAACCCCAAGCCTCAAATGAGATTGAAGCTCAGATGGATACTTGATTTCATCCTGGTGGGAGGAGTAGTTACTTTGGACTTCTTATTCAAGGTAGCTGTGAGATGATTAGTTTTTATTGTGTTGTTTTAGTTCCTTTGTGTCTTAAGCTGTTGCATGGTAGTGGAAAACTATTACAGGCATCAGACTTTTTTTTAGGGAAGCTACTTTTCTTTTCCTATCTACCTTGGAATCACTAGGGCTGTGGGAACAGGGAGGCAGGGTGTTTTTGAACTCTGTGTGATCACCCAAAGCAGGAGGAAGCCATTGTTAAATATAAAAACCAGAGCCTAGAAAGAAAATAAAGTGTAACTTCACACACTGCAATTACATTTGAAGAAGAAACTTGTATCAGTTTCTTAAAAAGATAGCATTTCAGCCCCACCCAGGGACACCTTAGAAGAAAGCCTTGACAATCTGCTTCCCAAAAATCAGCCACTGAAAATCTGATGAAGCACAGTGCTACTCTGCCACTCATGGAGTCACTATGAGTCAGAATTGACTTGAAATCAATAGGTTTGGTATTTTTTTGGTTATTAGCACAAGAAAATATTCTGTTTCAAGGTGTGCTAAAGCAGTCAGGATATTGCTAACATTTTGTTGTTGTTTTTGTTGTTGTCATGTGCCATCAAGTCCTACCCAACTCATAGTGACCCCTCCTTGGGTTTCAGAGGCGGTATCACTGCGGAAGTAGCTTGCCCAACCTTCCTTCTGAGGAGTGGCTGGGTTAGCAGTCAAGTGCCTTAGGCACTACACTACCAGAGCTCCCATTGCTAACATAGAGCTTTTCAAATCCATAAAAGATTGCAGTAATGAATAATACCCTGAAGTCCTCAAATAGCTTTAATTTTATACCTGTTGTTAGGTGCTTTTGAGTCTGTCCTAACTCATAGACACCTCATACAGAGTTGTTGTTGTGTGCCATGGAGTCAGACCCCTCCTTGGGTTTCAGAGCCAGTATCACTACAGAAATAGATTGCCCAACCTTCTTTCCAAGGAGTGGCTGGTGGGTTGAACCACCAGCCTTCTGGTTAGCAGTCAAATGTCTATGCCACCAGAGAGACCTCATATACAACAGAATAAAACATTACCATCACTGCCAAGCATAAGCCCATCATTCCAGCCACTGTGTCAAACCCTCTTATTGAGGGTCTTCCCCATTATTGCTTTACCAAACATAATATCCTTCTCCAGGGACTGATCCCTTCTGACAACATGACCAAAGTATGAGAGGCAAAGTTGTAATACACTGAAAATAATGGAGCTAAAACCTGTAAACCCAAGTCATAATGAATCTATTACTTTCCTTGCCATCTATCTCTATGTGTGTGTATTACTATCAGGATGCATAATGTAGCAAAAATAGACTTGTGCATGTAGCTTTTTTAATATTAATAGTTATATCACCAGCTTTCTTCACTCATTTGCATATCCAAACCAAAAAACTCACTGCTATTGAGTCAATTTCAAGTCATAGTGATACCAATTGGGTTTCCTAGGCTATAAATCTTTACAGAAGCAGACTACCCCATTTTTCTTCCTCAGAACTCTTGGTAGGTTCGAACCATTGATGTCTGTTAGCAGTCAAATGCCTTAACCACTACACCACCAGAGTCCTGCATTTGCATATGGCTTTTAAAATCAATATTTTAATATGTGGTTATGTATTATTCAATAATCATAATTCAAAAATCATTATTATTTCCCTCTGCTTTTGCACATTTTGGTAATTTCATATTTTTATTACTGAAGATAATACTGGAGTGAACATCTTTGTGCATGTCCATTTTAACATTTTTGGGATTGTCTTTATGATAAATTTTGAAAAATTGGATTGTTATAACACTTGCCACACACCATAGACAGTACAAGAGAAACACTTTAACCAAATTATTTACCTATAAAATCATTTGAGTAAATATTTTTAGAGTACATTCAGTGTATGAAAAATATCCTAGTTTTCAAAAAGTTCAATAGCTTATTATGAAAACATGATAACATTTTGCTTAATTACACATACTAGTTGATATACAATGTTACTGTATACTTACATTTATGGATGGAAATAACAAAGATGTTAAGTGTTAATTGTATGTTCTGACAAATGATTCTCAAGTATAGTAATAGGATTTATTTAAGATTAATAATATTAATAGCAATACAAACTCAATATATTTGTATGTACACATATATACATTTTTATATACATTTATATAAACATAGATCAATAGATAAAATCCATTAATGTTACTAAAAATGTCAGAAAATATAATGAAGAGAAATGACAAAAAAAAAAAAAAGGTGAATTCACCAAACTTATTGAATGCTGTGTATTCAAGTAAAGTGTGTCAGTTAAGGGGTGACTTGGCCACAGAGTTTTTAAACATCTATAAAACATATGATTTATTCTTATTTCTTTGTTGATGACTGTGGTAGTAATGTTTGTGTGTCAAGTTGGCTGGGCCTGGTTGAGTGGCTGGGCAGCTGGTGGTTGTATTCCCCATGAGGAGACTAGTAATCACCTCTATTGTGGGATCTACCACAAGCAGCTGAGTAGCTGCCTTTGGGATGTGGTCTGCTTCCTGTGTATAAGGAGAAGCCTTGGGAACGTTCTCTAACCTATGGCATGCTTGGACCCTGCATGTAGCCATGTCATTGCTCAGCAGCCTGCTATGTTCTGCCGACCTTGGGACTTACAATGGACTTAAGTTAATGGCCTGTTGTGGAGTTTGGTAACATCGGGACTCTACCCTTTTACTTGTCAACCTTGGGGCTTCTCAGTCTCAGCAGCCAGCAGATGTCTGAGTGAAGAAATGCCTCTACCTCCAGTGGCCCATGAGCAAGAGGCAAAACTGGAGTTCAAGGTCGAGAGACTTTCACCCATCGCCTAGAGCCTGGCACTTTGAACTTGGACTTAAAGCCTCCAAATTGTAAGAATAAACTCCTGTTTGTTAAGGCCATCCTATTTGTGGTATATTTCTTGTCAGAGTGGCACTGGGTAACCAGAACAGTGACTGAATTTCGAAGAGGAGATATTAGCAGTTTGTCTGCACAACAGAGAGGGAAGAGTAGAAACTAGAGATTTCTGAGGAATGTTATAAAGGTTTTATACCGTGTATGAGATTACACATATTGGATTGTGTGTTAGACTGGGTTCTCTAGAGAAACAAAACCAGAAAAGCTTATATAGAGAGTGAGAAAGAGAAATTTATCTTAGGAAAATGGCTCACACACTTATAGAAGCTGGCAAGTCCCAAGTTCTTGAATCAAGCTGGAGGCTTTTCCCGACTCACACAGCTGCAGGGGCTGAGGAGCTCAAGGTTGACAGGCAGTATACTGGCTGTTGATTACAATGAATGATGAATCCAAGATCTCCAGGCCGAATGGTGGATTGCTCACTCATGGACAATTGTAGGCAGAATCCTGATCCACAGAAGAGTGTATCTTTTCCCAGCATGTCCATAAATATACTGGAAGCAGGCCACACCCCTAGGGAATCTCCCTTTCAATGGATTGGCTGCTCAAGACATATACATCTGGTCCCATCATTGGAACAACCCACATCACAATTGTTTAAACCACACAGAATTGTGGTCCAGCCAAATTGACACACAGCTCCAACTATCACAGATTGCTTCATAAAATAATTACATTCATTGGTCTATAAAAATAACATCCTCTCTTTTCTGGAAAGGTAACCAATTAGTACTTCCATTAGTTTCTAAAAAATTGTGAATATATCTTACAAGTTTGCATTTACCATTCCGATACTGGTTGCAAAAGAAGAGTCTAACTTCATAATTTGAGGGATAACAAGGATTTTGCAGTCTCTCTGATACTTTCTTGTGTTGATGGGGTCAGTGTTCAGATACTGAATATAATTAGTGTTATATAACGGGCAGAGTTATGCTAGGACTGAAGAAAGGACAATGTGTCATGTAATAGGGTATCTACCTCTTCATCTTTAGGACAGAAGTGAGCATACTGAACAGTCCTGGAGAAGAACAGAAGGAAGAGGAGGAGGAGAGGAAGGGGAGCAAGAGAAAAAAAAAAAAAAAAAAAACTTTTAGTGTGGCACAAGACCTAATGTTATGGAGAATTTTATTGCTTTATGGGATACCTTTATCCTCATCCAAATCTGGAAGCATCTTTTATCAAGAGTATGAATCTAAAGTCAAAAAAGTAGCTTTTTCTATTTGTTTTCTCTCAGTTCCTGCTGAGTCCTTAAGCACATAAAGATTAAAACCAAACCAAACCAAACCCATTCCCATCCAGTCAATTATAACTTATAGCATCCCTAAAGGGAAGAATAGAACTGCCCCACTGGATTTCCAAAGTTGTAAATCTTTATGGAAGTGGACCGCATCATCTTTCTCCTGTGGAGCGGCTGGTGGGATCAAACTGCCAACCATTTTGTTAGCAGCCCAATGCTTTAACCACAGTGCCACCAGATCTCCTACATAAGGATAAGCATATTTAGAAATGCACAAATCACTGGTTTCAGCTCTGCTGGTATAGATTAAATACTTTTATTTGGATAACAACAGGAAATGAAAAGATTAGATATCTTATTTACATGGGGTATAGAATTCAATCCCTACTCTACTGTGACTACTGTGTGATTCCAGGGAATTCGGGGTAAGTCTAACAGATAATGTTGATCTCTTATTATTCCAATTATATGCAGATGATTCAGTCAAAGCTGACTCCTCTACTTCAATGAAACCATCCCGTATTCTCAAACTTTCTCAACCCGTGCATAGCTGGTGAATTAAATCAATTAGTATTCTATTCCAGAGGACATGCCATGATTTACATCTATATGCCAGCAGTTTCTTTCTTGTTGTCCCAGCAAGAGCTAGGGAATGATTTATAAAGATGCAAAAATTCTGGCAGAGATGTTACCCAGCCTCAGCATGTTTACATCGCACAGTGTGATCGATTCTTTCTCCTATGCATTGATGCATACAGGTAGCTCATGATACAGCACCAGTGCCAACAGATTTCCAGATTATATCGCTGACACTTGTGATAAAAAAATGCACTTGTTATTTATAGTACTCGCAGGTCAATACTGACTCCCATTCTTAGGGAGGGGTGGTTTAACTTTTTGTAATTAGTTTAGTTGCCTCTGTTGAATCCCTAACAGAACCTTGTATCATAAAAAACATTCCTTTCAGAACAGCTGTCAATTCTGTTGTGTTTTCTCCCTCTTCCCAAATCTCCCTCATCCCTACCATTATTCTTTTCCTGCAATGGGGAGGGGCAAGAAAAGCAACATAAATCTGAAAGATTAACTGTGGAGAAGGAAAAAATAAAAAATCTTGCCTTGTGGAATCATTTCATTCATTTATACACTCTATAATGAGCATCAAAGGAAAAATCAAGTTTTGGAATTATTATTTTGCAAATTTTTAAAAGTACTCAGCTTTGAGTACTAGGCATTTCTCAGAAAGCAATCTCTGACGGTCCCATTGCTCATTTGTCAAGGTGAAGATGATCACCACAATACATGTCACTTCTCCAGATGATTTGAATGTTGTTATTCCTTGTTAACTGAACAAAAGGACAATTGCAGATGGGCATAGTTTTATTCCCCTCAGTGTTGTAGCACTTGTAACTTCTCTGGGCAATATAATCAAATCTATAAAAACTCTCTGTCCGAAAATAAAAATAGATCAATTCAGATTATAAATGCATTACATTTAACAAAGTGAAAGCTCCTATTGTTGTAGTTGTGAAGCTTTGTTAGATATCAAAAAGTGCTTAATTAAGATGGTTAAAGCCACACAAAATAGTCCTCACACTTTAGTTTGATCAAAGATTATGACAAATTCTTGTTAAATGCATATGTGCTTGGACATCACAATAGATATGCTGATTCAATAACCAAACTCACTGCCGTCAGGTCGGGCCAGACTCATAGCGACCCCTTTTTTGGTTTCTGAGGCGGTATCTCTACGAAAGTAGTTTGCCCAGTCTTCTTTCTGAGGTGTGACTGGTGGGTTTGAAACACCAGCTTTCTGGTTAGCGGTCAAAATGCCTTAGACACTACAGCAGCATTTTACAAAATGCTCTAGGTAATTCTGATGGAGCTAGTCAGTGGAATATTCTTTAAGAAATTCAAGCTCTAGGACTTCAAATAGAGATTGTCTTTTTCTTTAGGCTAATAATGCCATCAGAGATCCTATATAAGAATAAGCAAAGCAGAAACGCACAAATCACTGGTGTCAGCTTTGCTGGAATAGATCAATACTTGTCTTTGGATCACAATGTAGCTATTTTTCTGAAATCATGAATCCAATTGAATTTTAAAATGAATCATATAAAAAGAATACACTGGCCTGGATTCCTGCACTACCCCAAATAGGTCTTGGTGATTGAAATATTTCTTCTATAACAATTTTCAGAATGTTTTTGCATATCACCTTTCTAGAAAATATATTTTTCTTGGATCTTCATATTCTTGTGCTTTGTATTTTAATAGATAAAATATTTCTAGACTCTAGATTAACATTTTAAAAATTAGTAATGATATACTTCTATGTTTAGCTCTATCTGAGGGCTCATAAGTTAATTTGAATAGCAAAATATTTGTACACTATCTGTTAGGGTTTTCATGCACTCATCCATTAATTATAGCTTTCATGATTCTGAAAGTGGTCTATGTCTAAAATGTTAAAATCAAGTCTAGGAAAATAGAAAACAGAGTCATAGAAATGCAAAACCTCATTTACCAACAAGCTGTTAAAGAAATGAGTTGTCATCTTTACAGTGGTGGTGTGTCCCTTTAAAGGGGATTAGCAAAGTCTAAAGAACTCTGGTGGTGTAGTGGGTAAGACATTTGGCTGCAAACTAGAAGGTTGGCCATTCAAACCCATCAGCCTCTATGAGGGAGGAAGATGACACAATCTATTTCTGTAAATATTTATAGCATTGGAGACCCAATGCGGGTCCCTGTGAGTCAGGATCAACTCAATGGCCATGGGAAATAGCAATGTTATTTCTTTGATCTCTTCCCAGACTGGTGAATTAAGGTGTTACAAAATGATTGCTTAGTAATTGGCCCAGTATGGTCATTTTTCCTTTTTCCTATGCAGATATATTTAATCATCAGATTTTGAATTTGTATAGTCTTTTTCTATTTCAGTGACCTAATTAGTGTATAAAAGTGAATTACAACCCAAATCACAATAAAAATAAAAATTTAAAAAAAAAGTGAATTACAGAATTTCTGAAGTTAAATTACTTTTGGTGTAGCATATTTTAATAATACCACATCCTGCATATATGTAAAATATTCATTAGAAATAAGATAAAATCCACAGAAAAGAAGTATCAAGGTTACTGGTCAAAGTTCTGTCACATGGTCAAGGTCACTCAGACAGTAAGTGATTGAGCTAAGGAAGCTTAAAATCAGATCTATCTTATGCCAATACCCATGACATGCTTTTTACACCCTAACCTTATCACATCCTAATTTTATTTGACTCTTCTCATCATTAACTGATTTCCTTAACAATGATAAACTGAAATGAAATGGATACCACTTTTACCAAGTTTCCCATTATTTCACTTTTATCTGTCAGATATTGAATGATGTTTACAATTAAATTTGGAGTAATAGTTTCTCTTATTGCTTCAACTTTTGGACACATGGAACTGGGAGGAAAGATGAGAATGTTTCAGATGTTCTGCTATCAGAAGAATGAGAATAAATAAATATGCCAGTGGTTTGATTCTCTCAGTATGGTTATATCTTGCCTTTGTGCCAAATTTTGATCTGCATTAGGAAAGGTTTTATCCAAAATCCTTTTATCCAAAATTTCATCTGACAAGATAACCAGCAGTATACATGCAAACATCTTTTATATTGCCTTTTGATCTTTAACCTATTGCTTATTAACATGCTTTCTACATTAAAGGATTTTTCACATAAGTCTATAATTTCTTGACATAGAAATTTGTTCTACTTGCAGGTCTATTTAATCTCTTTTGTTCCCCTCAAACACAGCATTTCTTTTCATTGTCAGTGATATTTCAACCTTAGTTATATCCAGTCTATTGATTGTAGTGGTCTTCTTAGCTCTTTCAATTGAAATTATAGCCTACTGACTTATTTATTCCTCATGTTTTGATATAGAAGATTTCTGCACCTTTAGATATTAATCCTATTCTCCACTTTAGTTTTCCTTAGAAAGTGTCTGAGTATCTTCTCCACACTTCCTTTCCTTAGCAGTTTGTCAAGAATATTTCTCTTATGCTTACTTAAATATTCAGTTCAAAACTCTTTTGATCTGGCCATTCTTTTTCTTATTTTGGCCAGTTCTTCTTGAACTCGGCCAAGAATCCCCCATTCTGACCTAATCCAAAAAAAACAATTTTATTCTTTGATAGGATCTTTATAAGTGGCTCTTTTCCACATCTTTTTCCTTTTTCTCTCCCAAATTACCATGTTCACTTGGAAGTTGCTTTTATACATATGGGTTTTCTATCTAGGACTTCAAAGTGACAAAAGACATATTCGATGTTCTCTTTGTATAATCCACCTGAAGGAAGATATGCTGTTTTAAATTTGATAGGACACTCTTTCAGTAATATCCTAGCGACTCAACTTACTGCTGGGTTTTCCATGCCATTATACTTCTCAGCAGGAAGTCCCCAGACCCCATGAAGAATTTTCTTTGTCTCTCACCTTGTAACATCATTTTCTGAGGTTCTTAGTGTGTCTCAGAACATATGAATGAACCCATTTCTAAAGATGCCATATGGTGCAGGTGAAGATACTTCATGCAGTTTCTTTTATCACTCTTGTGTCTCATCCCTTCTTTTCACTTGCAGTTTGAATTTTTGAAGCTTCTGCCTTGTTCTATTTTCTCCATTCTCTCCAAGATGTTCCCATTTTCTCTAATAAGTTATAATATAAAGTGGCTCATCTCTCAATTCTTTTCCCTTGAGTAGGAATCTTCCCTTATTTTCATAGTGCATGTAAGTGATAGAAAGGAGCTCTGGTGGTATAGGAGTTAAGGCATTTGGCTGCTAACCAAAAGGGCAGAGATTCAAATCCACCAGCTTCTCCACAGAAGAAAGATGAGGCAGTCTGCTTCCATAAATTTACAACCTTGGAAACCCTATGTGAGTCGCTATGAATTGGAAGCAACTTGATGGCAGGGAGTTTGGAGTTTTGTGGAGTGTAAGTGGTAGATCTCTTATTTAAGAATACAATCAGAGTGCATTCCTTCCTAGAGTAATTTTGGAATGCCAGAAAAAGATGTTAGGTAACCATGTCTGTAAATATAAAGGTACTCTCCAATCCTGTAATTCCATCTGAAAACTTCTAGAAGTTTCCTTCTAGGTCCTTCTGAACAACTAATCCAGGAAATGATGCCTTTCTGACAGCCTGATGGCTCCTTGTAGCCTTGGATCTGTCCCAAAATGCTAGAATTTACCTTTGATCAGCATATTATCAATACTCCAGTCCTGTGCCCTCATACTAAGAGAACCCTAGAGTCCTTATCTAAATATTGATTTCTATCATTTTGGGAGAAAAAGAAGCAGAAGGATTGTGATTGTGTTTAAGGGCCCCAAGCATCTCCACACAAGAGGGAGTGATATGAAAACTTTCCAGTGGCATTCTTCCTGTCACCATTTGTGTCATGCTGGGGTCCTGCTTCATCTCTTGTGTCCCAGCAGCTTTATAGGGAGAGGTGATCTCTTCAGCTGTCTAAGATATAAAATAATTCAAAAAGCTACCCCAGAAACTTTCTCAATTTTCTATCTTATGGTATAAACACACATCTTGGGATGTGTTCATTGCACTGTTTCTAGAAGTCTCACCCAACAGAGCCAACTGATTATGCACTGACAAGGAAGTCTGTAGGTGCATCTATGGTTGTCACCTCCACCATTTTGGTATACTTGATGACACAGCCTCTCTGTTGCTTTGTGTGTTCTGTTTTGCTTTTTATCAAAGCTAAAACCTTATGGCATTGTGTGTGTAAGCGTGTGTTTAAGGAAGGAATTATCAAGACTGGGGACTATACATCACAGAGAACAATTCAGTTTGTTTGAATATGTGTTTGTAATAAAACAGCAGAAATCCTAATGAATATATGCTGTTCCAGAGTTTGCTTTATATTTTGAAGTTATTAAATAAAGTAAGTGCTCCTAATAATGAGCAAAATGATGATCCTATGCCTTAAATTAATTTCAATGGCCAACATGGCATGTACGAGGATACCAACACTAGAAAAGGAAACCTAATTTTGACAGGATGGATAGAACAAAAGACTATAGTGTCAAAGGAAGTACAGGAAATCTTTATTGTTCCCCTATAGGATAATCCCTAAACCCAAACTTTATTCCATTAGAATTTTCTAGTGAGGAAAGAAAAATGGAGAAGAGCTATTCTAAGAATGGAATAGTGAGCACTAGGGAAAATAAGAACATGTGAAAGGCTAATAGTCACCTTGCAGCAAGAATTGTTTTGTAATATTATATATATATAAAAAGACAAGTTCTTTAATCATTTTGTGTAGATAGCTACCTCTCTTCATTTATTTTTCTGCTAATGAAGTGAATAATAACATAATTCAAGCATTTGGTTCAATGATAGACTTCTCATCTTCCATGAAGGAAGTCTGGATTTAATGCCTTATCTATGTGCAGCCACCATTTGTCTGTCAGTAGAATCTTGTTTACTGCTATGATGCTCAATAGGTTTCAGTGAAGCTTCCGGACTACGACAGACTAAGAGAAGGGGCTGGTGATCTAGCTCTGAAGATTAGGCAATGACAACTATGGATTGCAATGGCCCATCCACAATTCAACACGGGGATGGCTCAGGACCAGGCAGCTGTTTGTTCAGTTGTTCATGAGCTCACAGTAAGTTGGAGGCTGACTCTATGGCAGCTAACAACAACCACCACCAAAACATCATCTAGCCCATGCTTTATTTTAGGTAGGGTCAGTTTCTATCAGCATAAAAGGGAAAGTTTTATTAAAAGGTATTCTCTGAGGTAAAATAGCACTACCTTTCTTGCAGATTACCCATCTCTAGCTCTTCTTTCCTTATTTTTTTTTTTTTTCATTTTTAAATTTTTATTGTGATTGTGATGAAAGTTTACAGAGAAAATTCACTTTCCATACAGCAGCTCAAATACACTTGGTCGCATGACTGCAACTTCCCAGAATGTAAAAGCTCCCCTCTTACTTCTTCCCAATAGTTACCTCTTCCCTGTATTCTTGCACGCAATGCACTCTTGCTCTCCTGTCTTCTGTGCACACACTGCCCTTCATTCTCCCTTTATTGATCTCTACAAGGAGTGTATCTAGCTAATGTAAATGTTCACCTCACATGCCTGTCTTAAGTTTGGCTGGAAGACACAGGAGTGGATTCAATACCAGACTTGAAGGACTGCTAGGGGCCATAGTCTCAGGGATTCCATCAGGCTGTCAGACCAGGAAACGTGGTCTTTTAAATGATTTTGAGTTTTGTTCCACATTGTTCTCCCACTCTATCCAGGATCTCCTACATAGATCCCCTTCTGAGTGGTTGACAGTGGTAGCCGGACACCATATAGTTTTTCTAGTCTCATAGTCATATAAACTGAGAATCACATGCTGTACCAGTCACTTGGACTAATTGTTTCTATGCATCTTTGGTGTCCTTCATTCTTCTTTTTTCTGGATGAGGAGAAACCCATCATTGCATCTAGAAGGCTGCTTGCAAGCTTTTAAGATCCCAGTCACTACTTGCCAAAGTAGGAGGTGGAACAATGTTTTGTATAGTATGTTATGTCAATTGAGCTTGATGTCCCCTGTGACTATGGTCCCAAGCCCGCAGGTTCAACTACTCAGTCCCTTTGGGTAGCTGGCCGTGACCAAACAGTGACCACAACCTTGCCCCTTGTCAGCTCTACTATACACCTGGGAATTCTGATCATTCACATAAACTTATATGACCACTGTCTGCCAAACCCATATATGATCTTGGATACACTCCCCATTTCATAGACATACCTAATCGTTTAGCTTGTCCACCTATCTATCCATCCATATACCCATGTTTGCCTTCACTTACAACTCAGTACTGTATATGCAAAAGGGTTCATATTTGTTGTCTGTACTTCCCAGGTACCTCTCTATGTCTTTCTCATCCTCAATGCAGCCATATTGGTCACTCACATTTGGTACATTGCCCTTCTCTTCACTCAAATCAATATTTATCTCTATCTATCTAACAGCGTTCCCTCCCCTCTCCTCCCACCCCTGGTAACCCACAAAGAAAATTTCCTTCAATAGATAAGCCTTTCCTTAACTTTTACAATAACAGACTAATACAGTATTTGCCTTTTGTGATTGACTTATTTCACTCAGCATAATGTCCTCATGTTATCATTTCCTTTGTTGCTGTTGTTTTAGTATATGCTGAATATTTGTGCTTGTCCTTTTTTATTGTGATGTGAAGGTTTATCATTTTTCTTTGAGCTTACCCTATGATTTATAATTTTATCCCCGAGTTTAGAACAGTCCATTCTATCTTTCAACTTTCTTAGCTTCCTCGCCATTTAGAAATTCTGTGATCACACAGTCTTTTCCCTCTTTTTGTTTGTAGTTGTCCTCACTTGCCAATTGATGTCTCTGGTTCCCTGTTTACAATCTTGTAAGCTCATTTTACTTTGGATATGTCCATAGCTGTGGTTTCTGGGTTATGTTATCTTGTGTATTAATGATCTGTTGCTATTTGCTCTTTTTGGTTCTCTGATCAAAGGACTCTCTTTAGCATGTCTTGTAAGGTTGGTCTGGTTTTAACAAATTCCCTTAGTTTCTGCTTATCTGGAAATCTCCTAATTTCCCCATCATATTTGAGGGACAATTTTGCCAGGTATATAATTCTTGGTTGAAAATTCTTCTCTTTCAGGGTTTTATATATACCATCTCATTGCCTTCTCACTTGCATGGTTTCTGCTGAGAAATCAGAGCTTATTCTTACTGGCTGTCCTTTGTATGTAACTTTTTGCTTTTCCTGTGCACAGTCCTCTGTGCAGTCCCTGGTTAGCAGGGTGATTTTCAGGTTAATTCTTAAGTCCTACCACCACAGGAATCTGCGAGAGTGCTGTCTCTTTAAATATCCAAAATAGTCAAGCCACTTTTTAAACCTACAAAATGGCGGCACCCTCCGGACCAGCAAAAGTCCACAGCTCAGCCCACCTTTCTCTTCACCTTCTCCGTTTGTTCCCCACTGGCTCTCATTTCTTTAGGATATGTACCTAGTAATGGGATTACTTGTTCAAATAGCATTTCTAACTCCAATTTTTTAAGGAATCACTATATTGCTTTCCACAGTGGTTGTATCATTTGACAGTCCCACCAGTAGTGTATGAGAGTCCCAATCTCTCCACATCCTCACCAGCATTTGTCGTTTTCTGTCCTGTTGAACTTTGCTACTAGTGTTGGGGCAAGATGGCATCTCATGGTTGCTTTGATTTGCATCTCTCTAATGGCTGGTGATCGTGAACATTTCTTCATATGCTGTTGGCTGCCTGAATAGGTGAAGTGTCTATTCATGTCTTTTGTCAATTTTTAATTGGATTATTTGTCTTTTGCTGTTGAGATATTAGAATTTTCTATAATAAATTCTAGAGATAAGGCCCTTGCCAGATATGTCATTGTCAATTTTTTCCCCCTATCTGTAGGTTCTCTTTTGACTTTTTTGGAGAAGTCTTTGTAAGCACATAAAAATTTAATTTTTAGAAGGCTCCATTCATCTAGTTGATCTTCCACCATTGGTGAATTTCCCGGTTATGCTTGATAGTCTATTTATGACATATATTAGGGCCCATAAATTTGCCCCTGATTTTTCCTTGAAGAACTTTATGCTTTTAGTTTTCACACTTAAGTCTTTAATCCGTATGGAGATAGTTTTTTTTGTGTATGGTGTGAGGTACAGATCTTGTTTCTTGGGTTTACTTGATATAGGATCATAGCATCAGCAAATTGGGATAGTTTGACTTCTTCTTTATCAATATCAATATCTTTGATCTCCCTTTCTTGCTTTATTGCCCTGGTTAGGAGTTCCAATAAAATGTTGAATAGAAGTGGTGAGAGAGTGCATCATTGTCTGGTTCCTGTTTGCAAGGGGAAGGTTTCAGTCTCTCTCTGTTCAGAATAATGTTGGCTGTTGCTTTTGCATATATGCCCTTTGTTATGTTAAGGAAGGTCCCTTCTATTCCTATTTTGCTGAGAGTTTTTATCAGGAATGTGTGTTGGACTTTATCAAATGCCTTTTCTGCATCTATTGATGTGATCAGGTGGCTCTTTTCCTTTGTTTTATTTCTGAGGTGGATGATGTTGATTGCTTTTTTTTAATGTTGAACCATCCTTGGATACTTGATATGAACCCTACTTGGTCATAATGAATTTTTTATATATATATTTTGTTGGAGTATATTAGCTAAGATTTTTGCATCTATATTCATGAGGGATATTGGTCTGTACTTTTCCTTTTTGATGATGTCTTTGCCAGGTTTTGGTATCAAGGTTATGCTTGCTTCATAAAATGAATTTGGGAGGATTCCAACCTTTTCTGTTTCTGAATAGTTTGAGTAGGATTGGTGTCAGTTCTTCTCTGAATGTTTGGTAAAATTCTCAAGTGAAATAGTCTGGATCAGGACTTTTTATTGTTGGTATTTTTCTTTTTTTTTTTAATGACCTGTTCAATTTCTTCTTTTGTTATAGATCTGTTAAACTTTTCCAATTCAGTCTGTGTTAGTTTAGGTAAGTGGTGTGTTCCTAGAAATCTGTCCATTTCTTCCAGATTTTCAAATTTGTTGGAGTACAGTTCTTCATAATATCCTGATATTATCCTTTCTATTTCAGTTGCTTGTGCAGATGTCACCCATTTTGTTTCTTATTTGTATTATATGTATTCTCTCCTTCTTTTCCTTTGTTAAGTTTGCCAGTGGCTTGTCAATTTTATTATTCTTTTCAAAAAACCAAATTCTCTCTTGTTGAGTTTTTTCTTTTGTCTTTCTATTTTCTGTTTAATTGCTTTCTGCTCAGATCTTTATTATTTCCTTTCTTCTGGTGACTGTAGGCTTTTCTTGCTATTATTTTGCTAATTATTGGAGATGTTGGTTTAAAGTGTTGATTTAAGCTCTTTCTTCTTTTTCTGATATGTGAATTTATTGCTATAAATTGGCCTCTGATCACTGCTTTTGCTGTGTCCCAGAGATTTTGGTATGTTTTGTTTTCATTCTTGTTTCATTCAGGAATTTTTTAATTTCATTTTTCATTTTTTCCTATTACCCAGTCATTCTTAAGGAGGATTTTTCATGTGTTTGCTCTTTTTCCATTGATCTTCTTATTGTTGATTTGCAATTTTATAGCATTGTGATCTGAGAAGATGCTTTGTAGTATTTCAATGTTTTAAAATGTATTAAGGCTCGCTTTATATACTTACATATGGTCTACCATGGAAAATGTTCTATGTGCACTGAAAAAGAATATATATTGTGCTGTTGTTGGGTGAAGTGCTCTGTAGATGTCTATAAGGTCAAGATGGTGGATTTTATTGTTTAGCTCTTCTGTGTCTTTGTTGAGTATCTTTCCAGTTGTTCTATCTTTCATTGAAAGTAGTATATTAAAATCTCCTACTATGACTGTGGAGTCATCCATTTACCTTTTCAATTCTGTTAAATTCTGGTTTATGTTTTGGAGCTCTTTCATTAGGTCCATAGATATTTATTACAGTTATATCTTCATGTTCAACTGATCCTTTAATCGTCATATAATGTCCTTCCTTATCTCTTATGGTGATTTTTGTCTTAAATTCAATTTTATCAGAAATTAATATTACCACTCCTGTTCCTTTTTGGTTGTCATTTGCTTGATAAATCTTTCTCCAACCTTTGATTTTTATTTTATTTTATTTATTTATTTATTTTTTGTCTCTAAGGTGTGCCTCTTGTAGACAGCATATTGATGGGTTATGCTTTCTTATCCATTCTGCAACTCTCTGACATTCGGTGTAATTATAGACAAGTATGAATTGTTGGCTGTCATTATGTTGTATTTTTTCGTGGTGTTCCTGGTTTCTTTGTTCCAGACAATTTTCTATGCTGAGCTCATTATGTTTATGAATCGTGTTATCATTTCCTTTGTTGCTAATATGTTAGTATTTGCTAAATATTTGTACATGTCTTCTTTTTTATTGTAATTTGAAATTATCATTTTTCTGTGAGGTTACACTGTGATTTATAATTTTCTCCCCAAGTTTAAAACAGTCTATTCTATCTTGCAACTCTAGTGACTTCCTCATGATTTAGAAGTTCTGTAACTATAATTTTTGTTCTTTTTGGTTAGTAGTTTTCCTCATTTCCCAATCGATGTCTCTGCTTCCCTGTTTACAATATTGTAAGCTAATTTTACTTTGGATACTTCCATAGCTGTGTTGGTTTCTGGGTTATGTGTATTAATGGTCAGTTGTTGTTTGCTATTATTAGTTCTTTGTTCAAAGGTTTCCCTTTAGTATCTCTTGTATGGTTGGTCTGGTTTTATAAAAAAAATTACCTTAATTTCTGCTTAACTGGAAATCTCCTAATTTCACTGTCACATATGAGGGACAACTTTGCTGGACATATAATTCTATATAAGAGAAAATTTTTTTCTTTCAGGATTGTGTATATATATCATCCCATTGCCTTCTTGCTTGCATAGTTTCTGCTGAGAAATCAGAGTTTAATCTTATTGGTTGTCCTTTGTAGGTAACTTTTTATTTTTGCCATGCTGCTGCCAGGATTCTTTCTTTGTCTTTGGCTTTGGTGAGCTTGATGATGATATGCCTTGGTGATTTTTGTTTGGGGTCTATCCTGTTTGGGATTCATTGGACTTCCTGAATGGATATATTCTCATCTTTCACCATATCAGGGAAGTTCTCATCCAACAAATATTGGACAATTTTCTTTTTTTTTTTTTTTCCTCTTATTTTTCTGGAATTCTGATTACATGTAGGTTATTCCTTTTGATGGTATCCCACAAGAACCTTAGGCTTTCTTCATTTTTTTTTTATCTTTTTTTCTGATTGATCATTTTCCAAAGAAATATTTAGGTATTTGTCTTCAATCTCATTAATTCTGTCTTCCATTGATTCAATTCTACTCCTTTGCCCTTTCAATGTGTTATCTATTTCTGACAATTTAGTATTAATCTTCTGGATTTCTATCTGTAGATTTTGTATCATTTCTAATTTTTCCTATTTTGCCATGTTTTATTGTATTTCCTTCCAAAATTTTGTAGGGTTTTGCCTGTGCTTTCCTTAATTGTGTTAGTGTTTTCCTTGATCTGTCTCTCAATCCTTTAAGTAAACCTAAGTATAATTCTTCTGAACTCCTTATCAGGGAGTTCCAACGCTGCTTCTTCCTCAGATTGTGTTCTGGGTCTGTATCCTGCTCTCTTTTTTCTACCACTTTATCTTGCTTCTTTGTGTGGACTGTGATGGTCTGTTTTCTCTGAGACATCATGGCGTTGTTGTATTTAGATCTCTGTTAACTGTTTGTTAAGAGTAGCCAAGAGTAAATCAGGTTCTTCTTGGTGGTTGTTTATCATTGGCCTTTTGGTGGAGAACTAAGTGGCATCTTTCACTCAGTAAGTGGAACTGTAGGAGGTGCAGGTGTGGTTGTGTCATATGGGCAAAGTTGCTGTCTCCCATTCAGTTAGACAAAAAACAATGATCAAAAAACCTTCAGAAAAGTAAAAGCAAGTGGGCAAAAAACACACCACATAAACACACAGGAACAATCACCAAAAAAAGAAAAAGGAAATTAAAAAAAAAGAAAGAAAGAAGGTAATATCTGGGGAAGGGGCAGTAAGAGAAAAGAGGTAGAGTAGGAGAAGAATAAAGAAAAAAAGGGGGAAAATGCTAAAAGAAAAACCAGGAATGGGGATAAGCAAGAGGAAAAAAGTGGAAATCAGGAACAGGGAAGAGAGAAAAATATGAAAACTAGAACCTGAAAGGGAAGAATAAAGAAGAAGAAGAAGTATACAATAATAATAGTTAAAACAGAGAAAATCTAACAAACTGGGAAAAAAAGGAAAAAAAAAAAATCTGGGCAGGGTGGGGCAGGACACCCAGGCTCCGTCAGAGCACAAAGACTGGGATGGAATTCCTACTGGTCCAGAAGGTGGATGGGAGTGAGGGATGGCCCACACTTCCATTCACCGAGAGGGTGTGGGATGTAAGAGTAACAAGGGGAATATCGCACCTTTCCTGTCATTCATCTCTCCACTTGCAGTTGCCAGCTAGTGGAGCCTATTCTTAGGACCCTGGAATCAGAGAGAATGCTATCGCTTTAAATATCTAAAATGGCAAAACCGCTTGTAAACATTCAAAATGGCTGCACCCTCTAGACAGCCAAAAGTACACAGATTAGCCTGTCTCCCTCTTCAATGCTTCCCTTTTTATTCCCCAGTCACCAGTGAAGTCTTCCATGCAACCTCTGGCTAGCAGGGCTGATTTTTAGGTTAATTCTTAGGTCCTAACACCACTCAGCAATATACAAGCTGTCCACACTGTCAGGACAGCTGACAGACTGCAGCTCTGTATATCTCCTTTTTTGGTATTTCATGCAGGTTCTTCTACTAGTTGGAGTTTAGTCCACTTCTGTATCATTCCTTTCAAAGCTCAGGGTTCCAGGATTATCTTCTGTATCTGTGTTATTTGCTTCCCTTTTCTTTGTTGAAGTTATTTGTGTAGTTTTTCTGCCTATTCCACCATCTTACCAGAACTCTCTTCTTTCCTTCTTCCCTTTAAAATTATACTTGGGCCCATACTTAGCAACACATATAACTGGGGCTCTGATAACCACAAAATTTTCATGGAAATAGTTACCATGCTCTCTGAAAGTTCAATTTTTTGTGAGAGACAGTAAACCACGGTGGTTTCTTGAAAGTTTTTATCTTAAACCATCATTGCCTTTGCTGTTTTGGGCCAAGAGGCCAGTTTCAAGTGATCCTTAAAGACCCTCATCCTCTTTTTCACTTTTGTATCTCTGCAAAGACTGCTCCTTTATTTTCCTCCACACTTGAAATTCTCTTTTCTTTGCTTTCTACCTATTCATAGTCTTTTCAACCTTTGAGACAAGTCAGACTTCCATTGTTTACTCTTACCTCTCTAAATTCCTAAAGTTCTGCTGGTTGGCTACATATATTGATATTCATCGTGTGTAACTTGATTTTTTTTTTTTTAATTGTTTCAGTATATGTCTAATCTCCTCAAATAGATTTTAAGCTCCCTGAAAGTAAGCATTGTCTTTTTACTTTTTTGACTCTCCTTTAAAGTGACTGATGTTGTGGGCTGCAGATTATTATCAAGTAGAAAAATATTATTATGAGTACAAAATCATGGTATCAGGGACAAGTTTAATAACATTTTATATCCAGTTTGTAGGGAAAAAATACAACATTGGGACATTGATGCTTTTTTGAAGTCTACTAAAAAAATGCAGGATATAGTCTGTCAATCTTGGTATTTTCTGTAAATTACACTTAGGAAAGGAAAAATTCATAACAGAAATTATGAAGCATTTAACAAACAGGCATTGGTGTATTGAATGCTGCCAACTCAAGGCATTGCTCAACAAAATGACTATAAATAAGACAGTACTGAGGAGGCAAGTTAGAGATTAAATGGGCAATGAGGTGGAAGGAGTCGCAGCTGTTTCTTTTCATTCATTCATTGAATTCTCTGTAAATATTGGTATGGCTTGCAAAGTGGTAAACAGTGTTTCTGTATATTAAAATGACTGCTTAAGTCCTGGCAAGAATATCAGTATCTGAGTGTCGAGCAAAACAGACAATGACATCATTCACTGTCTGAGCTTTCCTTTTGGCTCTTAAAAAATGTTCTTAATCCATTTGCTCCATAACATTTGAATATATATTTTAAATGAGCCAACTCTTTTACCCAGAAGGTATCCAATGCTTTTCTTAATAATCATTTTTTCTGAAGCTTTCATTTTGCTACAGGAATTAAGACTTGTTTATATTTTTCATTTTAATGTTTTTTTCCCATTAAATTTCCAAATAGACATATGTCTTTTTGTAGAATCAAAATGACATATCAGAGTTTTAATGACATCTTTCTTATATTTGCATATTTAATTACTTGCATCACATTTTATTAGTATATTATCTGGTGAGGAATTCTGACTAATTAATTTCACCTGGAATTGTATGCAGGTGTATGAAAAATTAAACTTGGCCATTTGTAGAGACCAGCTGTGTATTAGAATATCTGATCCCCATCTGTAAGATTAAAAAGAGTGAGAGAAAACAGCTGATTGTGAAAAACAGTCACTTTCCTTTGTGCCCTGAAGGTATTATTATTGGCAGATATCCCTTATTACTCAGCCTATATTCCACACATTAACTCAGAAGTTTACTCTGAGCATCATTCAGTGGGGCAACTTTCCTTTCCATCATTTTGGTTTTAATTTGTAATAGTGCTCATATGATTGGGTTCCACTCGCAAGCTTGCACTCATTGCCTTCAATTCCAGCCTGACTCACAAACAGCCAACTTCATTTGGACCACAGATTGTTTTGGCTTAGCTGGTAGGGGAAACCAATAAAAAAAAAAAATCTGGGAGAATGGTGCTGTGGTGTTAAAAGATAACTTCCAGGATCATATGTGGCCTCTTAGATACACAAGTAATACTGTAGCCTGACTCCAACCCACAAATGCATGTTTGCACTTTCTCTCCATCTCTGCCTCTTGCTATGTATTTCTGCTTTGGAGTCTTTGTCTGTACTGACAACAGATGGTGTTTTAATAAAGTCCAGTAGGAATATTACTGTGAGTAAACAATCTAGCGCATGCCAATTCCATAATTGCTGGGTACTGATTCAGCCTCTTACCTGCTGCATCCAAATTGGGAGGGAACCAACTGCGCTTTCACCTACCGGCAGCAGCCCTGCTCAATCGCAGCTGTGGTGTGCTCCACGAGCTAGCCTCACCATGGAAGGTAAATTGCAGCTCCAGTCATGTGTCTTGGCACTCGGTCTAAGAGAATGGTTGCCATCTGGCTTGTCGTCAAAGCATGGTCATTGAGTCTCTCAGAGATGAAATGGCTTTTTAAAAAATCTTGCTATTTAAAAAATGTCATACATTAAACTTATTATCTTTTTCTTTACAGGCATAGGGTATTTTAAAATAACAGTTTGAGCTTACTTGTTTGTTTCATTCCTCTCACTGATTCCCACTCTCTAAGGGATTTATTGTCTAAGCCTATTATATGCTAATGGTAAATTTAAATTCATTGAATGTGGCCAAGAAATGCATCATTCTCATTTGTTTCTCTCATTGGAGAAGTTAAAAAGTTAGGCTAACTAACTCTATGAACTCTAGCAGTTTTCTTTTTAATTGTATATAAATATGTCCTTAACACTTTTATATGTTTATTCAAAAAAGGGGCAGGTGATGCAAAAGAAAATGGTAATCCAAATGTATGCTATTTCTCCCTTCTCAATAGTCTCTCCAAATCTCCCTGCTAACTAGAAGGCTCCAGGAAAATAAAAGTGGCTTTGGCAGCCAGAAAAGACAAAATCAGCTCTTTACTTATTTTGTAAGAAGGCCAGCAGCATTTGATGGTTATCCAGTGATCATATTTTAAGTGACATCCAGTTTCAGCAAATACTGCTATTTTCAACAAACTTCACAATACACTTTTAGTAGTGCCTAGAATTGTAAAAACAAACACCAAGAACAAAAAACCAAAATTCACTGCAGAAACTGCTGAAGGTAGCATTGACAATAGAGAAAGGTTAATGTCTGCTGGTTGACATACCCAGAGAAGAACCTCTTCTTTCCTGGTTTATCTGTTTAAGAAAATAAAACATTGAACCAATATGACACTAAATGGTTGCTCAAGAGCTTATGTCAATTTTTTCAATTCAGATTGCAAATTCCCCAGATAAACCGATTGTTACATGAAGTGCTATATTCCATCATTTTCCCTTCCATAGATATTTAGATAAAATTGTCTTATCTTTAAGTTTGTAACAATATGAAACACATATGGAAGTAGACAAAATAGTACACTTAAGACTTTTACAGATTTTCTATTTCTAACAACCATTAATCCATAATTAACTCTGCCCTCCCCATAAACCCACTCACTTCCCAGCTCTTTGTTTTATTTGAAGCAAATTTTATGGATCTTATCAATTCAGTTGTAAATTTCTCTCTATCTTTAAAGGCTAAGTATCTTTTTTGTCTTTTTTGTCCTTTTCTGTAACTTAAAAATTCCAAATACAGTGCAAAGAATCCCAGAGAAAACCCAAATTTACTAATATTTTATATGGACCCCCAGACTGCCTCGTCTTTCTCCTGCAGAAAGGCTGATGGGTTCAAACTGCCAAACTATTTCTTAAAAGCCAATATTTGAACCACTATACCACCAGAATTCAGAGATGACATCTTTTGACCTAGAATCACCAACAGGTGCCCAAGGCTCACTCCTGTTTGACTAGACATGCTGCCACCCTCCAGCCTTTTACCATTTCTGACACTGTGATAGTTGGGGTTGTCTGCCAACTTGGCTGGACCACGATTTTGAGTGTTTAATCAGTTGTGATATGGTTATTCTTATGATGAGATCAGATGCATATGTTTTGAGCAGTTAATCTGTTGAGAGGGAGTTTCCCTAGGGGTGTGGCCTACTTCCTATATATATATATATATGACATCCTGGAAAAAAGACAGACTTTTTGGTGGATCTGAATCCTGTTTTGCTGCCTACAACTGTCCATGAGTGAACAATCCACCATTCAGCCTGATGATCTTGGATTCATCATCAATAGCCGGTATACTGCCTACCTACCTTGAGCTTGTCAGCCTCTGCAGGTGCATGAGGCAGAAAAAGCCTCTAGCTTGATGTTTGATCCAGGAACTTGGGACTTGCCAGCTTCTATAAGTGTGTGAAACATTTTCCTAAGATAAATCTCTCTCTCTCTCTCTCTCTCTCTCTCTCTCTCTCTCTATATATATATATATATATATATATATATATAAAGTTTTATTGGTTTTGCTTCTCTAGAGAACAAGCCTAACACATTGGTACCAAGAGTGGTTCTAGAGAGACAAAATCATAAGGATGGGTTTCCTAAATTGGGTCTCACTGATTCTGTTTTGGCTCTCTAATTTGATTAATTGTAAAGGGCCTGGAGACTCTGCCTCCATTAGTAAGGCAGGTCTTGCTAATCCATGGCATGAGGTGGCAACATTAATAAGAAAAATGGCACCACCAATAGATGAAGTATTTTTGAGAATAGAGGCTCTGGGTGATTGCATGTTTGATACTTTTCTGCAATTTTGTCAGCATGAGGAATATAAGGAAGCTGGCTGGTTGGTCCTACTTACACCAGACACTTAAGACTTTTACAGATTTTCTATTTCTAACAACCATTAATCCATAATTAACACTGCCCTCCCCATAAACCCACTAACTTCCCTGCTCTTTGTTTTATTTGAAGCAAATGTTATAGATCTTATCAATTCAGTTGTAAATTTCACTAGACAAAGTGGTGAAAGAGAAAGATGAGTTCAGGGTTGCTGAGTCACAGCTCAAGCACTGCATAAAATACCTCAGTGTTTCCAGTTGTGCCCTGAAAGAAAGTCTTATTTCTTCTAGTAACAGAGCTGATATTGCTGAAAATCAAACCCAGAGTTTTATTGTAAGGGTGGCTTAATTACAATGCCAATTGAATTGGCAACCCAGAATGGTGTCTGAAGTTAAAGTGAGGGCATTGATTGGGGAAAAATGGGATCCTGAAACCTAGAATGGGGACATATGGGGAGACAGTCAGGAATATGAGGATATGGAGCCTGTAAATTCTATTGAATCCTTCTCATCTGAAGGGATTACTATAAAACCAGTATCCTGTCCACCTCTGTTTGATGAGATTAACCCAACTGTTCCTGCTGGGTCATTGCCTGAGGTAGATGCCATGGAAGACATTGCTGAATGTTCTCAGGAACTGCCCCAACCACACATTGCTGCTGTTAGACTATAACTAAAGTTAAGTCCAAGCAAGACCTGAAAGGGGAAATAAAAAGTATGGCTGAGGGAGTGGTACACTACACCTGAAAAGACTTACTTGATTTTGCTAACATGTACAGACAGAAGTCTGGCGAATATGTGTGAGAATGACTACTGAGGGTGTGGAACAATGGTGCAAGGAATGTAACATTGAATTGTCTGAGTTTATTGATTTAGGCCCACTAAGTACGAATTCTTCATTCAGTGTTTCAACTTGAGAGGTTAGGAAAGGATCTAATTGTTTATTTGGTTGGCTTACTGAACCATATATTATGTACTGGCCTACCTTAATTCAAATTGAAGAACCAGACCTACCTGGGTATAATATGGGAGAAGGTATCCAGAGGCTTAGGCAAACTTGCATGTTATAATGAATTTATCAGATTAGACCCCTAGACCCAGAAATGGAGGGCCCAGAATACACACATTTCACCACTATGGTGAGGAACAAATTTGTGAAGGGTGCCTCTCCTTGAAGACTGCTGTGATTGCTATTTTAGATAAGTCATATTTGAAAGTGGGAACTGCCTTAACTGAACTGTTGTTGTTGTTGTTATGTGCCTTCGAGTCAGACCCGACTCATAGCGACCCCTCCTTGGGTTTCTGAGGCAGTATCACTACAGAAGTAGATTGCCCCATCTTCCTTCCGAGGAGTGGCTGGTGGGTTTGAACCACCAGCCTTCTGGTTAGCAGTCAAGTGCCTTAGGCACTATGCTACCAGAGCTCCTTTAATTGAACTAAGACACTTAATTATGATGGGGCTTATTGGACCCCTTGGTAGTAGGGGCCAAGTGGCAGCAGTTAATCGACAAAGACAAGGTGGGTATGGTTACCATAATAAACAGCAGAGTCAAAACAGTAATCAGAATACTCTGACTCATGTGGAATTATAGCATTGGCTACTTAAGCACGGTGTTCCTGGGATTGAAATACATGGCAAACCTACTAACCTAATATGTACTTGATCTGTATAAACAGAAGAATTCTAGGTCACATGAACACCAGTCTAGGTTGAATAACCAGAATACAAAGTCATGGCCCCTCAATCAATTCCCAGATTTGAGTCAGTTTAAAGACTCACAACCCTTTGAATGAAGGGGAGGCCAGGTCCCCTTAAGGAATGACCCTACTACCTTGCCAAAAATTTATACTGTCAATCTTTTTCTCAGCCTTCCCCAAAGGGATCTGAGGCCTTTTACAAGACTGACTGTTCATTGGGGAAAAGGAAATATGCAGACTTTTTGGAGATTACTGGATACTGGCTCTGAACTGACACTAATTCCAGGAGACCCAAAGCATCACTGTGGCCCACCAGTCAGAGGGGGGCATATGGAGGTCAAGTTATTCATAGATTCTTAGCTCAGGTGTGTCTAACAGTGGGTCAGTGGTTCCCTGAATCCATACTGTAGTGATTTCCCCAGTTCCAGAATGCATACTTGGAATAGATATACTGAGCAATTGGCAGAATTCCCACATGGGTCCCTGGCATGTGGAGTAAAGGCCATTATGGTAGGAAAAGCTAAGTGGAAGCCATTAGAACTGCCTCTACCTACAAAAATAGTAAACCAAAAGTAATACCACATCCCTGGAGGAATTCCAGAGTTTATTGCCACCATCAAGGACTTGAAGGATGTGGGGATGGTGATTCCCACCACGTCCTCAATAAATTCACCTATATAGCCTGTGTAAAAAACAGATGGATCTTGGAGAATGACAGTGGATTATCATAAACTTAATCAAATAGTGACTCTAATTGCAGCTTCTGTTAATGATGTGGTTTCATTGTTTGAGCAAATTAATTCATCTCCTGGTGCTTGGTATGCAACTACTGATCTGGCCAATGCCTTTTCTCAATATCAATTTCAAAGGACCATCAGAAGCAGTTTGTCTTCAGCTGGTAAGGCCAACAATATACTTTCATGGTGCTTCTGAAGGGGTATATCAAGTCACCAGCACTATGTCATAATTTAGTCCATAAGGATCTTGATCACTTTTCCCTTCCACAAGACATCACACTGGTCCATGGTATTGATGACATTATGCTGATTGGACCTAGTAAGGAAGAAGTATTGATGACCTTTGACTTATTGGTGAGACATATGTGTGGTAGAGGGTGGGAAATTAAACCAACAAAAATTCAGGTACCTTTCACCTCAGTGAAATTTCTAGGGGTCAAGTGGTGTAGGACATGTTGAGATAGTCCTACTAAAGTTAAGGATAAGTTATTGTATCTGGCTTCCCCCACAACTAAAAAGGGCATAACATCTGGTGGATTTTGAAGGCAACATATCCCTCATTTGTGTGTGTTGTTTGGCCTATTTATCAAGTGACTAGGAAAGTTGTTAGTTTTGAGTGGAGCCCAGAACAACAGCAGGCTCTGCAACAAGTTCAGGCTGCCATGCAAGCTGCTCTGCCACTTGGGCCATATGATCAGACTGATTCAATGGTGCTTGAAGTGTCAGTCACATAGAGATGCTGTTTGGAGTCTTTGGCAGATCCCTATTGGTGAATCACAATGCAGACTTCAGGATTTTGGAGCACAGCCCTGCCTTCCTCTGCAGATAACTACATCCTCTGCAGAAACAGCTTTTGGGTTGTTATTGGGCTTTAGTAGGGACTGAATGCCTAACCATGGGCAACCAAGTCACCATGAAGTGCGAGCTGCCCATTATGAACTGAGTATTGTCTGACCCACAGAGTCATAAAGTTGGTTGTGCACAGCAGCACTCCATCTTTGAATGGAAGTGGTATATAAGAGATCAGGCTCAAGCAAGACCTGAAGGGACAAGTAAGTTGCATGAGGAAGTGGCCCAAATGCCTATGGCTTCCAATCCAGTCTCATTACCTTCCCTTTCCCAGTGTGCACCTCTGGCTTCATGGGGAGTTCCTTATGATCAGTTGACTGAAGAAGAGAAAACTTGGGCCTGGTCTACAGATGGTTCTGTGTGATATGCAGGCACCACCCATAAGTGGAGAGCAGTGGCACTGCAGCCCCCTTCTGGGACTTTCCTGAAGGGCAGTGGTGAGGGTGAATCTTCCCAATGGGTAGAACTTTGAGCTGTGCATCTGACTGTTCATTTTGCATGGAACAAGAAATGGCCAGATGTACAACTGTATATGGATTTGTGGGCTGTGGCCAATGGCTTGGCCAGATTGTCTGGGACTTGGAAGGAGCACAATTGGAAAACTGGTGACAAGGATATATTGGAAAGTGATGTGAATAGATCTCTCTGAATAGGCCAAAGGAATAAAGATATTTGTGTCTCACGTGAATGCCCACCAAAAGGTGACCCCAGCAGAGAAGGACTTCAACAATCAGGTGGATAGGATGACACATTCTGTGGAAACCAGTCATCCTCTTTCACCAGCTACTCCTGTCATTGCCCAATGGGCTCATGAACAAAGAGCCCATGATTCTAGGGATGGAGGCTATACATGGGCTTAGCCACATGGACTTCCATTTACAAAGGCCGATTTGGCTACTGCCACTGCTGAATGCCCAATCTGCCAGCAGTGGAAACCAACAATGAGTCTGTATTATGTAATCATTCCTCAGGGTGGTGGCAAGGTGATTACTTTGGACCACTTTCATCATGGAATGGACATTGTTTTGCTCTTAACTGGAGTAGACTCTTATTCTGGATATGGATTCGCCTTCCCTGCATGCAATGCTTCTTTCAAAACTACCATCCATGCCTTTACAGAATACCTTATCCAGCATCATGTTATCCCACACAGCATTGCTTCAGATCAAGGGACTCACTTCACAGCAAATGAAGCTTATATTCATGGAATTCACTGGTCTTACCATGTTCCCCATCATCCTGAAGCAGCTGGCTTGATAGAACAATGAAATGGCCTAATGAAAACACATTACCAAGGGAAAATTAGATTGAGATTACATAATGGAGGTAAAGAAGAATATGTCTGAATACAGGAGATTCTTTAGGACATCTCTTAGTACTACTGTGCCTTGTGATTAAAGTCAATGGAAAACTACAACAACCCAATTCTGATATGACTACTAATGGCCCAGGCTCTTCAGGAATGAAGGTTTGAGTCACCTACCAGGCAAAGAACCATGACCAGCTTGCATGAGGTGCTGGCTAAGGGGAAGGGAAATACAGAGTGAGTGGTGGAAGAAAGTAATTCTGCATATCAGCTATGACCACGTGACCAGTTGTAGAAAGGAGGACTATAATTGTTATACTTCTTCATTGTATGTGTGCATCAAATATTTTTGTTTCCTTCTATTATTAACTATGAAATGTAAACAGGGTTAATGTGTTTTGGTTGTACACATGTTAGTGTATCATGTTAGGTGCAAATATGACTTTGTAATTGTCCTTATTTAGAGATTATAAGTGTTTAAGGAGATGTGTACAACTGCTAACTTGACAAGGAGTGGACAAGGATAGTTGGGTTTGTGTGCCAACTTGGCTAGATCATGATTCTTTGTAGTTTAAGAAGTTGTGATGTGGTTATTCCCATGATGAAATAGGATGTACATGTTTTGAGCTGTCTATCCATTGAAATGGAGTTTCCATAGAGATGTGACCTGCTTCCAATGTATGTATGGACATTCTGGGAAAAAGATAGACTCTTTGGTGGATCTAGATCCTGTTGTGCTGCCTACATCTGTCCGTGAGTGAAAAATCCACCATTCAGCCTGGTAATACTGAATTAATCATCTGTTGGAGTCAATAGCCAGTATACTGCCTGCCATCCTCAAGCTTGTCAGCTCCTGCAGCTGGGTGAGTCAGGAAAAGCCTCCATCTTGACATTTGATCCAGAAACTTTTCTATAAGTGTGTGAACCATTTTCCTAAGATAAGTTTCTCTCTCTCTCTGTGTGTGTTTATATATATATATATATATATATAAACTTTTATTCGTTTTGCTTCTCTAGAGAACCCAGCCAAACACAGACACCAACCATTCCTACATGGCACTCATTAGTTCTCTGCTGCATTCAGCAATTAGTTGCAATTGCTACATAGAACTCACAGACAATACTCACAATTGTGGGGTTTATTAGGGAAGTAAAAGGTTCAGAAACACTCTCAGGATACAATTCTTCAATCAGTACAGTCTCCCCTCTGCTGTGCCCTCAGACAAACTTCTCTGGCCCTTGGCCTCTTGGCCTAGCCTCTGCCTCTGTGAGTCAGGTAAGCTTGCCACTCTGTTTCATGTCCCTTGGTTCCACTGTCTCTCCCTGCTGGGGCATCTCTCTGCCACTGAGGTCCAGCACAGGGATCTTGGATCCAAGGACTTGCTCTACTTCACCTCCAGCTCTTCTTTCTTGATGGCAGTGAGATCTCCCTCTGACTTTAGGAAAGTTCATTTTAAGCTTTTTAAGCCTGGCAGAGTGACAAAACTAACCTTATTGCATGGTCTCACCCAGTAATCTGGTAGGAATTACAAAGATTATGGCTAGAAAAGCCATACCAAGTAATTCACTGCATTATATATGTGTGTGTGTGTATACATATATGTGTGTGTGTGCATGTATACATACCTATATACATAAGTGTACAATTTTTCTGAATTATTTGTGAGTACATTACTTTTCTATTGCTGTTGTAATGCATTGTCACAAACTAAAATGACTAAAAAGAAACAAAAGAACCCACTGCCATTGAGTTGATTCCAACTCATAGTGACCCTCATAGGGTTTCCAAGACTATAAATCTTTATGGAAGTAGATTGCCCCATCTTCTTCCCATGGAGCACCTAGTGAGTTTCAACTGCCAACCTTCTGGTTGGCAGCCAAATGCCTTCCCAAGTGCACCAACACATCTCCTAATTTTACTACAAACTTCTTGTTGTTGTTGTTGTTGTTATTTGCCTTTGAGTTGGACCCGACTCATAGAGACCCCTCCTTGGGTTTCTGAGGCAGTATCACTACAGAAGTAGATTGCCCCATCTTCCTTCTGAGACTACAAACTTAGTGGCTTAAAAAGCACAAATTTATTATCTCACAGTTCTGAAAGTCAGAAGTGTGAAATATGTCTTACTGGTCTAAAATAAATGCGTTGGCAGGTCTATGTTCCTTCTGGAGGTTCTAGAGGGGAGTCTGTTATTTATCTTTTCCAGTTCCTAGAACCTGCCTTCTTTCCTTGGTTTAGGACTCCCTCCCATCTTCAAAAGCAACAGTGACATCATTCTGACCTCTGCTTCTGTCAACGTATCTCTGTTTCTGACACTCCTGCCTCACTTTGCCACTTAGATGACCCTTATGATAAAGTTGAGTTCGCCTGAATAATCAAGGATACGCTCCCATCTCAAAATCCTCAATTTAATCACATCTTTGAAGTCCCTTTTGTCATATAACATAACATAATCACAGGTTCTAGAGATTAAGACATAAACTTCATTAAAACCAAACCAGTTGCCATCCAGTAAATTCTGATTCATGGAGACCCCATGTGTTGTAGTGTAGAACTGTGTCCCATAAAATTTTCAGGGTTCTGTCATTTTGGAAGCAGATTACCAGGCCTTTCCTCTGAGACACTTCTGAGTGGGTTCAAACTGCCAACCTTTGTTTAGTAGTAGACCACTTAACCATTTGCACTACCGAGGGACTCCAAGGGGGCCATTATTTTGTCTAACACAGAGACTGGATTGGAGCACTGTGTGCACCACTACCACTAAATGTTTCAGTGAGTTGTTCCTAAGAGAATGGACTTTTTCTTACACAACCACAGCAAAATTATCAAAATTAGAAAATTATCTAGTTGGTACTCCATCGTCAAATTTTGTCAGTTGACCCAGTAATATTATTTTTGTAATACCAAATAAAATCCAAGGTCACACATTATATATAATTGTCTTGTTTCTTTGGCCTATCTTAATATAAATAATTTCTTTAGACTTTCTTCTTTTTGCTCTTTACTTTGATGGTTTTGAAACGTATACCTATCCCTTACTTATCAACTATCTCATCTGATTTTCATTTATGACAATAGTAAAAAATCTACATCCGACTCTTTTGTGATTAACAAGTTTGGTATTAATGTATGCCAAAGGGCAAGGTGAGAGTAATGCTGGCTGTGATGGTTAAGATAATGTGTCAACTTAGCTGAGCTATGATTCTCAGTGGTTTGGCAGTTGTGTAATGATGTTGTCATCTTCCATTTTGTGTTCTGATGTGGTCATTCTCCGTTTCATATAATGACCTGGTCTTTGGAACCTAACTAAATCAGTAAATGAAGAGTCATTGCATAGGCTAGTAATTTCATAAAATAACCCTCCATTTACATTTGTCTAATGTTTTTTTGTGATTTGATTTTGACTGTGAGTGTTTGACAAGGAAGAAATTAAAGTGATATTGGTCCTCCTTGGTGCATGCTAACAGGATGCAAGTCATATCAGTTTGTTCCAATACTGAAATATCAATAATGATCACTTGGTTAAAGGTAACCATCAGATCACTTCACTGTAAATTTCCTATTTTTCCCTTTGTCATTAATAAGAAATTTGTAGGGTGACCCTTCAGCATTATGAACAATTACAGTTCTTTCTTTAAACCTCCCTAACTTGGCATTTGTTGATGATTTTCTACTCCATCATTCTTTCTAGAACTATTAGTTGCAATTTTACTGTAAGCAAGAGCTTTCCCTTCCTCCCCATTTACTGACTTAATCATTCATTCTTTGATAGTATATATTAATTTTTTTTTTTTTCCATTCTATGGTAATAATCAGTAATGAGTTGTGGCCAGCTCACACTAATGAGAACATTTATAAACATTCTTCCCTAATCTGTAGTCAGAGGCATTATGCTGGTAGTTTGAAATTGTCCATACCGGGAGTATTTGCACTGTTGAAATCAGTAAATGCTGCCAGTCAGGACTTTAATTTTTCCTTTCTGGAAAGCCAGTTTATTAGCACACAGCAGCTGTAATTCATTAGTATGTAATCCATCAATACCAATATTTACTTTGTTGATCAAAGGGATGGAGATTTCACCAGACAGCCCTTCAAGATGCCTCTTCAATCCTTTTCACACATCTCCTTCATTCTTCAAGCATTTCCTGGTTTTCTAGCTCAAAATAATGTTCTAGGTTCATCTTGTACTTTTCCTACACCAGCCATGAATTAATTATTTATTCCAAGGAACACTGTTTTTGTTTAGTGTGTTTAGTTTTGTTCACTGTGAAAATCAATCCAAATGATTAAAATTTAATATGTTTATAGTTATTTTTTTGGATGAAGTTTATATAAATTGAAATGCACATATTTTAAAATCAAAAGAGTCATGGTTAGAAATCACATTAGTTGCTGAGTGTTTGTAACTGATACTGATATGTGACTGCTTCTTCAGCAGAGAGAATAAATATATACCCACTGCCATTGCATTGATTCTGACTCAGAGCAACCTTATAGGACAGAGTAGAATTGCCTGATGGGGTTTCCAAGGCTGTAAATCTTTATGGAAGCAGACTCCCACATCTTTCTCTCACAGAAAGGTGGGTTCAAACCAATGACCTTCTGGTTAGCAGCTAAAAAAGCTTTAACCACTGTACTATCTATATTACAGAGTAAGTTTATCCTGATATCTCCAATTACAATCTGACAAACACCACAGGGTAATATTTAGTCTTTTGCTTTTCAATATTTATCTTCCCCAACAAAAGAATCCTAGTTCAAATTATCCTTTATTTATTCATTTATTTGTACAAGACCATGGTTTATAAAAAATAATTTCAGAATTGCTAACCCCTCTCACTGTGAAAATCAATCCAAGTGATTAAAATTTAATATCTGTTTGTAGTTATTTTTTGGATGAAGTTTATATAAATTGAAATACACATATTTTCAAATCAAAATTGGATAAACTTTGACAAATTGGTAAGTGCATAACCCATACCTCTGTAGAAGACATTTGCATCTCTAAAATATTTCCTTATGTCTCTTTTAAATCAGTCTCTACTTTTAGATAGTACAGGTAACTAGTTTCTGAATTTTTTCAACAAAAATTACTTTATCCTGCTCTTGGACTTCATATAGATGTAATCAAACAGTAGTAGGTAGTATTTTGTGTCCTGCTTTATTTGGCATAACATCAATGAGATTTATCCATGTTGTTCTGTGTGTGTATCAGTAGATTTTTTTTTTCCTCAATATTAAGTACTATCTCTTGGTATGAAATGTCATAATTTGTTTATATATTTTCTTGTTGGTTGGCACTTTGATTATTTCCAGTTTTCAGATATTATTAATAAAACTGCCATAAGCGTTCTTGTGCAAGTCTTGTTGTTAACATGCATTTTCAACTATTTTTAGGAAATTATTAGAACTGGAACTACTGGGTCATAGTGTTTGTATGGGAGCTCTGGTGATGTAATGCTTAAGGCATTTGACTGCTAACCAGAGGCTGGTGAATCAAACCCACCATACACATCTCAGAAGGAAGATTGGACAATCTACTTCCTGTGATACTACCTTGAAAACCCAAGGAGGATTTGCTATGAGTCATCGATTCCACAGCAGTGAGGGTTTTTTTTTTTTTTTCTTTTGGAGTGTTTGTATAAGTGAAATAATGAAACATTGTTAATGGGCTCAAGCATAGCAAAGACTGTAAGGATAGCGCTGGATTAGGCAGTGTTTTGTTCTTCTGTGCATAGAGTAATAATGAGTCAGAGCCAAGTCTATGGCGCCTAACAACAAAGTCAATAGTGTTCATAGAGATTTAGTTATAGATGAGAAAACATTTTCAAAAATAGTTGTACTAGACATTTTCTTTGGGGCAATATGGAGTAAAAGAGATTGGATTTTTCCTCTTACCATAAAGAATAAGCTAAAATGAACAAAGTGTGTGAAATATGAGTTTTAAACATTTGACAACTGTTAGTACAGGACAGTGATCCCTGAGAGCAAGAAAACAAAATAAAAAAGATGATCTCTACAATTACATTAGCTTAGTATCTAGAGGGAAGCTATCCAAAGACAACTTTAACTTATGGTGCAGTAAAAGTACAGCTGAAAGAATGGAGCTGAAGGAATTCATCACCATTAGACCAAGTTAACAGCCTCCCATGGTTGAGGAGGAAGAGACAAGAGTACAAGATAAAGTACTAGAAAGAAAGAAGCTACATAGAGAAATCTTCAAACATCTTCAGAGAGGTCTTGAGAGTCTTTCAGTACTGAACTTCATAGACATACGTGAAAGCTAGCTGAGGCTTAAAAAAAGAATCACCAAAAGGTACAAAGTTAAACAGCTCCTGAGACTCACACAGAATAGTGAATAGCTTGTGATCCCATCAGGAAAAATTGTAAAGTCTTCATAATACATTGGGCTTCAGGTAGATTTCTCAAAAGTGTGTCAGTTTAAGGATGTGCTAAATTAACATGGTTAAATCATGCTCTGAAGGCAAATGGGAGTACACACACAAGTACATATAGGTTTTGCACAGGATATTTCATCATATTTATTTGTATGTGCTGCAAATGTATCCAAGGATATTGTAGAACATACGGGAGCAAAATTCTGAAACCTTCTTAGGCATAAGAAAACATCTTGAGGGAATTACTCACTGAGCTTGGGAACTTGGAAACACAGTCTTATGGGGGGGGGCATCTAGGTCAATTGGCATAACATAGTTCACAAAGACAATATTCTACATTCTACTTTGGTGAGTAGTGACTAATGCCTTAAAATTTGTGAAATGGGCATCTTAGGTGCAACACTTGCTCTTTCCTCGTCTGGAACAAGCACAGTGAAGAAAATCAATGACAAAAGGAAACAATTAATATAAAGAACAGACAGTCCACACAAATCACAGCCCCACTACCTTAAGAACAGAAGAACTAGATGATGCCTGCCTACCATTATGCATAGCTCTGATCAGGGTCACACTAGAAGGCCCTAGACAGAAAATGAGGGAAAAAAATATAGAACAAAATTCAAAATCATAAAACAAAGAAGGAAACAACAAAAAACAGGATACTGGCCTAAAAGAACCTAAAAGTCCCTGAGACTGTGGCCCTTTGACAGGCCTAGAACTGAACCCACCCCTGGAAAACAACTTTCTGTCAAAAAATAGACAGGCTTATAAAGTTAATAATAACACCAGAGATATGCATATTCATCAATGCAATAAATCTTATGAGAACAAATAAGCAGCATTTGCCAAAAATAAATTTCAGAAGGCAGAAAAGGGCAAGAAAGGTGGACAAATTGAAGCAGGGAAACTGAGGAGGAAGCATTACGAGTGTTATTACATTGAGAGGATGGCAGTCAATGTTATGAAGCAAAATATGTAGAATGGAAAGCTAATTTCTTCTGTAAACTTTCACCTAAACTACTATTAAATAAATAAATACTGCTCTGAATATACTTTATGGATACTTAAAGTTAAATTTACATTTAGAGTAAACAAATTTAAAATAACAATTGAACATTTAAACAAAATCCAATACTTTTTAAAGGAGTATAACAAAATCCAGCACTCACCAATGTAAAACAAAAATTGTCAAGCATCCACTCAAAAATCACTAAGCATAAAAAGAAGCAGAAAGTATGACCCATAAACAATTGAAAAGTCAATCAATAGAAACATACCCAGAATTGACAGTGATGAAAGAAGTAGCAGACAAAAACATTACAATGGCTCATATGAAAATTTTCCATATATTATCAAGGAGTCAGCCACAGGGACCCAGGTGAGGAGAGGGAACCAAGCCATGCCCCACAAGCAGTAAGGCAGGAAAGCAGGGAGAGGACAGAAAAGGCAAAGGGGACAGGAACAGATTAAGGAGTCAGCTACAGGGATCCAGGTAAGGTAAGGGTGGTTGGAGAGGTTTCCAACAGCTAATGGAGACAAACTTGTCTGTTGGTTTGTTCTACTGTGGTGACGTGTTGCTGTGAGTCTTGAGGCTGTTTCACTGGTGTTTCAAACCCAGTGGGGTGCACATGGTGCACAGTTATCAGCCCGGCTTGCAGACTGAGACAGACTAGGAAGAAGGAGGAGGTCATCCACTTCTCAAAGAATTGGCCAGGGAGAACTTTATGAATAGCAGAGAAACACTGTCTAATACATTACTGCACAACTTTATGAATACTCCAGAAATATTGTCCAATGCAGAGGAGGAAGATGAGTCATTTAGCTTAGAAACCGCTTAAAGTAGGAGTGGGTAAGAGCTGCATTATCAGAGTAAAATCAGCCTTACTCATATGGACAAGGTAACACTTTCAAGACCTCCATTTGCTGAAGTGGCACCACTCAAGTTGAGAAGAAACAGCAGCAAACATCCATGAATAATTGGAACATGGAATGTATGAAGTATGAATCTAGGAATATTGGAAGTTGTCAAAAATGAAGTGGAACACATAAAGATTGAGAGATTCTATGGGCAAAATATTGAATGATGCAGGGAATATCAAAAGAAGATGGAAAGAATACAAAGAGTCACTGTATGAAAAAGAACTGGTCGATCTTCATCCATTTCAGGAGGTGGCATATGATCTAGAACCAATGGTACTGAAGGAGAAAGTCGAAGATGCAATGAAGGAATTGGCAAAGAACAAGGTTCTGGGAATTGATGGAATACCCATTGAGATATCTCAACAAATGGATGCTGCACTGGAAGCACTTACTCGGTTATGCCAAGAGATTTGGAAAACATCTACCTGGCCAACTGACTGGAAGAGATCCATATTTGTACCC
>NW_006921614.1:283334-291691 GCF_000298275.1 Orycteropus afer afer | reverse complement strand
GGACTAAGGTGTGCCTGACACAGGCCATGATATTTCCAGTCACCTCGTATGCATGTGAGAGCTGGACAATGAATAAGGAAGACCAAAGAAGAGTTAATGCTTTTGAGTTGTGGTGCTGGTGAAGAATGCTGAAAGTGCCATATTTTCTTTACAGGGAAAGAAAATAAAAGTTTAGATACATACAAAGAAATGGACAGCACCAAAGATAGTAACCTTTTTATTTATTATATATTTAAATGATTATTGGTTGTTTAAATAAAAAATAATAAGAATATATGGTAAATTTAATAGCATAGGCAGAGATAAAATGACAGCAATTTCACAAAATATATAATCAGCAAGACATTATTTAAAGTAAATTGTAATAAGTTGAAGATGTCTGTTGTGAGATCCAAAGCAGCCATGAAGAAAGTTATAACACTATAATTATAATGAGTATATTCTTTGATGAAAATGGAATTAAACTAAAATGATCACCATAGAAACCCTCAATATTTCTAAACATTTCTGAAAAAAACAATCAAATAAAAACAAACACTTTTTTTTTAAGTATAACAACTTTGTGGAACATAGCTAAAGCCATAAATCATTTCAATCACCTTATCTTTACTATTCAGCCCTTGATATTTGTTATTACATAATGAGTCCTTGTGTCCTTCTTCTGGAGAAGGATATTCAGAAAGAAAAGTGTGGGGGCTAGGTAAGTTCATTGCTACTGGGATGTAATTGTGTCTAGTCAACATAGTGGACAGGACTGTGATGTAGATGATGCATCTAATACATACATATATTTGCATAAGCATATCTACAAACATGTATACATACCCTCATGGATTTATCAATTTACCTATCTATAGATGTATATCTATTTACATATCTATAGATATGTATTAATTTATATGTATGGATATATTTATTAGGAGTTCTGGTGGCATAATGCCTAAGGTATTTGACTGCTAACCAGAAGGCTGCCAGTTCAAATCCACTAGCCACTCCTTGGAAGGAAGATTGGGCAATCTACTTTTACAGAGATACTGCCTCAGAAACCCAAGGAGGGATTGCCATGAGTCTAATCGACTAGATGGCAGTGAGTTTAGATATAATCAGTATATCAATATTAAAACCCATGAACTTATACTGATGTTTTAATTTCAGTATAACACCACAGGGTTAATTCTCTATTTCTCTCTTTCCATATCTTGGCAATTCCCCATTTTGATAAGTAACCAAAGGTAACTTCATTTTGGAGAGGACACTACAGAACAACTCTCCCCCCGCCCCTTTCTCTCTGCATATACTCATATTAAGAAAGTATCTTTCAATTGGTATTTTTTGATTCATCAGAAAATAGATGTTGACACTTGTCAAGGGTTTTCATCATCTACAGAGAAAGTCATAGAATAATTATATAATATTGATAATGAGTAAACTGCTGAAAGAATATTTCTTATTTGGGAAAAAATATGAATATATTTTTACAAATCTGATCTATAATATAGACAGATTTTGAAATATTTAAGAAAATGCCTCAAAATTATTAAATTAAAATATGTTTTTTCAATCACTGTCTTGGTTCTCTAATGCTACTATAACAGAAATACTCCAAGTGAATGCCTTTAACAAACAGGAATTTATTTTCTTACAGATTAGGATGCTGGAAGTCTGAATTCAGAGTGCCAGCTCTGAGAGGTGGGTAAAGGGCCTTCAACATTGGGCTTTAGGTCTGCCTCTTGTTCAATGCCCACTGAATTTGGAAGTATCTCCTAACTCGTACAGCTGCTTACTTCTATGGCTAATGAACCTAAGATTAGCAGGTAAAATGCCACAATCCCAAGACTAGCAGGCAGCATGGCAGTCCATTGGTTCAATTACAGGTACTATCACAGAATCAGGAGACAACATGGCCCAAAAAGGGCCAAAAAACTAGTGACCTTTCCCAAGGTTTTTCCCTATATATTGGAAGCAGGCCACATCCTGAAGGTAACTTCCCTTCAACTCTTTAGTTGCTCACAGCAGATTCTATCATGGAGGTGATTATAGTCTCATCATGGGAAATAACTACATCCAGCTGCCAAACCACTCAAAACCACAGCCCAGCCAAGTTGCCATATGTGTTAGACTGGGTTCTCTAGAGAAGCAAAACCAGTAAAGCTTAGAGAGAGAAAGAGAAATTTATCTTAGGAAAATTGCTCACACACTTATAGAAGCTGGCAAGTCCCAAGTTTTTGGATCAAACATCAAGCTGGAGGCTTTTCCCAACTCACGCAGCTTCAGGGCCTGACGAGCTCAAGGTTGGCAGGCAGTATACTGACTATTGACTCCAATGAATGACGATTCCAAGATCTCCAGGCCAAATGGTGGATTGTTCACTCACAGACACTTGTAGGCAGCACAACAGAATCTCGATCCACAGAAGAGTGTCTCTTTTCCCAGGATGTCCATAAATATACTGGAAGCAGGCCACACTCCTAGGGAAACTCCATTTCAACAGATTGGCTGCTCAAAACATATACATATGATCCCATCACTGGAACAACCCACATCACAATTGGTTAAAGCACACAGAATTGTGGTCCAGCTAAGTTGACACACAGCTCCAACTATCACACCATACAATTTTAACTACCACAATCACTAACTGGAGTGTAATGAGGAACTATATTTGTATAATCTCTGCTCTTCCTCAAAGCAAATGCCCCTGAGAATATCTAAGAATAAATATTAACAACCCTGCCTTGATACGCAATATATAAATCAGATGAAACTTTATACTCCAAAGTATAAAAGAACTTGATGAATCACTATTTTAAACTATGATTAATACCATGAGGTTCTGGTTAGCAGTCAAAAGCCTTAGGCACTATGCCACCAGACCTCCCCAACTTAGCATAGCATTTAAAAATGAATTTTGCCATATTTGATTATCTGTAGAGCTGTGGCCTTACTATGTTTGAACAATAATAGATCTCTTTAGCAAGCAACAGGAGCTCTCGTGGAATAATTCTTAAAGCATTTGACTGTTAACCAGAAGGTTGGCTGTTCAAACCCACCAGCCACTACTCCAAAGGAAGATTGGGCAATCTACTTTCATAGAGATACTGCCTTAGAAACCCAGGGAAGGGTCACTATGAGTCTAATTGACTCCACGACATTGAGTTTTATTGTTGTTGTTGTTAACAAGCTATGATAACACTATTTGAATTGTTGACTCAGTAACTGTTCTGGAATTTCTAATTTAGAAGCTGTTGATTTTAATCACACCATCACGTATTTAGATAAATCTAGACATTTCCTTGTTTGAGTACTGGTATTCTGGAAATTCTCGGTATAGTCTTTTGATTTCTGGTCTCCTTGAGAATAGAATTTCTGGTGATCATACCAGCATCTATGACTGCTGACAGTTACAATAATGGCATGTCAACATTTTATGAATAGTTAGTTTTGAAAAATGCTCAAACTATTTAATGTGCTGCCATCAGACAATGAAATAGATCTCTTTGGAAAAAAAAAATTTTCTTTCTTCTGTATTGACCTTTAGTGAAAGGAAGATTTTACCAATATGAAATTTCCAATAACTGGCTCCATATTTATAAGAACAGAAACCTAAATAGCTCTCTCTCTTAAAAATACTTGTGTTGTTGGATCTCACTGGCTTGTAAGCAAGACAGGAGACTGTGTGAGAGTCTCAAGAAAGCATTCTTTGTTGTACAATCCTCAAAGAGGGGAACTATAATAAATTGTAGTTCATTATTGATTTGACTTTTTTTAAATAATTTTTTTTATTATATTTGAGTGAAAATTTATAGAGAAAATTGGTTTTCTATGGAACAATTCATACATATTTTGTTTTGTGACAGTGACTGCAATCTCCCCAATGTCACAGCACTCTTATCACTTCTTCCTTGTGCTTACCATTTCCATTTGTCCTTCTTTCCTGTCCTTTCTTGCCTTATAAGCTTTATCCCTGGGCAAATGCTGCCCTTTTGATCTTGAGAGATAAATAATTGCAGCTTAGGAGTTCTGGTAAGATGGCAGACTAGGCAGAAAGACTGCACAGACCCTCTCCAACAAAGAAAAGGAGAACCAATTAACACAGATACTGAAGATAATCCTGGATCCCTGAGCTTTGAAGGGAAAGGTATACAAGTGGACTAAACTCCAACTACTAGAAGAATTTGCATGAACACACCAAAATAGGAGACATATGGAGCTGTGGTCTAACAATAATCCTGACAGCATAGACGGCTTGCATATTGCTGAGTGGTGTTAAGATCTAAGAATTAACCTAAAATTCAGCCCTGCTAGCCAGAGGCTGCATGGAGAATTGCACTGGTGGCTGGTGAAAAAAAGGGTAAGCAGCGAAAAGGGAGGTGGGCTGAGATGTGGACTTTTGCCTGTCCAGAGGACACAGCCATTTTGAATGTTTTTGAGCAGTTTGATCATTTTGGATATTTAATGTGACAGTATTCCCCATATTCCAGGGACTTAAGAATAGACTCCACTTGCCTGGATCCGCAAGAATGTTCCGGACACCAATGACTATAAAGGTGCGATATTCCCCTTGTTACTCTTATACTCCACACCTTCTTGGTGACTGGAGGTGTGGCTATCCCTCACTCTCACTTATCTTCTGGGCCAGCAAGAATTCTGTCCCAGTCTGTGTGTTCAGACAGAACCTTGGTTCCCTGACCCTCATTGCCGAAATTTTTTTTTTCCTTTAGTTTGTTTTTATCTGTTTTAAAATTATTATTATTATTGTCCTTTTTATTATTATTCTTTATTCTTCCTTTTCTAGGTTCTAGTTTTCAGCTTTTTCTTTTTTCCCTGTCCCTGATTCCAATTTTATTCTTTCTTGTGGTTAACACCCCTCCTTGTTTTTCTTTTTGCATTTTTCCAATTTTTTTTTTCTTCACTATTCTTCTGCTCTACTTTTTTCTCTTATGGCCCTCTCCCCAGATATTGCAGGGTTTTTGTTTTTGTTTTTGTTTTTCCTTTTTCCCTATCTTGGTTATTGTTCTTGTGTGATTACATAGTGTATTATTTGTCCACTTGCTTTTACTTTTTTGATAGTTATTAATTTGTTATTTTTGTCTAACTGAGTAGACAGTTACTCAGTTACTCAGGAGATAGCAACAGTGCCTGTACAACACAACTACACCCACAACTCCTGTGGCTTCATTTACTGACTGAGAGCCACCACTTCCTTCTCCATAAACTGGCTAATGTTAAATGACCAACAAGAAATGCCTGATTCACCCAAAGCTGCTCCTCACAAACAGTTAGCAAAGATCTAAATACAGCAACCTCACAATGACTCATAGACAACAAACCATCACAGTCCACACAAAGAAGCAAGATGAAGTTGTAGAAAAAAGGGGGCAGGATACAGACCCAGAACACATTCCTGAAGAAGATGCAGCATTGGAACTCTCTGATAAGGAATTCAAAAGAATTATATTTAGGTATGTTCAAAGGATTGGGAGACAGATCAAGGGAAATACTGACAAAATTAAGGAAAACACAGACAAAACCCAAGAACAATTTTGGAAGAAAATACAAGAAAAAAAGGATGAAATAAATGAAAAATTAGAAATTATTCAAAATCTACAGATAGAATTCCAGAAGATTAATACTAAATTGTCAGAAATAGATCACACATTGAAAAGGCAAAGGAGTAGAATAGAGGCAATGGAAGATAGAATTAATGAGAATGAAAACAAGTACCTGAATTCTTCTTTGGAAAGGGATCAATCAGAAAAAAAAAATGAAGAAAGCCTAAGATTCATGTGGGAAACAATGCAAAAAAAAAAATAACCTATGTATCATAGGAATTCCAGAACAGGAAGAGAAAAATAAAATCACTGAGAAAATTGTCCAAGATTTCTTGGAATAGAACTTCCCTGATATGATGAAAGATGGGAATATATCCATTCAAGAAGTTCAATAAATGCCAAACAGGATAGACCTGAAAAGAAAATCACCAAAACATATCATCATCAAATTAATCAAAACCAAAGACAAAGAAAGAATCCTGAAAGCAGCACAGGGAAAATAAAAAGTAACTTACAAAGGACAACCAGTAAGAATAAGCTCTGATTTCTCAGCAGAAACCATGCAAGCGAGAAAGCAATAAGATGGTATGTACAAATCCCCGAAAGAGAAAACTTTTCAACCAAGAATTATATACCTGGCAAAACTGAACCTCAAATATGATGGTGAAATTAGGAGATTTCCAGATAAGCAGTAACTAAGATAATTTGTTAGACCAGGTGAACCTTACAGCAGATATTAAAGGAGTCCTTTGAACAGAGAACCAAAAACAGCAAACAATAAACGACCATCAATACACAAGATGCCATAACCCAGAAACCACAGCTATGGACATATCCAAAGTAAAATGAGCTTACAAGATTGTAAACAGAGAACCAGAGACATCAATTGGCAAATGAGGACAACTACAAATTGAAAGAGGGAAAATACTGTGTAGTTATAGAACTTCTAAATGGTGAGGAAGTCAAGAGAGTAGCAAGATAGAATGGATAGTGCTAAACTTGGGAAGAAAATTGTAAATCACAGGGTAACCTCAAAGAAAAATGATAAACCTTAATATCACAGAAAAGAGGACAAGCAGAAATATTTAGCAAATACTAAAACAATAGCAACAAAGAAATGATAACACAATTCATAAACATAATGAGCTCAGCACATAAAATTATATGGAACAACGAAACCAGGAACACCATTAAAAAACGTATAACAAAATGACAACAACAAATTCATACTTGTCAATAATTACACTGAATGTTAATGGATTAAATGCATCACTCAAGAGACCTAGGGTTGCGGACTGGATGAGAAAACAAAACCCATTGATATGCTGTCTACAAGAGACACACATTAGAGACAGACAAAAATAGACCAAAAAATCAAATGTTAGACAGAATTCTATCATGCAAATGACAACTGTAAAAGAGCAGGAGTGGTAATATTAATTTCTGAACAAATAGTCTTCAAGACAAAAAACACCATAAGAGACAAGGAAGGACATTATATAATGATTCAAGGATCAAATGAACAAGCAGATATAACCAGAATAAATACCTATGCACCCAATGAAAGAGCTCCCAAATTCAGAAATCACACTTTAAAAGAGTTGAAAAAGCAATTAGATGACTCCATGGTCATAGTGGGAGACTTTAATACACCACTTTCCATGAAAGATAGAACAACTGGAAAGAAACTCAAGAAAGATGCAGAAGAGCTAAACAATACAATCCACCAACTTGACCTTATAGACATCTACAGAGCACTTCACCCAACAACAGTACAATATACATGGAACATTTTCCATGATAGACTATATGTTAGGCCATAAAGAGCCATAATAAAGTTAAAAACATTGAAATACTACAAAGCACCTTTGCAAATCACAATGCTATCAAATCAGAAATCAACAACAGGAAGGTTAATGGAAAAAGAGCAAACACAAGGAAAGTGAACAACACCCTCCTCAAAAACAAATGGGTAATAGAAGAAATAAAATATGAAATTCAAAAATTCCTTGAATCAAATGAAAATGAAAACACAACATACCAAAATCTTGGGGACATAGCAAAAGCAGTGATTAGAGGCCAATTTATAGTAATCAATGCACACATACAAAAAGAAGAAAGAACCAGAATCAACACTTTAAACCAACCTCTCCAACAATTAGAAAAAGAACAGCAAGAAAAGCCTACAGTCACCAGAAGAAAGGAAATAATAAAGATTTGAGCAGAAATTGATGAAACAGAAAATAAAAAGACAATAGAAAAAAAATCAACAAGACAGAAGTTGTTTTTTTAAAAGGTTAATAAAATTGACAAGCCACTGTACAATTTAACAAAGAAAAGAGGGAGAGAATACAAATAACACAAATAAGAAAGGAAATGGGCCACATCACAACAAAACCAACTACAACAAAAAGGATAAGATCACAATACTATGTTGAACTGTACTCCAACAAATATGAAAATCTGGAAGAAATGGACAAATTTCTAGAAACACACCACTTACCTACACCAACACAGACTGATGTGGAAAAGTTGAACAGATCCATCACAAAAGAAGAAATTGAACAGATCATTAAAAATATTACCAGCAAAAAAAAAAAAAAAAAAGGCTTGGTCGAAATGGTTTTACTGGAGAATTCTACATTCAGAGAAGAACTGACACCAATCCTACTTAAATTATTCCAAACTAGAGAAAAGGACGGAATCCTCCCTAATTCATTTTATGAAGCAAGCATAACCTTGATACCAAAACCAGGCAAAGACATCACTCAAAAGGAAAACTACAGACCAATATCCCTCATGAAT
>NW_006921614.1:268117-273339 GCF_000298275.1 Orycteropus afer afer | reverse complement strand
TATGTGAACTGCTGTATGGAAAGTGAATTTGCTCTGTAAATCTTCACCCAAATCACAATTAAAAAAAAAAAAAAGTCCAATGGCTTTATACTGTAGACTTCTTCCATACATTAACAAAGAAATTATATTAATTCTGTACAAAATCTTCAAGATTATTAGAGTAGAGGTTACGTTTCTAACTGATTTTATAAGCTTGCATTACTCTAATACCTAGGTCAGAGAAATACATTGCATAAAATCTAAAATTAGCCTTTATGAACATAGATGCATGGATTCTTCATCCTGGATATAGAATCTCCAATAAAATACTACCAAATTGTATCAAATAATAACAACAATAATAATAAAATGATGATATATTATAAACAAATGGGCATTATCCTGGGTGTGAAAGTCTCTTTTAATGTTTGAGAATCAATTTAGTTCATTATGTCAATTATCTAATAAAGAAAAGAAAGTTCTGATCATCTCTATAGATGCAGAAAAATCATTAACAATATGTAACACCCGTTCATAATTAACAATTTCCACAAAATAGTGACAAAAGTGTCTTTCTAATCTCATAAAAGGAATCTGTGAAAAACATACAGCATTAACCATCATATTTCAATGGCCAAAAACTGACAGTTTTACTTTAAGACTGGAAACAAAGCAAGCATGATAACCCAATACAATACTGTTCACTACCATATTGATGCTCCTAGCCAAAGTATTAAGGCAAGAAAAGGAAATAAACATTATAGAGATTCAAAATGAAAAACTAAAATTTATTGTGATTAATGTGAACACTATGATTTCCTTTGTTGATAATCTCAAAAAAATTCCAAAAAATCCCCATACAATCTTTTCTAACTAATACAGGAGTTTTTCATAAGGTCAATGATAAAATCAAGTATTTTTCTATATGTGAACAATGAAAAATTGGAAAATGAAATTAAAAAAAATTATCATATAAAATTATTATAATCTAACATAATATATTCTATATGCACAAGTTATCTATTCTGAAAACTAAAAAACAAAAAGATAAACATACACAATATTGCATTATCAGTAACAGCAAACATTAATCTATGGGTGGTTACATGAGTAGAGAGACTAAATGATCAGGTATGACTAGGCAAAAAGTTAAAGAAAAAGGAAAAATCTATAAAACACTTACAAAAGAAATCTAATAACCTAAAATAAGGAACTATATAATTTATGGATAGGAAGACTCATTATACTTAACATATCAGTTCTTCCCAAAATGACCTGTGAACAATGCAATCCCAGTAAAAATCTCAGCAGAATACAGGTTTCTCCTGTTAGGCTACTTACAAAGCCTTAATAAATTTGAAAGTATTGAGATACTGCAAAGCATCTTCTCAGATCACAATGCTATGAAATTAGAAATAAACAATAGGAAGAAAAATGGAAAAAGAGCAAACACATGCAAACTGAATACACTCTGCTTAAAAATGACTGGGTTCTAGGAAAAAAAAAAAAAATGAGATTGAAAAATTCCTTGAATCAAATGAGGATGAAAGCACAATATAAGAAAATCTTTGATGCACAGGAAAAGCAGTGCTCAGAGGGCAATTTATAGCAATAAATGCACACATCAAAAAAGAAGAAAGAGCAAAAATAATGACCTTAATGCAACATCTCCAACAATTAGTAAAAGAGCACCAAAAAAAAAAAAAAGCCTTTAGTCACCAGAAGAAAAGAAATAATAAAGAAGGAAATGTAATACAAAATAGAAAGAGAATAGAAAAAAATCAACAAGACTAGAAGTTTTTTTTTTTTTTTTAAAGATTAATAAAATTAACAAACTACTGGAAAATATAACAAAGGAAAAGAGGGAGAGAATAAAAATAACATGGATAAGAAACAAATTGGGTGACACCACAACAGAACCAACTAAAATAAAAAGGATAATATCAGGATACAAAGAAGAACTGTACTCCAACAAATTTGAAAATCTAGAAGACATAGACAGATTCCTAGAAACATACTGGTTACCTAAACTAACACAGATTGAGGTGGAAAATATGAACAGACTCAAAACAAAAGAAGAAATAACACAGGTGATTAAAAAAAAAATAAATTACCAACAAAAAAAAAGCCCTGGCCCAGAGGATTTCACTGGAGAACTCTACCAAGTGTTCAGGGAAGAACTGGCACCAACTTGCTCAAACTATTCCAGAACATAGAAAGGGATGGAGTCCTCCCAAATTCATTTTGTGAAGCAGGCATAACTTTGATACCAAAACCAACTAAAGACACATCACTAAAAAGGACAACAACTGACCAACATCCTTCATAAATATAGACACAAAACTCTTCAATGAAATCCTAGCCAATAGACCCTAGCAACATATCAAAAAAATAATACATATGACCAAGCGGGGTTCATGTCAGGTATGCAAAGATGGTTCATCATTAGAAAAACAATCAACGTCATTCATCACATAAAAAAAGGAAAAGAGCCACATGATTACATCAATTGATGTAGGAATAGAAGAGAAACTCCTCAACATAATAAAGTTCATATATACAACACCAAAAGCCAACATTATTCTCAATAGAGAGACACTGAAACCATTCAACTTGTGAACAGGAACCAGACAAGCATGCCCTCTATCACCATATCTATTCCACATTGTATTGGAATTCCTAGCCAGGAAAATAAGGTGAGAAAGGGAAATCAAAAGCATCCAAATTGGTAAGGAAGAAGTAAATTATCCCCATTTGTTGATAATATGATCCTATATATAGAAAACCCAAGAGACTCAGCAAGAAAACTACTGGAACCATTTGAGAGATTCAGCATAGTGGCAAGATGCAAGATCATCATACAAAAATCAGTTGGATTCCTCTACACATGCAAAAAGATTGCTGAAAAGGAAATCAATACCATTTTCAAAAGCTATTAAAAAATAAATACATAAACTACTTGGGAATAAATCTTACCAGGGACATACAAGACCTGTGCAAAGAAAACTACAAAGCTCTACTTCAAGAAATCATAAGACATCTTCATAAATGGAAGAACATACCATGTTCATGGATAGGAAGATTGGAAGTTTTGAAAGTGTCAATACTACCCAAAGCAATCTATACATTCAATGCGATCCCAATCCAGATCCCATTAATATTCTTGAAAGATATGGAAAATACAATCACTAATTTTCTATGGGAAGGAAAGACACATCAGATAAGCAAAGCAGAATTGAAGAATGACAAAGCAGGAGGTCTCATACTCCTGGCTCTCAATAGCTACTATATAGCCATAGGAGTCAAGACAGCCTGGTATTCATATGACAGAAATAGATCCATCCACCAATGGTCATTTGATCTTTGACAAAAGGCTGAAATCCATTAAATGGGGAAGAGATTATCAATTTAACAAATGGTGCTGGGAAAACTGGATTCCATTTGCAGAAAAATGAAATAAGATCTGTACCTCACACCATACAAAAAAACTAACTCTAGATGGATCCAAGACTTAAAATTGAAACCTAAAACTATAAAGTTATTCAAGGAAAAACCAGGGGCAAATTTAGAGACTGTAATTTAGGGGTCTCTAGCTTATGGCAGCACAGCACCTCCTAATTTATGGCATAAATAGACTATCAAGCATAACCCAAAATGCACAAACAGTAGAAGATAAACTATATGAATAGGACCTTCTAAAAATTATTTTGTTTATGTGCTTCCAAAGATTTCTCCAAAAGGGTAAAAAGCTAACCTCAGATTAGGTTGCATATCATCTTGTCCCAGCACTAATAGCAAAGTTCAACAAGACAGAAAATAAATGCTGGCGAGGATGTGGAGAGACTGGGACTATCATACACTGTGGGTGGGACTGTAAACTGATACAACCACTGTGAAAAGCAGTATGGCAATTCCTTAAAAAGTTAGAATTAGAAATACCATTTGATCCAGCAATATCATTATTAGGTATATATCCTAAAGAAGTGAGAGCCAGGACAAGAACTGATACATACACACCCATGTTCATCACAGCACTATTTACAATGCAAAAAGATAGAAACAATATTGGTGCCCATCAGCAGAAGAATGGATAACCGAACTATGGTGCATACACACAATGGAATACTATGCAACACTAAAGAATAATGTGGAATCTAAAAAACACTGCATAACATGAAAGACCCTGGAGGACTTTATACTGAGCCAAATAAGTCAGTCACAGAAGGACACATAATTGTATTAGTTCATTATGGTAAAAATGTTATATGGGGATGCTGAAAAAATTTTCCCATATAAATTAATTGTAAGTGCTTCTTTGCTTTACATCATTTCTGCTTGTGAAAGTTTTCATAGGAACACTACTTTTGGCTAGAGGGAAAACCTGCATTTTATATAAATTAGCAAGCTAATTTAAAAATATACAGGGAAAGGCAAAATAATTAATTTTAGAGAAAAACAAAGTTGGAGGACTCACATTTCCTGATCATAAAACCATATTAATCAATAGAATATTATAATTAAGAAAGGGTAGACAAATAAATATATGGAACAGAATAACAATAAATAAAATAACACTGCCATCAAGTTGATTCTAAATCATGATGACCCTATAGGACATTGTAGAACTGCCCCATAGGGTTTCCAAGACTGTAAAACTTTATAGCAGCAGACTGTCACATCTTTCTCCCTTGGAGGGCTGGTGGGTTTAAACCATCAATCTTTCGGTTACCAGGCTAATACTTTAACCACTGTGCCACCAGGGCTTGCTTGGAAGAGACAAAAGACCAAGAAATAGATCCATAGGTATATGAGCAAATGATTTTCAACAATCTTGTAAAGGTAACTGAATGCATAAAGTATGTTATTGTTGTTGGTAAGTGCTGTCGAGTCATTTCTGACTCATAGCGACCCCATGCACAGCTGAACGAAACACTGCCAGATCCCGCGCCAGCCCCACAATCCCTGCTATACTTGAGCCCATCATTGCAGCCACCGTGTCAATCCATCTCATTCAAGGCCTCCCCCTCTTTCGTTGACCCTCCACCCTACCAAGCATGACATCCTTCTCCAGGGAATGGTCCCCTTCTTACAACATGACTAAAATAGGTGAGACGAAGTCTGGCCATTCTTGCTTCCAAGGAGTATTCAGGCTGCACTTCCTCCAGGACAGATCTGTTAGTTCTTTTAGCAGTCCATGGTACTTTCAGCATTCTTCGCCAGCACCACAACTCAAAAGCATCAAC
>NW_006921614.1:253269-267620 GCF_000298275.1 Orycteropus afer afer | reverse complement strand
TCTCACATTACATAAAAAAAAAATCTCAGAATTGATTCAAAGTGCTAAATGTAGAATGTAAAACTATAAAAGTTCTGAAAGACCATTTTCAAATATTTTTGTGACCAAATATTTTGTGGCAAATATTTTGTGTTGTTTCAGATGGCATCAAGTTGGCTCCAACTCATATCAACCCTATATACAACAGAACAATACACTGTCCGGTCCTGTGCTAACCTCACAATCCTTGCTACCTCTGAACCCATCATTCCAGCCACTGTGTTGCCTCATCTCAATGATGGCTTCCCCCTTGACTGTTGACTCTCCACTTTACCAAACATGATATCCTTCTCCAAGGAATGACCCTTAATGACAACATTACCAAATTAGGTGAGACGATGTCTGGCCATTCTCCCTTCCAAGAAGCATTCTAGTTGCACTTCTTCTGGGACAGTTTTGTTAGTTCTTCTGGGAGTCCAGTCCAGTATTCTTTGCCATCACCTCAACTCAAAAGCATCAAGTGTTCTTTGGTCTTCCTTATTCATTGTCCAGCTCTAAGATGCATATGAGGTTATTGAGAATACTATGGTTTGGGTTAGACTCACCTTAGTCTTCAAAGAGACATCTTTGCTCATCAGCACATTAAAGAGGTCTTTTGTAGCAAATTTTCCCAGTGAAATAAATTGTCTGATTTCTTGACTAGCACTTTCATTGGTGTTGATTGTGGAACCAAGTAATATGAAATCTTTGATGATATCAATTTTTCTCCATTTATCATGATACTGCTCATTGGTCCAGTTGTGAAGATTTTCATTGTCTTTATGTTGAGGAGTAATCCATACTGCAGACCATAGTCTTTAATCTTCATCATTAAGTGCTTCAAGTCATCTCCACTTTCAGCAAAGTTGTGTCATCTGCATATCTTAGAGTCTTCCTCCAATCCTGATGTCACATTCTTCTTCATATAGTCCAGCTTCTCAGATTACGTGCTCAGCATACAGATTGAATAAATATGGTGAAAGGATACAACTTTGACACATGTACTTCCTGATTTAAAACCATCCCATTGTACCTCCTTGTTGTGTTCAAACAACAGTCTCCTGGTCTATGTACAGGTTCCTCACGGGCACAATTAAGTGGTCTGGAATTCCCATTCTTCTCAATGTTATCCATAATTTATTGTGATCCAGATAATCTAATGCTTTGCATAGTCAATAAAACACAACTAAAAATCTTTCTGGCATTTGCTTTCAGCCAAGATCCATCTGACTCCAGCAATGATATTGCTTGTTCTGGAATGTCTCTGTCAATGTACTGCTGCAACCATTTTAGAATTATCTTCAGCAGGATTTTACTTGCATGTGATATTAATACTATTGTTGGATAATTTCCACATTCTGTGGGATCACTTTTCTTTGGAATAGGTACAGATATGGATTTCTTCCAGTCAGTTGGTCAGGTAGCTGTCTTCTAAATTTCTTGTCATAGATGAGCAACTGCCTCCAGTGCAACATCTGTTGCATCGGTGGGTATGCCATCAATTCCTAGAGCCTTGTCATTTGTCAATTCTTTCAGTGCGGTTTCAACTTTTTCCTTTAATACTATTTGTTCTTGATCATATGCCACCTCCAGAAATGGATCATCATTGACCAATTCTTTTTGGTACAGTGATTGTGGATTCCTTCCATCCTCTTTTGATGTTTCCTGCATCTTTCAATATGTTCCCAATAAATTTTTCAGTATTGCAACTTAAGGCTTGAATATTTTCCTCAGTTCCTTCAGCTTGAGAAATGATGAGTTATGTTCTTCCCTTTTTGTTTTTCTAACTTCAGGCCTTTGCACATTTCATTGTTATAATTGACTTTGTCTTCTCAAGTTGTTCTTTGAAATCTTCTGTTCAGCTCCTTTATCTTGTCATTTATTCCATTTGCTTTAGTTCCTCTCCATTCAAGGACAAGTTTCAGAGTCTCTTCTGACACCCATTCTGGTCTTCCTTTCCTATCTTTTTAATGACCTTTTGCTATCTTCATGAATAATGGTCTCGATGTCATCCCACAATTCATCTAGCTTTCAGCCATTGGTGTTCAATGTATCAAATCTATTCTTTAGTTGGTCTCTAAATTCAGGAGGGAATACAATCAAGGTCATCTTCTGGCTCTCATGGACTTGTTTTAATTGTCTTCATCTTCAACTTGAAATTGAATATGAGCAGTTGATGATCAGTTCCACAGTTCACTCCTGGCCTTGTTTTGGCTGATGATACTGAACTTCTCCATTTCCTCTTTCCACAGATGTAGTTGATCTGATTCTTTTGTACTCCATCTGGCAAAGTCCATGTGTTTAGCTGATATTTATGTTGTTGAAAAAGGTATTTGCAATGAATTAGTCTTTGATCTTCCAAAATTCTATCATGTGATCTCCAGTGTCATTTCTATCACCAAGGCCATATTTTCCAACTACTAGTGATTCTTCTTTGTTTCCAATATTTGCCTTCCAATCACCAATAATAATCAACACATCTTAAGTGCATGTTTGGTCAACTTCAGACTGCAGAAGTTGGTAAAAATCTTCAATTTCCTCGTCTTTGGCTTTGGTGGTTGGTGCATAAATTTGAGTAATAGTAGTATTAACTTGTCTTCCTTGTCAAACCAAAACAAAAATCAAATTCATTGTCATCAGGTCTATTATGACTTATACTGACCCCCTTTGGGTTTCTGAGGCAGTAAATCTTTATGGAAGTAGATTGCCTAGTCTTCCTTCTATGAAGTGGCTGAAGAGTTTGAACTGCCAGCCTTCTGGTTAGCAGTCAAATACCTTAAACACTATACCATCAGAGTTCCTTTTTCTTCCTTGTAGGCATATGGATATTACCCTATTACCGACAGCATTGTTCTTCAGGATAGATCTTGAAACATTCTTTGTGACAATGAATGCCACCCCGTTCCTTTTCAGTTTGTCATTTCCAGCATAGTAGATCACATGGTTGTCTGATTCAAAATGGCCAAAACCAGTCCATTTTAGCTCACTAATGCCCAGGATATCAATCTTTATGCATTCCATTCCATTTTTAACAACTTCCAATTTTCCTATGTTCATACTTCATCCATCTCACACTCCAATTATTAACCGATGTTTTCAGTTGTTTCTTCCCATTTTGTGGAGATCCTGAAAGCTTTATTCCACCAACATCATTAAGGTTGACTCTACTCTGAGGAGGCAACTCTTCCCCAGTCATATTTTAAGTGCCTTCTGACCTGAGGGGCTCATCTTCTGGCACTATATTGGATAACATTTCAGGGCTATTCATAATGTTTTCCAGTAATATATCAGTGTTTCACTGTTATTCATATGGTTTTCACTGACCAATTCTTTCAGAAGCAGATGGCCCCTTCCTTCTTCTGAGTCTGTCTTAGTCTGGAAGTTCCACTGAAAGCTGTCCACTGTTGGTGAACTTGCTGGTATTGTGAAATACTAATGGCATAGCTTCCAGCCCCACAGCAACATACAAGCCACCACAGTATGAAAAACAGACAGACAAGTCATGGTTTTTTGACATAGAATTAGATACAGATTTCTTAGATATGACACAAAAATCTTCTAACAATTTAAGATACTGGACAATATTTTTTATGACCTAGTGTTAGACAAAGTTTCTAAGATATGGTACCAAAATCTTTTAATAATTTGATAGATATGTTTTCACCAAAATTAAAAATTTCAGCTCTTCAAAAATACTGTAAAGAGTATAAAAAGTCATGTAAAAACTGAGCAGTAATATTTTCAAATCAGATATCTGATAAAGAACTTGTATCCAGAGTATTTGATAATTCTCAAAATTCATTTTTTAAAGCAACCCAATGAAATATGATAAGAGGTTTGAAGAGATACTTAACCATAAAATTATAGAGACTTAATAAATAAGCACAAAAAGATGTTCAACATCATACCTACCACAATGACTAAAATAAAGTTTGACAATACCAAGAAGTGACAAGGATGAGAAGCAACAAGAAGTTTTATACATATCTCACGGGAATAATATCTGTTGCAGTCACTTTAGAAACTGTTCTTTCAATTTTTAATAAAATAAAAAGTTTATATATGTTTATCATATGGTCTAGAAATCACATTTTTAAGTATTTATTCAAGTGAAGTTGAAAACCTTTGTTCACTCAAGAGCTTCTATGTGAATGTGTAAAGTAGTTCTATCCATAATTTCCAAACAAAGAGAAATAACTCAAATGTATCCTAATTTAAGAATTGATAAACATGCTGTGGTGCATCTATATGGTGGAATGATGCTGATAGATTAATCTAAAATATATCATTTGAAGTGAAAAAAATAAAAAGCAGACTTAAAAGGCTTTGTACAATATGTTTTGCATTACTTTTTGGAAAAAGTATGAATACAGGAAAAGAAGTGGTGGATATGAGCTGTTTATAACAAAGAAGGTGGAGCAAGAGTCATGGGATAAGGAAACAGTTGTATATTTTCATTGTGGTTATGAAAATATTTGTTTTTGTTAGATATTGGGACATAATGATGGTCCAAACAGATATAATTGGTACTATCCATGCAGTGAGATTCTCTTGGTGAAGTCTGTTACTAAAATAATCATGCAAATAAAGAAAGTTACATGTAACATGATGATAAAGTTATTTGGTATTGTGAGGATTTATAAACAGAAGGAAGTTATCTATTTAGAGAATTACAGAATATCCCCTGAGGAAAGAAGATTTGACCTTAGAGCTAGAGTATGAGTAAATATGATTTTGATAACGCAGAGGGAATAGTCAAGACTGAAAAAGCAGCATATTCAAAGGTCATGTAAAGAAATGGCCATATTTAGAGAACTGAAAAGAAGAGCAATATGACCCTGTGAATAAGGAATAAATGGCAAGACCAAGGATTGACTGAAGACATAGCATAGGCCTTTGGTGTTACTTTAAGTATTTTGCTCTTTACTTTATGTTAAGAATGATAGTCTTCTCATTTTTAAAGGAAAGAGGGAGATGTGAGTGAATGGTTAATTATCAAAAATTTTGAAGGTGCACTTGTTAAAGATACCTGTCTGAAGTGCAGGGAATCTATTGGACTAAGCTTGTAGAGTGGTTCACATGAGAGATTATGGTAGCATGGACAAGAAGTTTAAGCAATAGGAGTGATGAGAAAAACATATTGAGTGATATGAAGGATGTAAAATCTATAGGACCTGATGATGACTTTGATATCAAGTGAGGGAGAAAAAATCTTTACAGATATTTAACAGTTTCAACCTTGCCAAATCAGATGGCTATTTTTATCACTCACCAAGAGAGGGTTCACTTGGAAGTTCATATGTCAGGAAATATCATAGTGTTATTAATATATTCATTCATTCCAAAATGTTTATTAAATACCACGTGCCAAAGGTCCAAGGTTTGTTCTACGGAACAAAAGGACAAGATACCTGTTCTTATAAGGTTTTGCTCATATTTATAAACTACCTCTCCTGTTCCCCCCAAAAGAAATATCATTTAAACACATGACTAAATTATTGTGAGGTAATAAATTTATATACTAAATATGTCCACTTTCCTATAAAAGTTGTTGTTGTTGTTATGTGCCGTCAAATTGGACCCTACTCATAGTGACTCCTCCTTGGGTTTCCGAGACAGTATCACTACGAAAGCAGATTGCCCCATCTTCCTTCCGAGGAGTGGCTGGTGAGTTTGAACTACCAGCCTTCTGGTTAGCAGTCAAGTGCCTTAGGCACTATGCTACCAGAGCTAGGATTATATATTTATTTTGGTATTATGATATTTTAGAAGGCATTCATCAATTTCAGGCTTTGTTTGAACACTACGTGTTCTAAATTACTTCTTTTATCTGGTCTACTCTTATAGCATAGTGCCTAAGGTACTTGACTGCTAACCGGAGGGCTGGAAGTTGAAATCCACCAGCCACTCCTTGGAAGGAAGTTTGGGCAATCTACTTCTGTAGTGATACTGCCTTGGAAACCCAAGGAGGGGTCGTTATAAGTCAGGTCTGACTCCATGGCAAATAACAACAACAATCTGGTCTACTGAAACATAATTGTATGGTGGTTTAGTTAATTTAAGTATGCAATAGTTACTAAATTTTGACAGACTTCTATTTCAATCCTTGATATACTACAAATAGTTCAAGATCATAGCCAAATAAACTTATAATTTCTAGAATAACATAGAAGTAATAAAGCATGTCTGGTTTTTGGTTTTCCATCCTTTTCTCCAGCTCAGCTTTCTACAACCCTCTTTTTAAACTCCTTTCAACTACATCTTATGCACCTTCATCTTTACAAAGCAACTACAGCTGAACATGAGAAGCCTTGTGTTCTATTTTATCTCCTCCCGTATCACCTCATCCTCAACCAAAAGCAAATATGTATATAAATAAAAGTTATATATATAGATCTATAGAGAGATGAAAAATATGTATATAGAGAATGAAATTAATTATAAGATGTCGTTAGTTGCTGTCAAGTCAATTCTAACTTATGGTAACTCCATGTGTTCAGAGTAAACTGTGTTCCATAGAGTTTTCAAGGCTGTGACCTTTTGAAAGAAGATCACAAAGTCTTACATCTGAGGCATCCCTGAGTGGGTTTGAACCACCAAACTTTTGGTTAGTAGTCCAGTATTTAACCATTTGCACTATTGCCATATATGTATATCTATACACATATACGTGTGTGTGTGTGTGTATAAAACTCACTGTCATCTAGTCAATTCTGTATCATAGTGACCCCTATGGGATTTCCAAGGGTGTAAATCTTTATGGAAGCAGACTGTCTTGCCTTTCTTCTGTGGAGCAAGATAGGGGACTAAAACCACTGACTTCCTGGTTAGCAGCCAAATCCCTTAAACACTACACCACCAGAGTAGGTCATCTTTATTTGGAGAATTGGAGAGGGGGTGGGATAGAGTAGAATGGCCTGATAGGACGTCCAAGGCTGAAATCCACAGAAGCAGACAGCCACATCTTTCTCCAGCTTGGCTGCTAACCAAAAAGTCACAGTTCAAACCCACCAGCCACTCAGTGGGAGAAAGATGTGACAATCTGCTTCTGTAAAGATTTACAGCTTTGGAAACCCTATGTGGGAGTTCTGGCAGTTCTACTCTGTCCTATAGGGTCACTGTGAGTCAGAATCTACTCAACAGCAGTGAGTGGGGAGAAACAGAGGTGCAGGCCTAACCAGCTTCATTGATTTAATGCTTATGATTTTGCACATTTTTCAATTCTGTGGCACTGCGACTCACTTTCCAGATACCACCAGTCCACTGTAGCATTCTGCTTCACAAACCCAAGACAAAGATCTAGGTTTTTTACTTGTTTTGTTGCACTTTATCATTAATTATGTCTCCAGAAGAAACTGGATTTTGTAAAATTCTGTTGGTAAGAACTACGTTCTGATAAGCACAATGTTTGAAGGAGAACATGTGGTGCCACTGCATACAGATACCAAAGAATAGATACCCAAAAATATTCTTCCCTACTCCCTCAAAATGTTCCCATGACACCCCTAACCTATATCACTCCTGTACTTAGCCTACACTCATGCAGATCTTCTATAATCTTTGTGACTCTGTCGTACCAATTAACAAAACAAATTAAGAGTACACCAGAATGATTCTGTCAGATATATCATGATGGAGGCATTTGTTACAATATTTAAATTCATCATCCTTTTGAGATGAGTGGAAGAAAGAGAAGAGGTTTGGCCTCACCTGTGAGCATGTAAGGACTCCAGTGGCACTGTGCTTAAAGTATTGGCCTGCTAACCAAAAGGTTGTGTTTTGAACACACAGGCTATGATGTGGGAGAAAGATGAGGCAGTCTGCTTCTGTAAAGATTTACAACCTTGGAAACCCTATGGGGCAATTCTACTCTGACCTAAGGTTAGACCTAAAGGGACACCATGAGTTGACATCAACTCAATGGCAATGGGTTTTGATTTGGTGAATCATATATTTTAAAACCTTTTTTTTTTTTTTTTTAAATGGCGAAAGCTGATTTACTTATGGAGATTATTTCTGTTCCAGAATTATACCACTCATTGCAAGCAACCATTGCCATCATCATGATCATTTATTGATGACCTATCAATTAATATTATATGGATCCTGATTCAAATAAGCCCAGTAAGAAACAACAACAACAACAACAACAAAAAAAACTTAAAATATTAATAAGACAATTTGAACACTAAATAGATACTTGATAATGTTAACATTATTACTATATTGGTGGGTGATAACAGTCTATCATTATAAAAATCTCTATCATTTACTGACATATATTGAAATATTCAGAAACCAAAATATAATATCTAGGATTTGCTTTCAAATAATACAGGTTGTATGTGGAAATGGATGTGGGTATGGGTCGAGCAAGATTGACCATGAATATTTAATTATTGGATCTGGATGATAGACTTTTAGATATATATTATATTATTCTTTGTAAAGATTTGACATTGTTCTTAATAAAATGTAAAAATGGTCATAGTTGTCCTCTAATGAACATATATTTTATGTCCTAACTCATATATTTTTTTCCCATTGAATCACTTGTTGCTGTTATATGTCATTGAGTCATCTCTGACTCATGGTAACCTTTTGTACAACAGAATGAAGCAATGCCCAGTCCTGTGCTAGCCTCATGATCCCTACTATAGCTGAGACCATTTCTCCAGCCACCATGTCAATCCATCTTGTTGAGGGCCTTCCCCTCTTTCACTGACCCTCCACTTTTCCAGGCATGGCATCCTTCTCTGAGAATGGTCCCTTCTGACAACATGATCAAAATAGGTGAGTTGAAGTATAGCCATTCTCCCTTCCAAGGAGCATTACAGCTGCACTTCATCCAGGAAAGTTTTGTTTGTTCTTTTAGTAGTCCATGGTACTTTCAAACAGTCTTTGACAACACCACAACTCAAAAGTATCAACTCTTCTTTGGTCTTCCTTATTCATTATCCAACTCTCATATGTATATAAGACAATTGAAAATATCTTGACTTGGGTCAGGTGCATCTTAGTCTTCAAGGAGATATCATTGCTCTTTGGCACTTGAGAGAGGTCATTTGCAACAGATTTGCCCAATGCAACACATCTTTTGAAGTCTTGACTGCTGCTTCCATTGACGTTGATTGTAGAACCAAGTAATACGAAGTCCTTTGAAACTTTGAACTTTTCTCCATTTATCATCATGCTGCTTATTGGTCCAGTTGTGAGGATTTTTGTTTTATTTATATTGAGGTATAATCACTAGACTGGTGTTCATTATTAGTTACTGGATTAATGTTTGGAGCTCTGTTGTCACAGTGTGTAAAGCATTTCAGTGCTAACCAGAAGGTTGGAATTTCAAACCCACCAGCAGCTCCATGGAAGGAAGATGGGGCAACCTACTTCTGTAAAGATTCTGTAAAGATTTACCACCGTGGAAACCCAATGGAGGTCGCTATGAGTTGGAATTGACTTGATGGCGTGGGTTTGGTTTTGTCTGGTGGACTAGTGTTTAGTTAGCTCCATGTAACAGCTGAAATTGTTGAAGTAACAGGAGTTAGAGCACATAACTGGTAAAGAGAAACAGCTCCAGGACCATCCAATTCCAAAGCCTGCATTCTTCCCTCCGTGTGACCCAAAATCAAATCCACTGCCATAGAGTCAATTCTAATTCATAGTGATTCCCATTGGGTTTCCAGGGTGGTAAATCTTTACCGTAGATTGCCCATCTTCCTTCTGTGGAGTGGCCGGTGAGTTTGATCTGCCTATCTTCTAGTTAGCATCAAATACCTTAGGCACTGTACCACCAGAGCTCCTCACCAGATTGTGTAATTCTGGCACATTTTCTTTACGATAATAATCCTTTTTCTCATAGGGATACACAATGACCCTGTCCTTTGGTTTCAACTCACATTTTTTTACTTGTCTGATGAGATTTTCATATTTGTGTTTTTAAAATTTCATGATTATAAAATACCAAAGTAGTTGTTTCTCTCTCTCTCTTTTTTTTTTTTTTTTTTTAAAGCAAGCTGTTGCCGTTAGCTTCTGAAAAGTAGACTCAGACTCATAGTAACCTTATATACAACAGAATGAAACATTGCCTGATCCTCTGTCATTATCATTATCACCAGCAGGCTACTGTGCCAATTCATCTTTCTAAGAGTCTCCTTTGTCCTGGCTGGCCCATTATTTTGCCAAACATGATGTCCTTCTCCAGCAATTGATCCTCCTGAAATAATTATAAAGTAAGCCAGTTGGATAGTGTTCTATTATGATCCATAGGGTTTTCATAGGCTATTTTTCAGAAGTAGATTGCCAGTCCTTTTCTCCTAACCTATCTTAGTCAAGAAAGTCTACTGAAACCTGTCTACCATGGGTGGCCCTGGCTGTATTTAAAATACTGGTGGCATAGCTGCCATCATCACAGAAAAATACAGGTCATCACAGTACAACAAATTGACAGATGGGTGATGGTGATTAGCAAGTACAAACAAATTATTCCCTAGAGTTGTGATTTATCTTTTTTTCCTGATTTTCTTTTTTGCATAATGTAGGATAAAATAAAATGTGTTGAGACAGTGATTCCGCCTGCCTATATTTTTTTTACTTGTTAATTAGTGGCACATAGCAATGGGTACAAATATGGGACTGCCTGGCCCAGTTTTAAAGAAAACTTCGGTTACCATCTGCTTTATGGTAAATAATGGCAGATCAGTCTGTATGCCATAATTACATTATGTGTTCTGGCAATTAACAGTAAGATCCTGGGACTTGTTTCCAAATGTCTTTTGAGGACAGGCAGTGTGTTGTAGGGGAAAGAGCCCTCAATAGGAAAGGAGCACAACCTGAGGCTTTATTGCTAAGTTTTTTGCCCGGGTCAAGTCAAATTAACTTATCCTTGCTTCATTTTGTATATCTGTGAAAGAAAGAGCTGACAGTAAATAATTATAAAGGTCCCTTGAGCTCTATTTTTTCCTTGTGTGGTTATCTTACAGCATTGCACCTTAGAGTAAATACTTCTTAACCTCCTATCTTCCATTCTCTGAATAAGAACGACCTAGTTAGTCTCTAAATTACTCGATTATCTATATAATGACCAATTGAAATAGGTAGAAATGAAGAGAAAACTCCTTATTAACTTTAAGTTTTGCACTAGAGTAATAGCATAGCCCATTGCTGCACAAAATAAAAAGAAGAAACAAAATGATGCTATGTGCTCTGTAAAACCAGTTTTGACAAGTAAGCTTGGGAAGTCTGATTAGGAGTAAAGATTTCTGGGTTGTTATCACCACTTGGTGCATTTCTTAAGCATTTATGAATATATTTGTTTAGAATGACAGTTTGTTTATATGTTGCTCAAGTCAGGACATAATGGCAAAATCACTGTATCATCTCTTATTACCATTTCTCTAAACCATGTAGTTCCCAAAGAAGCCATTTTATGCACATTAAGGACTCCCTAAAGGGAGAGTTGTAGAGGAACCTGCATTTACAGGTCATTAGTTACCTTCTGCATTACATTACCTCAGTTATTTTTAGATAATCTCACTAATCTGGTATTCAGGGTAATTTCTAAATAATTTGGTCCCTGATGTATTTGGATTTCCAAATTCAGACCTTTAAGAAAGTACACAGGGATATCTCAGAAAAGGGGAAAATGTATGACTCATGACAAAGAATTTCCCATTCTGAAATATCAAGTAGTTAGTCTGGTATAGATATTTTTTTTTACTGTATTTGTTTAAACAAGCAAAACAATTTAACATTTCTTTATGTTTAATTCTCAGTAAGTAAGTAAGTAAATAAATAAACATCTTGTAATAAACTTCTTATATGTAACTCTTGATTATATTCCATTCCATTGACCAAGTTTATGTATGAAAATGATACAGATGTGCTTACTTGAAAGGTGGGCTTCAAAACAGTTCTTTCTGGTTCAGTCAAGTCCAGTAAAATGAAACCAGGAAGGACAAGAATTTGCAAAATGTGGGTGCCTGGAATGATAACAGAATGGAAAAAAATATAGAATGAAGCCCTGGAATGGGAGACTGGGAAAAGGCATTGTGAACCCTTTAAGAACCTGACGTAGACAACTGTATTATTGCCAGGACTGTGGAAAGCCACACACATTCAAAGCAGTGTGATATTTGAGCAGGATACTACTGTTCTGACTCTTCTAGGCAAGAGGTTTGATTGCTATGCAACCTGCACACTGCCTTCTTTTCCTAAGAGGGAGATTAGATTTCCAGCAGGGTATCAACTCTTAATCTTCCCCATTCCAATTACTATTCCAGGCACTCACATTTTGCAAATTCCCATAAGTCTCAATTTCACTTTGTCTGTCATGATATAAACTGGGAAGAATAAATTCTAACCCCTGCTTCAAACCTAGAGGGTTCCTCTTCCAGCACTATATTGGCCAATGTTCCATTGAGATCTGTAGGGTTTTCATTGGCTAATTTTCTGAAGTAGATTGCCAGGCCTTTGTTTGTAGTCCATCCTAGTATGGAAGCTCATCTGGAACCTATCTACCATGGATGACCCTGCTGGTATTTGAAATACTAGTGGCATAGCTTCCAGGTTCAGAGCAACACCAAGCCTCCACAGTATAATAAATCAACATATAGTTAGTGTATTGTCAGATTACACCTGCATAATACTGGTTTCCACAGTACTGGCTGGGGTAACAGATAAATCTTAACATTTTCCAATACAACCCATCTTTCACATCTCAGATTTCCTTGTGCTCCTCATTAAGTCAAATCCATTACTGATGCTCCATGTGTTAATCAGCACAAACACAACCACTGCCATGGAGTCAGATCCAACTCATAGCGACCCCTCCTTGAGATTCCAAGGCGGTGTCACTACAGAAGTAGATTGCCCAACCTTCCTTCTGAGAAGTGGCTGGGAGGTTATTCGAACTGCCAGCCTTCTGGTTAGTCAACACCTTAGGCACTACACCACCAGAGCTCCTAAGTGCAGTAACCCCTAAAAAAGACTTAAGGTAAATAAGTAAGGGGAACAAGCTACAATCCCCCAACTTGCCCTCAGGTCTCAATAACTGATATGCATCCTTTCCCTCCTCCACCATAGGATTTTCCCTACCCTCACACAGTTTTTCACCTGGTTTAGGTAGCTTGCCTGGTGGGATGACCTAGACTTTAATGGCTGAGAGACAGTCTTTATTGGCCTCACATTTTGTAGTTGTTGTTACAATTGCTATAATTTTCTATATTCAGTTATCACTGTGTGAAAAGCATCCCAAGATGACTCAGAAAATCTCTGGGTTTTCAGAAGCATCCTTTGCTGTCCCTATTATGCAGCAGCAACCTTAGCTCTTCATGGAAGTCAAGGTCAATCATGGTAAAGAGTTTAGTAACTCCTTTCTTTGTTGATCCACTCACACAAGAAGCCCAAAGTCACCAGGTGACTGGTCAGAGCTTTAGATCCACTGTAAGCTTTTCTGCATCCCCTAATGGAGGCATTTCCTCTAGAAATCAGGGCATATTAACTGATAGAGCCTTTTTTGGCTAGCATATATAGACTTAGCTGACTTATGCTTGAAAAAGGATTGAGATTTTTTGCTCTTTCAGTATTTTCAAGTGAGGTTGTAAAAGTGAATTGAGCAAGCAACAACATGTAAAAACGTCATATATAGTGAGAGCCTGAATCACCAGATCTTGTCGTTTTCTTTTGCTTCATGAATCTGCTCTGACATGGTCCTAAATGTATTATTTCCACTGTACAATGGATATTTGTGGTTTCTGGGCTATTATTCAAGTATTGACAGGCATCTCTGATCACACTGATGTCCTGTGATGAGGCACTTAGTTCTACTAGAGCTAGTTGCATAATAGGAGATATTTTTCATTAATGATGTGTGTCTTTTTTGCATGGACAGTATATTTCAATAATCGACTTGCAAAAATTTCAAATATCCCTACTAAGTGCCATACCTTTCTTAGTGGTAGGTATAAAATATAACAGCTAATCTTTTACCTTAGAGAAGGTTTCTCAGCTTGTCTACTAGGTCACTGAATCTCTAAAAAAAAAAATAGATGCTGCAGACCTCAAAACTTTGTGTGAGGAGGCTGGGCAAGATAGCGGACTAGGCAGAAGGATTGCACAGACCCTCTTCAACAAAGAAAAGGGAAACCAATTAACACAGACACAGAAGATAATCTTAGACCCCTGAGCCTTGAAGGAAAGGATGCAGATTTGGACTAAACCCCAACTAGCAGAAAAATTTGCGTGAAAATACCAAAAAAAAGAAAGGAGACCTACGGAGCTGCGGTCTGACAGAGAACTGAGTGACCCTGACAGTACAGGCGCCTCGGAGATAC
>NW_006921614.1:201963-245195 GCF_000298275.1 Orycteropus afer afer | reverse complement strand
AAAAAAAAAAAAAAAAAAAACTTTGTGTGATTTATCTTCCACTCAGTGATACACAAGATTCTTACAAGGAATTCAGAATATTTGTCCTTCCTTGCTTACCATGGGGGAGTACGTGAGGGTATAGAGTATCAAAAGCTTCTTCTTGTCCTTTCTTATTACCATGTGCAAATGAAACTACTTTGCTTGCTGAAAATGAAGAGATTTGAAACACTCACTGATGAAGATCAAAGACAACAGTCTTCAGTATAGATTACACCTAAATCTAAAGAAAATGAAAATCCTCACAATAGGACCAATAAACAAAATCACAATAAATGAAGAAAAGATTGAAATGATCAGGAATTACATTTTACTTGGGCCCACAATTGACACCCACTGGGCAAATGTGCTTCATTAGACCTCTTTAAAGTGTTAAAAATATGTCACTTTGAAGACCAAGCTGCACATAACCTAGGCCATAGTATTTTCAATCACCTTGTATGTATGTGAACCCTGGAAAATAAATAAGGAAAATCAAAGAAGACTGATACCTTTGAATTGTAGTGTTGGTGAAGAATACTGAAAATACTATGGACCGCAGAAGAATGAAAATATCTATCCTGGAAGAAATGCAACCAGAATGCTCCTTGAGAACAAGAATATCCAGACTTTGTCTCATTTACTTTGGTCATTTTGCCAGAGGGGACTATTCCCTGGAGAAGGATATCATGTTTGGTAAAGTGGAGGGTCAGCAAAAAGGAGAAGACCCTCAACAAGAGGAACTGACACAGTGGCTGCAATTATGGGACCAAGTATAGCAAGGATTGTGAGGATGGAGCAGGAACAGGCAATGTTTTGTTCTGTTGTGTATAAGGTCACTATGAGTCAGAGCCATCTCGACTGCACCTAACAACAAACCACTTTGCCACATCACAGATTGTTAATGAGTCTTCCTCTAATCCTTCATATACTCCAGTTTCTCAGATTGTGTGCTCAGCATACAGATTGAAAAATATGTGATGAAAGGATATTTCTCTGACACACACCCTTCCTGATTTCAAACCATGCAATATCCCCTCGTTGTAACCATCGACTAGTCTTGTATAATATGATATTTATGATATTCTCATAGCTTCCACCTGCAACTCATCTGAATTTACCACTGGTGAGTCTTAGTAATTGCAATGCCACTCATTTATTGTCAAGGATTATTATCATTTGACTTACCACTTATTGCTATGGTATCAGTGAGTGGCACAGTTCTAGAATCACCTCATAAAGTTCCACTTTTAAGGATGTCTCTAGTAACAAGTTTCTTAGCTTATGTACTCTCTTCTCCAAAAATAAATCCTGAAACATGAACTTGTATGCAGGTGGATTGTTTGGGAAGTGATCAAGAAGACAGAAGAGGGAAACAGAAAGATTGAAATGAAGAGAAAGGGTAAGTTAATTCACTGTGTATTTTTGGGCTGCTCACTGTTTAGGGCAACAGGCAGTTCCACTAGGAAATACTGAGAGACACAGTGCAGAATCATCCTCAGATTTGCATTCCTAAAGAATGGAAGCTTGGGGCAGTTATCTACCTGAACTTTTCCCCAATGCTCCAGATTTCTCCATGAGCTGTTAAGGACTCATCACTTCTAATGTGAACCTGCACAAGTTTAGCAAATTTCTACAGCATTCCCAAGCCACTTCAACAGAGGGGCCTTGGTAGAGAAAGCAAGAATTACAGTTGAATTGAGGGCATCAAAGCTAATTGTCATACTAACAGCTGGAGGAAAATGTGAGCTAACAGGATGAGAGGTGATGTCTAATCCATTAATTATCCTCTGTTCTACATTTACTTTTATCAAAAGGCATTTATGTTCATCAATGAAAATTAGAATTTCCTCTTTTAAAGATTTTTTAAGGATCCAAATTTTCAAATCCTCAATATGGTGTGAAGTACAGTCAATTTATGCAAACTAAGTTTGTGTGACTGTTGTGTGTATATGCATATATAGGTCACCTTATGACTCTAGACAATCACCCATCTGTTAGCTTGTCATATTACGGTGCCTTGTGTATGGCTATGATGCCATACTAACAAGGTCAAATAATAGCAAAGTCAACCATGGTAGACAGGTTTCAAGTGGAGCTTCCACACTAAGACAGACCGAGAACAAAAATCAGCCCATGATTATTGCCCAAGGATGGAGCTAGGAAAAAGGGAGGAAATAGGAGATAAGATGAAGGGAAGAGGTGGGTAAAAGGAAGAAGTGGGAAGAGTGCTGATCTAGAGGAGAGATTTTAGTAAACATCACAAAACCACATGTGTATGGATTGTTGAATGGAAAATGAATTATCTCTGTAAACTTTCACACAAGTCACAATTTAAAAATATAATTTAAAAAAACTTTATGAATAACAACAGAATATTGTCTCATATTGTTGTTGTTAGGTACCGTAAGGTTAGCTCTTATTCATACTGACCCTGTGTACAACAGAACAAAACACTGCCAAGTCCTGTGCCAGCCTCAAAATACTTGCTACACCCGAGCCCATCATTGCAGCCACTTGTCAAACCACCTCACTGAGGGCCTTCCCTTTTTCTTTCACCCCCTGTTTTACCAAGCATGAAATCCTTCCCCAGGAAATGATCTCTTCTGACAGCATGACCAAAGTAGGTCAAACAAAGTCTGGCCATTCTCACTTCCAAGGAACACTCTGCACTTCTTCCAGGACAGATTTGTTCGTTCTTTTGGCAGTCCATGGTACTTTCAATGTTCTTTGCCAACATCACAACTCAAAAGCATCAACTCTTCTTTGGGCTTCCTTATTCATTGTCCAGCTTTCACATGCATATGAGGTGATTGAAAACACCATGGTTTGGGGTCAGCTTACCTTAGTCTTCAAATAGACATCATTGCTCTTCAGAACTTTAAAGAAGTCTTTTGAAGCAGATTTTCCAAGTGCAATATGTTGTCTGATATCTTGACTGCTGCTTCCATTGGTGTTGATTGTGGAACCAAGTAATGTGAAGTCTTTGACAGCTTCAATCTTTTCCCCATTTATCATGATGCTGCTTATTGGAGCAATTGTGAGGATTTTCATTTTCTTTATGTTGAGATGTAATCCATAGTGCTGACTGTAGTCTTTAATCTTCATCAGTAAGTGCTTTAAGTCATTGTCACTTTCAGCAAGTAAAGTTGTGTAACCTGCGTATCGCAGATTGTTAACGAATCTTCCTCCAATTCTGATGCCACACTCTTCTTTATATAGTTCAGCTTCTCAGATTATTTTTTCAGCATGCAGATCGAGTAAGTATGGTGAAAGGATACAACTGTGGTGTACTCCCTTCCTAATTTTAAACCATCCCATTGTATCCCCTTGTTCTGCTTGAACGTCAGCCTCCTGGTCTATGAACAGGTTCCTGATGAGCACAAGTAAGTGTTCTGGAATCCCCATTCTTCTCCATGTTGTCCGTAATTTGTTATCATCCACACAATCAAATGCTTTTGCATAGTCAATAAAACACAAGTAAATATCTTTCTGGTATTCTTTGCTTTCAACCAAGATCCATCTGACATCAGCAATGATATCTCTCATTCCACATCCTTTTCTGAATGCAGCTTGCATTTCTGGAAGTTCTCTGTCAATATACTGCTGCAACCATTTTTTAATTCTTTTCAGAAAAATTTTATGTGCATATCATATTAATGATAAAATAAAAGTAAATAAATGAACAAAAACACTGCTATCAAGTCGGATCCAACTCATAGCAAACCCCTTCTTGGGTTTCCGAAGCAGTATCACTATGGAAGTAGATTGCCCAACCTTCCTTCTGAAGAGTGGCTGGGGGTTGTGAATCACTGGCCTTCTCGTTAGCAGTCTAATGCCTTAGGCACTGCTCCACCAGAACTCCCTATATTAGTAATATTATTTGATAATGTCCACATTCTGTGGTATCACCTTTGTTTGGAATGGGTACAAATATGGATTTCTTCTAGTCAGTAGGTCAGGTAGCTATCTTCCAAATTTCTTAGCATAGATCAGTGAGTCACTTCAGTGTGGCATCCATTTGTTGAAACATCTCAATGGGTATTCCATCAATTCCTGGAACCTTGTTCTTTGTCATTTTTTTCAGTGCAGCTTTGACTTCTTTCTTTAGTACGATTAGTTCTTGATCATACACAACCTTCTGAAATGGATGAACTTCAACCAGGTCTTTTTGGTACAATGACTCTGTTTATTCTTTCCATCTTCTTTTGATGTTTCCTGCATCATTCAATATATTGCCCATAGAATCCTTCAATATTGCAACTTGAGGCTTGAATTTTTTTCCTCAGTTCTTTCAGCTTGAAAAATGCTGAGCATGTTCTTCATGTTTAGTTTTCTAATTCCAAGTATCTGCGTATTTCATTATAATAACTGACTTTGTCTTCTTGAGCTGCTCTTTGACATTTTCTGTTCAGCTCCTTTATCTGTTGATTCTTCCATTTGCTTTAGCTACTCTCCATTCAAGAGTAAGTTTCAGAGTCTCTTCTGACTTCCATTTTGGTCTTTTCTTCCCTTCCTGTCTTAACCACTTTTTGCTTGCTTCATGGATGTCATTCTTTATTTGCTTTCTTCTTGATTTTATCCCACAATTAATCTGGTTTTCAGTCATTGGTGTTCAACGCATCAATCTATGTTTTGGATGGTCTCTAAATTCAGCAAGTATATAATCAAGGATATATTTTGGCTCTTGTGGACTTGTTTTAATTGTCTTCAGCTTCAACTTGAACTTACACCACAGTCAGCTCTTGGATTTGTTTTGGCTGACGATATTGAGCTTCTTCATCACCTCTTTCCACAGATGTAGTCTATCAGTTTCCTATGTACTCCATCTGCTGACGTCTGTGTATAGCTGCTGTTAGTGTTATTGAAAAAAAAGGTACTTTCAATGAATAAGTCATTGGTTTTGTAAACTTCTATCTAGTGTTATTTCTTTCACCAAGGCCACATTTTCCAACTATCAGTGATTCTTCTTTGTTGATAAATATTGTCAATTTTCTCGTCTTTGGCTTTGGTGGTTGGTGTGTAAATTTGAATAATAGTAGTATTAACTGGTCTTCCTTGTAGGTGTATGGATATTATCCTATCACTGAGAGCATTGTACTTCAGGATAGATCTTGACACAATCTTTGTGATGATGAATGTCACACCATTCCTCTTCAATTTGTATTCCTGGCATAGTAGGTCATATGGTTGTCTGATTAAACATGGCCCAAACCAGCCCATTTCAGCTCACCAGTGCCTAGGATATTGATTTTTATGTGTTCCAATTCATTTTTAGACAACTTCTAATTTCTTGGATTCATACTTCATGCATTCTGTGTTCTGATTATTAATGGATATTTGCAGCTGTTTTTTTCTCATTTTGAGTCATGCCACATCAGATCCCAAAAGTTTTACTCCATCCACATTATTTAGGTCGGCTCTACTCTGAGGTAGTAACTCTTTCCCAGTTGTATTTTGAGTGCTTGACCAGAGAGGCTCATCTTCTGGCACTATATCAAACAAATTTTCAGAGCTATTCATAAAGTTTCCAGTAATATATAAGACAATGTTTCACTGCTATTCATAAGGTTTTCACTGGCTAATTCTTTGAGAAGTGAGGGCCCCTTCCTTCTTCCGAGTCTGCCTTTCTCTGGAAGCTCTGCTGAAATCTGTCTACCATGGATAGCCCTGCTGGTATTTGGAATACTGATGGCATAGTCTCCAGCCTCACAGCAATGCACAAGCCACCACAGTATGACAAACTGACAGACAAATGGTGGTTGTCTCACATAGTGCTAGAAAATGAGTTTCCTTAGGTTCCACATTATAAAGGCCCTACACAATAGCTATGGCAATGGACTCACACATACAAATGATCATGAAGGTGATGCCAGACTGGGGAACATTTTGTTATAGTGTATATGGGTTTCATGAGTTGGAGCTGACTTGATAGGAACTAACAACAACAACAATAACATTATTTTAGAGTATTGAATCTGCTTTAAATGCTTTTATTTTAAAAATGAGAGCATTAAAGTTTACAAAAGTTAAGTGATTGCCATATAAATATACATTACCTTAGTACTGGGTCCAGGAACATGACCCTGGCCATTTGGCTCCCCATATGATCCTTTCTGGACTGCTCCATGTCATCTTTTATACATTGTGGAGGATTTTATAGTCACAGAAAGCAACATACTGACACTGTTTCATGGTCACTTGCAAATAATAAAAGGAAGATTGGAGAGTTTCTCAATAATATAATTCTTATTGAATTCAATGAGAAGATTTCTCTAGAGAACTGGCATAGGGAATTTGGGAAATGGGCAAATAAATGTGAACAGCTGTTCTTACCAGAAAAACTAATTCAGAGAAACTAAACTCATTCCATCTTAAAATTAAATCTTTTTCTTCAAGGCTGTATAAACTAAGTATTCGTGATGAGATGAATAATTCCAATGAGATTTCTACTACCAACTCAGATATGTTGTTAATATGTTGGGATAAGAATCACTTGGATTTATTTCCCTGTAAGCAAGTACTAATCTGAAAAATACTGTGGTTTTTCCTCTGGTAATTAATCTTACATAATTTTCCTACTTGCATCTATCCTTTGCTACAGTGATGTGCACTCATTTCTCATGTTGCCTTAACACTGAATATTTACCTTCTGCCTGTCTTCGTTATTCTAATTGTTCTTCCCTGCAACATAGACACTGTCCTTGTAGGCTATGGCAAAACTGTTTTAAGTATCACTTATTCTAAGTTTTTTTTTTCCGTTGAATCTACAACTAATCTTGTAGCTTTAAAGTTCTTTGACTTTCCAAACCAAAACCAAACCAATTGCTATTCCATCCATTCCAGGTCATAACAACTTTGTGTGTTACAGAGTAAAACTTCCCCATAGAGTTTTGTTGACTATAATCTTTACGGAAAAAGATTCCCTGGACTTTCCTCCACAGCACAACTGGGTGGATTTGAAATGCCAATCTTTAGGTTAGTAGTTGAGCATAAACAATTTCAAGCTGTGGCTTGATGTGGTCAAATCTGTTTTTGTTTGTGTGAATATTGGTTTTTATTTTGTGCTACCTCAAGATTGTTACTTTGGGGAGAATTTGGGTTTTAGAAAAAACAGAATGGGAATTAACTACATCATTCCCAGAAAGGCTTTAGTTGAAAAGTCCTTCTCACCCTAGAAACTAGGGCTAATTAATCTTGACATCAAATGTGGAATTTTATCTGCTGATTCATAGAATAGCTATGATTCCTAAGAGATAAGCTGGCTGACAGGATTTTGAAATATTGGCAGAATTCACTGCTTCTATAATAAACTGCATTATGGAAAGGTATGTAAGCTCTTCCACTGAAAATCAGAATAATAAAGTTTAGATATTGGCAACATCATTCATATTCTCATATTAAAAGAGTTGGAAAAGACACTGTTGGTAGTTAAGAAGCAATCACATCAAATTTACTACCATAAGTGGATAACTTACTAGATATATATTTTTTTTTTCCTGGTTGTATATAGTGACATTAAACAATAATTCTAATAAGGCTAAACTAAGTACTGTAAACCAGCCAAAGATAAAAATAAATGAGATTCAAGCATACAGCTTATAGAATATATGTATCAGTTAATTTTCTTTTGTAAAGGAAGAGAAAAATTACACAACAGACTGCATGTATGTGGAGGGGTAACTTCCAGTGTTGTGAAGTTGATATGGAGAGATTTTGTCCTGCTATAGTCACAGAAATGTCTTGAACAAAACACAAAAAGAAATAAACAAAATAAAAACAATCATCAGCTACCATCTTGCCCGAGCACTAGTAGCAAAGTTCAACAAGACAGAAAATAACAAATGCTGGAGAGGATGTGAAGAGATTGGGACTCTCATACATTGCTGGTGGGATTGTAAAATTATACAACCACTATGGAAAGCAGTATGTTGATTCCTTAAAAAGTTGGAATTAGAAATACCATTTGACCAGCCATTCCATTATTAGGTATATATTCTAAAGGCGTGAGAGCCAGGATAAGAATAGATACATTCACACTCATGTTCATGGCTATTTGCAATAGCCAAAAGATGGAAACAACCTAGGTGCCCATCAACAGAAGAATGGATAACCAAACTATAGTACATACACACCATGGAATACTATGCAATCTTAAAGAACAATGTAGAATCTGCAAAAGACCTCATAATGTGGATGAACTTGGAGGACATTATGCTGAGTGAAATAAGTCAATCACAGAAATATTGTATTAGTCTGTTACTGTAAAATCAAGGAAAGTTTCTATATGGGAGGAAATTTTCTTTGTGAGTTACTGGGGTGAGAAGGAATGGGAGAGCACACTGTTAGATAGGTAGAGACGAGTATTGATTTGGGTGAAAGAAGGGCAATGTACCAAATATGAGTGATTATCATAGTGGCACTGAGGAAGAGGAAGACATAGAGAGTGTACGGGAGATACAGACAACAAAGATGAACTCTTTTGCACATAGAGTACTGTGTTGTCAGTGAAGGCAAACATTGATCTACAGGAGGATGGATGGGTGGACAGGCTGAACAATTAAGCATGTCTATACAGGATGTGTGTGTGTCAAGACCATGTATAGTGTTGGTAGACAATATTTCTACAAGTGTATTGGTATGTTCTGGTATATAGTAAAGCTGAAAAGGGACTAGGTTGTAGTCACTTCTTGGCCACAGCCAGCTACCCAGAAAGAGCGAGTAGTTGGACCTGTTGGCGCAGGACCATAGTTTCAAGGGACATCAAGCTCAATTGGCATAACATATTACACAAAACATTGTTCCACATTCTACTTTGGCGAGTAGTGACTGGGATCTTAAAAGCTTGGAAACAGCCATCTAGATGCAACGATGGGTCTCTCCTCATCCAGAGCAAAGAAGAATGAAGAAAACCAAACACACATGGAAACAATTAGTCCAAGAGACTGGTACACCATGGGCTCCTCAGCCTATGTAACTATGAGACCAGAAGAACTAGATGGTGCCTGGCTACCACTGTCATCCACTCAGAGGGGGATCTATGTAGGAGACCCTGGACAAAGTGAGAGAACAATGTGGAACAAAACTCAAAATCATTAAAAATAAAAGGACCAGGTTTGCTGGTGTGATAGAGCCTGATGGAACCACTGAGACTTTGGACCCTAGTTGCCCTTTAGGTCTGGAATTGAACCCACTCCTATGGCTTCCAGCCAAACAAAAGACAGGCATATGAGCTGAACATTTACATTAGGTCAATACACTCCTTGGAGAGATCAATCATAGGAGAATAGAAGGGCTGTTATGCATAGGGAGACAGCTCAGGGGGCAGGAGTGCATGGGAATGATGGACACAAGGAAGAGGTAACTATGGGAAGGAAGTAGGAGAAAAGCTATTGCATTGTGGTAAATTGCAGTCAATCTCATGAGACAAAGTGTATGTGAACTGTTGACGGTAAGTGAATTTGCTCTGTAAACTTTCAGCAAAATCACAATATTTTTTTAAAATGAAATAAATAGCTAAACCTTCTTGTTTATTTGTATAAATATTATATTTTCAATAGTTAAAAGTAAACAAAAAACAGAAGTAAAACAATTTATCTCATAAACATGGGGAGGAGTAATTGTCATGGGACAGTACTGATGAGGGAATTGAAAGCCAGATTTAAAAATAAGAGGGGCTAGAATTTTAGTTGGACCTGGATAATACTAGATAATACTGCATCTCACCTACTTAGTCATCTTATCAGAAGGGACTGATACCTGGAGAAGGATATCAAGCTTGGTAAAATGGAGTTTCAGGGAAAAAGTGGAAGACCCTCAGTGAGATGGATTGACACAGTGGCTGTAATGATGGGCTCAAGTATAGCAAGGATTGTGAAGATGGTGAAGGACCAGGAAGTATTTCATTCTATTGTACATGAGGTTGCTGCGTGTTGGAGCTGACTTGACAGCACCTAACAACAACAATAACACTGACTTGTTGTTGTTAGCTCCTGTTGAGTCATCCCCTGACTCATAGTGACCTCATGCACAATGAAACCAAATGCTGCACAGTCTTGCATCATCCCCATGATCAGATGTGGTTTGGACCATTGTGGCCCACTGTTTTGATTTTTTATTGCCTGATTTTGGGGAGTACATCATCAGAACTTTCTGCCTAGTCCATCTTAGCCTGGAAGGTCCATTGAAACCTGTTTAATATCACAGCAACACATAAGACTTCACTGACAAATGAGTGGTTGCAATTAGGCATATTGGCAGGAATTCAACCCAGGTTTCCCACAAAGAAGAAAGGCATTCTGTCACTTAACTTTGAAAGGGTTAATTATTTCAAACCTATGTGGTAGTAAGCTTATAACCTGTTTTTCACAGACTTAAAACTGAAAGAAATCTAGAATCTCAAAAAGTCTATGAAACCAACACTAGAATGTTTATTCAGAAGTTTCTACCTCCATTTAATGATGGTCTGAGTAATTTGAAACAATCCTTTCAATAATCACTAAAACATAGACCTGTGTTCATGTCTCACCTCCTCCAGCTGCTAGAGAAATGGACACATGAAGACTCTCTAGACTTCAATATCTTACTGCAAAATTAGATCAATAAGATTTATTGTGAGGATTATATCATATAAACATAGTTGTGGGGTTTAGACTTTTAACTTTGCCCAAAGAATTTTATCCCACCTTCAGTTCCTAGAAGAGAATCTCTTAAAAATCCTTGATACTTAGGTGTCTTCAACAAGGATTCCTGACCACCCCTAACTAACATGTTATGCTAATAAGGTGATGAGGTGACTGGGGTCAAGGCTGATGGTCACCTAGTCACCTTGTGATCACCTTGTGATATCTACCAACCTCTAAAGGAAAGGGGTTTGATTTTGCATCATGTAATAAGATCCCCCAATAAATGCTCTGGATCCCCTAATAAATGTTATGAACATGACAAGAACATCTCTCAGGAGGGTGATCCAACCCCTTTGGGAAGTGGAAGCTTCATGTTGGGAACCCTCCCAGACTTCACCCTATGCTTCTCTTCTTTATGCTGATCTTGATTTGTTTTCTTTATAACAAGCAGTAATAGTAAGGGTAGTGCTTTCTGTGAGTTTGATGTGTCAGTAAATTATCTAACCTAAAGAAATAGTGGGAGCCAGCAGGTCAGATATAAGGGGTCTGGTGGACCCTGAGCTTGTGACTGATATTCCGAGAGGGTGAAAGGAATACCCATACTTGTAGTCAGAAGTGAGCGGAGCTTCTGGGGGCCCAAAACTTTTGGCTGATATCTACCTATTTGACAATGTGAAGAATGATGTCCTTTAACTTTTGAGTCAGAGAAAGAAATGCTGCATGGTGGCTGGTGTCAGAATTGAGCAGAGAAGGAAAAAAGTGGGGATTTTTATTGGATGCTGAGTATTGTCTAAAAAAGGAGCTCTGGTGGCATAATGCCTAAGGCATTTGACTGCTAACCAGACGGTTGGTGGTTCAAAGCTACTAGCCACTCTGCAGAAGGAAGACTGGGCAATCTACTTCCGTGAAGATTTATCACTTCAGAAATGCAAAGGCTGTCGCTATGAGTTGAAATCTACTGGATGACAGTAAGTTTCTTTTATTATTATTGTTATTACTATTATTTAATGTTTAGCACAGTGACTAGAATATGAACACTATAGTCTGAAGGCAGGTACTATTATTGCTTTTGTTACACCTTCTTAAAAATAAGGTTATCAAATGTGACTTTTTCAAACCACATTGTTTCTAGAGCTTTTGTGAAAACAAATGAAGATAAGTATAAGGATAGTCTTTAGATAACTTTGTTCTTTAATTTTTTTCCTTTTAATTTTAGAACTCAGAGGTCTTTTTAAGAGTCATAAGGGTTTTTCTGTCTCAAACAGGAAAGAAAAAAAAATGAATATTAAGAGCACATTTGAACATTCTAGGGTCTTGATGACGTGATGTGGTGCATTTGCTATTTCCTCTATGGCCAATTGTCCTAGTGTTTGATGATCTCACAGGGCAGCAATCTCATTTGTCTCAAATTGTCTCACAATATGTGAACTAAATTCTCTTCAAATAAAATATATTGTCAAAGTTAAAGACTTTGAATTTGCAGGCCGCTGCTCGTGTACTTCCCATTGAGAGATATTTCAAGCAAGGATAAACACAGACAATTGGAACTTTTGCCATTTCATTCCAATGCTCCCAAATCTATTTTAATAAAATCTTTCAGAATTGGTGTTTCATATGACTTGCTCTAATTACTAATGTCTTGTGAACCACAAAACTGAAAATAAATTAATGTGTTTGGAATATTCCATTGGTAATCGGCTGCAGTCAACAGTGTCTAAACTTAGTTATCAAAAGGTAGCATTTTTGAAGTTTTCTGTGTTCCTTGTGTGACAAAACTTAACGTAGAAGAGTTTCTGTTCACTGGGACCAGCCTCCATTGACTGAATGCATTATGTCAAAGGCTTTCAAAATCAATTTCAAAATAATCTAAAAGTTACATTAAACAGTACATATTTTTTTTTGCTTCTGAACTCTATTATGCCAATTAAAAATTAATCATCTTTCTTTTACATCAATGTGGGTAAAATACATGTAAATAGCTTTAAAAACACTAACATAATGTGGAAATACACAATGCTTCTATTTTTAATACTAAATACTTATGCACCACTGCCATTGAGTGGATTCTGACTCACAGCAACCCATAGGGACAGAAGGTTTCCAAGGCTGTAAATCTTTATGGAAACAGACTGCCTCATTTTTCTTCTGCATAGTTCCTGGTGGGTTTGAACCATGCCTTGTGGAGTAGCAGTGCAATACTTTAACTACTACCCCACTAGAGCTCCTTAATACAAAATAAGTAAATGAATTACTTTCAGTTTTTCCACCCTGAAGTAGGCACAGAGTTTGTCAAAAATAAGTAAAAAATGAAAATGTTATAGATCATGAAGATATTGGCCAATTTAGAAAAGTGGATGTATCACACTAGAAGATACATGTAAAATCATTGATTTAAGGGATGGGAAGGAGGAGAAAATGTTGACTATACTTCCATTTGAGTGTCTATCTGGTCTATTTATAAGTACACCACGTCCTCTCCAAGCACTTATGAGGTCCACTGGGAAGTAAAAAAAAAATACAATTCTAGTTAGCTTATTTATTTTTTGACAGCCTCAAGAACTTTATTTGAAATTTCCATCATAGGACACCCGTAATTTGATTAGGAATGCATTAGCTGAGCAAACATTTCTGTAAAAATAAAAATAAATCTGATTATATTGGTGGAGTTTAAAAAAGCACTCAAATTCTTAGACTAAAACCTAATGTTTGGTTTGCTTTTTGTTTCTTTTTCTAGGATCAGTCCCCTAAGAACATTTGACTTGTATCTAGAATTTGTATTGAAGGACAAGTTTCAACTAAATTCAGTTAAAATATATCATAGAGAGGTCAGTAGAACCAGATATTTAATATTCTCTCCAAAGTTTATTTTTCCTGTGTATAGAGAAAGAAATTCTTTTCCCATTATGTACCCTGAACATTTATTTTTTTTTCTAAAGTGGTGATGGATTTATACTGCTCAGAAGTATCAGCTCCTTTATATTTTTACCCTTTAAATATTTACTTATTGTTTGTGTCTACAATATTTCAGGGAGTATGTTAGTTGTCAGTGGCACAAAGAATAAGAAAGACTCAGGTCCAGCCCTCAAGAATATCAAAGTCTAGAGGAAGGAAAAGAAATGTTAAAACAAAACAAAACCCAGAAAGTTAAGATTTTGTATGATATGTACAAAACACTCAAAGAACACAAAGAGGAAGAAATTATTACAATTGCTTAATGGTAGTGACAGAAAGTACCATATAGTATGAGTTCAAGTTGTAGCTGAAGAAAATAAAATCAAGTCCATGGGAGCAAAAATATGATCTTGAATACATCCCACCTGAATTTAGAGACGATTTGAAGAATAGATTTGAGGCATTGTGCACCAATGTTCAAAGCCAAAAGAGTTGTGGGATGACATCAAGAACATTATATGTGAAGAAAGAACAACAACAACAACAACAAAAAACATTGCTGTCAAGTCAAATCTGATTTATAACAACCCCCATTGGGTTTCCAAAGCAGTAAATTTTTTCAGAAGGAGATTGCCCACTCTTGCTTCCTTGGAGTGGCTGGTGGGTTTGAAACATCAACCTCTGGTTAGAAGTCAGATGTTTTAGGCTCTGTGCTACTAGGCTGCTGAAGAAAGTGAAGAATCACTAAAGACAGGAAAAGAAGAAAAGACCAAAATGGATATCAGAAGAGACTCAGAAACTTGCTCTTGAATGGAGAGTGGCTGAAGCAAATGGAAGAAATGATGAAATAAAAGAGCTGAACAGAGATTTCAAAGTTTGGGTCAAGAAGGCAAAGTAAAATATTATAATGAAACGTGCAAAGACCTGGAGTTAGAAAACAAGGGAAGAATGCATTAGGCATTTCTCATGCTTTAAGAATGGAAGAAAAAAATTTAGCCTTGATTTGCAATATTGAAGGATTCTATGGGCAAAATACTGAATGATGCAGGAAGAATCAAAAGAAGATGGAAGGAATACACAGAGTCACTGTACCAAAAACAATGGGTCAATGTTCAACTATTTCAAGAGGCAGCATATAATCAATAACTAATGGTATTGAAGGAAGACATCCTAACGTCATTGAAGGAATTGCCAAAAAACAAGCCTCCAGTAATTGATGAAATACTCATTGAGATGTTTCAACAAATGAATGCCACACTGGAGATGCTTATTTCTTTATGCCAAGAAATTTGGAAGATGACTATCTGGCCAAAAGACTGGAAGAGATCAATATTTGTGCCCATTCCAAAAGCTGACCCAACAAAATGTGGAAATTATCAAACAATATCATTAATATCACATACATGTAAAATCTTGCTGGAGATAATTCAAAAATGGTTTCAGCATTATATTGACAGGGATTTTCCAGAATTGCAAGCTAGATTCACAAGAAATGTGGAACGAGGAATATCATTGCTGTTGTCAGATGGATCTTGGCTGAAAGCAAAGAATACCAGAAAGATGTTTACTTTTGTTTTATTGACTATGCAAAAGCTTTCAATTTTGTGGCTCATAACAACTTATGGATAATATTGAGAAGAATGGGAATTCCAGAACACTTGATTGTGCCTATGAGGAAACTGTACATAGACCAAGATGCCATCATTCAAATAGAACAAGCAGATACTGAATGACTTAAAGTTTGGAAGGGTATACATGAGGATTGTATCCTTTCACCATACTTATTCAATATGTATGCTGAGCAAATAATCAGAGAAGCTGGACTATATGAAAAAAAAAATGTGGTATCAGGATTGGAGGAAGACTCATCAACAACCTGTGATAGACAGATGAAACAACCTTGTTTGCTAAAAGTGGAGATGTCTTGAAGTACTTACTGATGATGATCAAAGTTTCGGTATGGATTACACCCTAACATAAAGAAAACAAATATCTTCACAACCAGACCAATAAACAACATTACGATAAATGGAGAAAGGATTAAAATTATCAGGGATTTCAATTTACTTGGATCTGCAATCAACATGCATGGAAGCAGAAGTCAATAAATCAGTTGTCCTACTGCACTGGGCAAACTTGCTGCAAAAGACCTCTTTAAAGAGCAAACATACCGCTCTCAAAACTAATGTATGCCTGACCCATTTTCATGGGTATTTCTGTTGCCTCATATGCATGTGGCAGTTGAGCAATGAATAAGGAAGACCAGAGAGTCGAGGCCTTTGAATTGTAGTGTTGGCAAAAAGTACTGAAAATACCCTGAGTTGCCAGAAGAACAAACAAATCTGTCTTGGACGAAGTGCAACCGAATGTTCATAAGAAAGAGAATAGCCAGACTTCATCTCACCTACTTTGGTCATGTTGTCAGAAAGGACCATTCCCCTTAGAAGAATATTATGCTTGGTGAAGTACAAGGTCAGCAACAAATGGGAAGGTCCTCAACAAGATGGGTTGACAAAGTGGCTGCAACAATAGGTTCAAGCTTAGCAAGGATTGGGAGGATGGTGCAGGACCTGTTTCATTCTGTTGTATATAAGGTAGCTCTGTGTTGGGGCTGACTCAATGGTACCTAACAAAACAACAATGTTCTATTAAAAATAGCATAGAGAGATGATAAATTAAAGCTGCACGCAATAACATGGGCAAAACACTGGGCAAAAGACGAAAAACACAAAAATAATGCATCCTTTTTATGTTGTTGTTGTTGTTATGTGCCATCGAGTCAGACCTGACTCATAGCAACCTGCTCCTATGGGGCATAGTAGATTGCCCCATATTCCTTCTAAGGAGTGGCTGGTGGGTTTGAACTGCTAGCCTTCTGGTTAGTAGTCAAGTACCTTACGCATTCTGCTACCAGAGCATCCTCTTTATAAATTTTCTTAAATTCATATCATTTTATAATATATAGTAAACGTGTGAAACATTGTAAATATATATAAATTTCCAAAAAATGAATAACTAATTTATGTTTATGACTATCTTTGAAAACATGGTGTTTGCAAATGCAAGTATGCTGATGCGGTATATTAATGGGGTGTTTTTTCTTGCTCTGGACGATATTTACAAAGATGAGTTTATCACGTAATGAAAATTCACTTATGGGCATACTTGTAATGTTTCAACTTTCTTATATTTATGCAGTCTCTGGATGGTACAAACAGTTAACCCACTCAGCTACTAGCCAAATGTTGGAATTTGAGTCCATCCAGATCACTTGGAAGAAAGCCTTGGTGACCTCTTTTGAAAAAGCAACCATTGAAAACTCTAAGAAGCACAGTTGTACTCTGACACACATGGGTTCACAATGAGTAAGAATAGGTTAACATTTATGTAATGCTTCAATTAAAACTTATCTATAAATAATCCTAATGATGAAAATAACCCTAAATGATGAAAATATAGTAATTGAAAGATCAAACCCTAGAATATTTGCAACACAAAAACACAATTTATTTCATTAATTATTATAGAAATAGCTCCCATTATTTAAAAATTTCAATAAATCAATGGAAAATGGACAAAGTTTCCTCTTGCTTCTTCTTATCACAGATATGTTGTGCCCCCACTTTTTTTTTTTTTTTTTACAATTAACTTGAAACCTTATTTAACCTTGGAGATAAGCTTGTTTGGGTTGAAGATGCATCCCTCTTGAATCATGACCACACACAATAGAGTTGCCATCTGAGGAGCTGTCTTATGATCTAGGCTTGTAGCTAGATCATCATGTACTCATGTTCTTGGGTCACTTTATGGCCCTTGTTGAGGTCCACAACTTTGAGCTTGTGCAGGGCTAATATTTGAAATACTGATGGCATCATAGAAACACACAAAGCACCACAGTACAACAAACTGACATATGGGTGGTGGATTTTTGACATAATTTCTATTAATTCTAAGAAACTCTGGTGGCACAATGTGTACAGCATTTGGCTGCTAACCAAAAGGCCAGCACTTTGAACCCAATAGCTACTCCAGGGAAGAAAGATAAGGAGGTCTACTTCTGTAAAGATTTATAGCCTTGGAAAACCTATGGAGGCAGTTCTGCTCAGTCTTAAGGATAGCTGGTGTTGGAATTGACTAGATGGCAATGGGTTTGGTTTTGTTTTTCTGTTAATACTTGTGCATGATACTGCAGAACACAAAATTTTTCAGGAATACATATATGAAATCACAGTAGAAACACCTGTATACAGTATATTTGCCATATTCTTTCTAAATTTTGACAAGATACTAATTTCTTGTTCCAAGGATGTCTGATAAAAATTGTGCACATGAATAAGGCAAATATACAAAATGCCCAGATGTCACAAAGAGGGATAGAGTAGTGAATTTGTTTGATGATAAAAATTGGTTTCTGACAACTTTCAGCAGTTTGAGCAAGGAACTAAATCTAACAAGATGAAGCTCAACAGATGCATATGTCAGTGGTATCACCAGAAGCTTGTAGGGGGTGTAGTATACACTGAGTGACACTATCAGAAGGGTGACATCAAAATGACTGTCTATAAAAATTTTGTGCAATGTTTCTGCAGAAATTCACTATTTTTTATAAAAAAAAAAATATAGTCCCTATAGCTAGTTATAACAACAAAAACATTTTTTAAGCCTAGTTTACATATGGGGGCTCTGGTAGCATAGTGGCTAAGACACTTGCCTGCTAACCAGACGGCTGGTGGTTCAAACCCACCAGCCACTCCTCGGAAGGAAGGTTGGGCAATCCTACTTCCGTAGTGATAACTGCCTCGGAAACCTGAGGAGGGGTTGCTATGAGTCGGGGCCGACTTGATGGCACATAACAACAGTTTACATATATCAATGTACCTAAAGGCTACAGTTCTATGCTAATTTATATTTTGAATATTGTAATGTTCTCTGGTCAGAGTAGTCATTATTGCCCAATTACAATGAGTTTCAAATCAAGTGCTTTAGTCTGCATGTATTATAAGCACGTGATGTTTTTGTTGCTGCTGTTATTTTTTATAGTCCCTTGTTTCATCAAACTTTCTGGTGTTTTAGCTACAATATTTTGGTAAGTAGTATTTGTTAACCTATATCAATAAATTTTTTAAGAATTAAGTAGTAATTAAAGCAAAAGATTGAAAAAAATAAAAAAAAAAGACTTACACTTTCCAACATGTTATATTAACAAAACAATTTTGTTGTTAATATTCACATAAGTTAAGAAATACTACATTTAAGCAATTTACAACTATATTTATCATATGTTTTTCTGTGATTACAATTGATAGTAAACATTACCAAGGATTCTGTTTGATCTGGTATGAGAGGAGGTCCATGGGGAGGAACATGGCACTGTGAGTATCATATCCCACTGGGTAACACCAACCCTCATGACACCACTGGCATATGTAACATTTTCGATTTAGGAAAGATAGGTCAATGGAAGGATCTCTGGTAGCGTAGTGCATAAGGCACTTGACTGCTAACCAGAAGACTGATGGTTCAGACCCACCAGCCACTCCTTGAAAGGAAGGTTGAGAAGTCTACTTCTGCAATGATGTTGTTGTTGTTGTTGTTGTTATGTGCTGTCCAGTTGGACCTGACTCATAGTGAGACTTGACTCAGAATGACCCCTTCTTGGATTTCCAAGGCAGTGCCACTATAGAAGTAGATTGCCCAATCTTCCTTCCAAGGAGTGGCTGGTGGGTCTGAACCACCAGGCTTTTGGTTAGCAGTCAAATGCCTTAGGCACTACACCACCACAGCTCCAATATTAGCAATAGCCCGTGTTTATCTTTATAAAGCTTTCAGTTTTTAGTGGGCTGTGGTTGTCCAGTGGTAGAATGCTCACCTTCCATGAGGGAGCGCTGGTTCCTTTCCTGACCAACGTGTACCCACTATCTGTCAGTAGAGGCTTGTGCATTTCTATGATACTGAGCAGGTTTCAACACAGTGTTCACAATACAATGAACTAGAAGAAAGGTTTGGCAATCTACTTGTGAAAATTAGCCAATTATATTGCATGGAGTGTAATTCCATTGCACATGGAGTTGTTAGGCATAGACTCCATGACAGCTATCAAAAATAGCAACAAGTCCTTAGTGAGTGCTATAATTTAAAAGATTATAAATCTATAGGCTATAATCTAAAATATTCATGGTGACTTCACAAGTCCCTTTCAACTCTTTGATTTCATGTTACTATGAGGATTTTTTCATTCACAAAAGGTGTGAAATAACCACTGTTATTGTTGTTGTTGTTCTTATGTGCTGTCGAGTAGGACCCAACTCATAGTGACCCCTTCTTGGGTTTCTGAGGCGGTATCACTACAGAAGTAGATTGCCCAACCTTCCTTCTGAGGAGTGGCTGGTGGGTTTGAACTGCCAGCCTTCTGGTTAGCAGTGAAGTGCCTTAGGCCCTGAACTATCTGAGCTCCTGAAATAACCACTAGGAATGTAGATTTTTCTGTTTGTTGGTTTTATATACCACTGACTCTCAAAGATTTAGCAGTGTCTTTGGATATATAAATATCTGTATAAACAGTGATTATTTAAATTTCTAATTTCCCTAGAGAGCATTCAAAACATTGGTAATCATATACTTGTTTAAAATCTGTTTGGATATGTGTTCAGTAGCAATATTTTAAAACAGTTAAGTTCTCATGTTATATTCAGATATCATAGGACATATATTTATGTACAAACTGATGCTGGCAATTAAAATTTGTACCATGATTTTTTGTTTTGTTTGCTCACCTCCTCTTCTCATGTTATCAGGGAGTCTCACTATTGTCTACTCTAGACCACTGCTGGATAAATGTTACCAGGCATCAAAATCACCTGAAGAGCTTCATAAAATACAGACTTCTGGGCTTCTTCCCCAAGAAACTCTGATTCAGTAGGTGTGGGTTATAACTTCAGCATTTGTATTTCTAACAGTTTCCCAAGTGATGCTTCTGCTGCTCATCAACAGACTATATTTTGAGTAGTAAAATCTACTTCTAGTTGTTGCCATTCATTATATCATTTCAATAAAGTTTTTTTTTCTACTTCAAAGAATCTTTTCTGCCTTAAAGTAGTAATTAATCATCATTAATGTAAATAAATTCATCAGTTATTCATGTTAAGTTACACGTACATTTAACAGAGGTTTATTGAGATGTTTAAATGTAAATAAATCAATTAACAGTGGAAATTTCAGATAACAGTGAGGAAGTATTTTTTGGCACATAGCATTTAGATTGTCTCCCATAGTATTCACTAATAGATCTAGGTGGACCAGCATAAGAACAGTAGCATGTTTTGGCATTTTAAAAGCCTATTAAAGGTGAAGCCCTATCTATAGATGAACTATAACATGCACACACACACACACACACAAATACTTATATTTTTTTTTTCTAATCAATTGTAGATGAGGTTACTCTTTTCCTGAACCAAGTATGTCAGGATGTGTAACAGATGTCAACTGAAGTGACAAGGTTTAGGATGATGCTTGTGAATTAAAGGGCAGATGTCAGTTTCAAGTGACATGCTTTCTGTAAACTACAGTCTCTCTTTGTTTATCCTTCAGATATAATCTATAAAGCAACTGCTCATCTATTTAGTCTTGGGTAGGGCATAGAAATGCAAGTCAGATCTCAATTTAGTTGTCGTTTGCCTTCTTGAAAGGAGATGTGATTTATGTTTATAATAAAGTATTTGAAATGTCATTTAATAGGAAAACAAATGGCAGTAGGATTCCCATGAGTAGAAAAAAGTAGGGAGGGGGTTAGAACTTTGAATTAGACATTTTTATCTTACCACACTTTAAGTTACATATTTTTATTCTAATTGTAAAAATTATCTCTCTTGATGTATCTTTTCCATTATTTTTTTTCAAAGAGAATTCATCAACTGGGTTAATGATGACACAAAATTTTAATATATGCATTAAACATTTAAGTTTTAATATGTTAACATGTCATAAGATGTGAATAATAACAATGTTTTATATATGAAGTGAAAACATATTTTATGTTAGAAACAGTTGTAATGCCTGGAAAGTGACTTATATCCATAACAATTTCATTTAAATATTGCTTTTACTCTCCATCTATCTTAGATGCAATTTTATAGTCCTTTTAAAAAATTCATTTCAGTGTGACCTCTTTGAGGCTGCAACTTAGTGCCTCTAGCCTACATATCCAATTGCACTTGTACTTGCTTCTATTCAATTACCTTCCAACATACAGATAGCAGCCTGCACCCAGGATTGAACTGCATTTACCATTCTGAAACTCTCAAAAAATTACAACTTTAGTTCAGTTCCATTACAATAAGAAAGAAGGGCCAATATAATTTATCATAACAAAAAGACAAATGACCCAATCATAAAATTGGCAAAGGACTTGAATAAACATTTCACCAAAAGGAGATTCAAATGGCTACACATGAAAAAATACTCAGCATTATTAGCCATCAGATAGAAGCAAATCAAAACCACAATGAGATTTCACTTAGTGCCCACTAGGATGACCAAGATTTGGGGGGGGGGGGATAAATAAATAAATATTGGTGATGATGTGGGAAAATAGGAACCCTTATCCATTGCTGAGAGGAATTCAAAATTCTACAGTCTTTGTGGAAAACAGCATGGCAGTTCCTCCAAAAAAATAAAAATAGAACTACAATTTGACTCTGTAATTCCAGTCTTAAGTATATCCCCAAAAGACTTGAATATAGAAATTTGAAACGAGACTTATACTTCAGTGTTCATTGCAGCACTCTTCACAATAGCCAATAGGTGAAAATAACCTATGCCATCAACAAACGAATGGATGAACAAAATGTGGTACATGCATAAAATAGAGCACTACTCAGCCACCAGGAGAAATGAAGTATTGATGTATGCTATAGTATGGATGGGAGCTCTGGTAGCATAATGCCTAAGACTCTTGACTGCTAACCAGAAGACTGGTGGTTCAAACCCCCTAGCCACTCCTCGGAAGGAAGGTTGGACAATCTACTTTCATAGTGATACCACCTTGGCAACCCAAGGAAGGGTCGCTATGAGTCGGGTCTGACTCGACAGCACATAATAACAAAAACAAGAATAGTATGGATGGAGTTTGAAGACATTATACTAAACAAAATAAACCAATCACAAAAGCACTGTTAGAACCTACCAGTTGCTCCTCAGGTGAAAGATGAGGCAGTTGGCTTCCATAAAGATTTACAGCCTTGGAAATACTATGGGGCAGTTATCCTTTGTCTCATAAGCTTGCTATGAATTGAAACCAGCTTGATAGCAGTGGTTTTTCACTTATTTAAAAAAACATGAAAAGGCAAATGTATAGAGACCAAAGTTTATTAGTCGTTACCAGGTGAAGGAGCTCTGGGGGCATAGTGCCTAAGGCATTTGACTCTAACAAGAAGGCCGGTAGTTCAAACCCACCAGCCACTCCTTGGAAGGAAGTTTGGGCTATCTACTTCTGTAGTGATACTGCTTCAGGAACCCAAGAAGGGTCGCTATGGTTCAGATCCAACTTCATGGCAGTGAATTTTAGGTGTAGGGGAGAGGGGGAAAGGGGACAGTAATGGAAAAATCACATTTATTAAAGGTAGGATTGCAAAGCCAACTATTGTAATTGCTATCAATAAGTTGTATACTTGTAAAATGTTGAATTGGCAAAAGTTCCATATATGTTTATAACACTGGGGAAAGAAATGAATAGCTGCCGAGGCTGCTTATGTACAACCAAACACTTCATGGTTCCTTGCTTTGGAGGTTTCAGGTCACTGTTTCATGGCATATCCTAGTTAATTGGTCTAATAATGTGTTTAGTGCTTTGGTTCTACCTCCTAGTTTGTTAGGTGATGCCTGGAATCTTAAAAGCTTGCAAGCAGCCATCCAAGGTACAATAATTGGTCTTTATTCACAAAGGAAAGAGAGTCAGGAATAAGAAGAGGATATGGCATGTGTGGCTAACTGCTTCCATGAACAACTGCCTCATTTGTCATGAAACGAGAAGAACTGGAGGGTGCCTGGCTACCATTATTGGATATTTTGTTCTAAGATTTCCTAAAAGAACCTTCATCAAAATGGGAAAAATGCAGAATGTAATTTCAAATTCTCAAGGACTCTACAGTTTCTTGATCCATAAAGGGTGATGAACCTCTGAAACTATTGCCCTGAGATAATCTTTAAACTTTAAACCAAAATTATCCCTTAAAGTCATCTTAGAGTAGAACAATAGTTCAGTTTAGCAAAAAAGGTCTGCCTTGAACATTATGCTCTTTTATGAACTATCTTCACTTACTCTTCACTTAGACCTCAAATATCTCATTATTCAACATTTCATATTTACAAACATATTTAAAAAAATGTACTATCTGACTATTTTGAGCATTAACAATGTATGTCTAGCAGTAATAAATGCTGAGATGTCAAGCAAGAATAACACTGACTGTGATAGTTAAGGTTATATGTCAACTTGGCTGGGCCATAATTCTCAATGGTTTGACAGTTACATAATAATGTAGTCATCCCCTATTTTGTGATCTGATGTGGTTATCCTCCATTTTCACATAATACACATTTTTGCATGATGACTTGGTGTCAATAAGTGAGGCATGGGTGTATGTGGGATCACATTAACAACAGAAACTCAAAAGATTAAATAGGAAACGTAAGTTTATCTTAATGAGACAGGAATATTCAGAAAAGGAGTGTGAGAATGATTGCACAATTATAACAATGTAATCAGTATCCCCAAATTGAACATGTAGAAAGCACTGAATTTGTATATGTTTTGCTATGTATATTCTCACCAACAACAAACTAAATAAAATTTAGGGAAAAAAAATCTACCAACCTACTCAGATGTTTTAAACATCTGATAGGTTTAAACATTTGAAATTGAACTCATACCTTGCTCAAGAATGGACATCAGGAACTTTTATTCTGAAAAGCATGGAAATACATTCTTCAAGGAAAACTTAAATGATGTCTATGGCTCTCATATTGTAGAACAAAGAAATAGCTGCCTGAGTTAGGAATAAAGTCCAGCATCAAAAAATAAAATCAATCTTTCTTCAAAGATTTCACATAGCTACTCTGAGACTCAGTTACTACATTTGTAAAAATAGGTACTCTTCATGAGTATATCATAAAATGAGAAAATATATAAATATAATTTTTAAAAGGTCCTCAATTTTTTAAAAAATGCAGATATATTACCACAAGGCATTTATTATGAGCCACATTTGTGGTAGGTATCCATAATCTTTAGATTCATTTTCCACTTCTAGAGATTTGATACTAACCCTAAAACCTTTTGAGGAGAACTTGTCTCTCTTTGCCTGCTATAAAACAATCTCAGCAGAACTGAGTCAACATAGAACTGCTGCATGGTTATTATGCTTTTCAACAGAAGAAAAAAATTCTTACATTAACCATATTCATGACAACTCACACCAAATGAACTGTGCCAGAGGATCCTGAATATGATTTTTTGTTTCTAGGTTTTTTAGTTTGTTTGTTTTGGTGAAATTATACACAGTAAAAGATTTAAAAACAAATTTCTGCATGTGAAATTTAATGTCATTGGTTACATTCTTCAAGTCGTACTGCCATTATTGTTATATTTTTTTCACATTACTCCACAACTATTATATTAAACTCATTGTCTCTCAAGCTTCCAATTCAAACTTTCAAATTGTTATTGTCCATTGCATCTCACATAAATAATTATTTAAATGAGTACCATGCTCAAAGAAGACATATTTAATCAAAATAAGCTGTATTTTTGTTCAAAGAAGATATCAGAGGATAGTTTTAGTTTAAAATTCAAAGACTATCTAAAGGTAATGGTTTCGGGGATTCATCCTAACTCAGGTACTCTAAAAAGTCTGGATTCTATTGAGAATTTGAAATCTTGTTCCATAGTTTTCCCCCATTTTGTCCTGACTCTTCTATAGGATTACAGTGTTTTATAGATCAAAATGTTCAGTAATGGTAGCTAGGCACCATTCAGTTCTTCATAGGTTACAAACTACTTAACCAACTATAGAATTCCCTTGACAGATTCCTTTGAAATGAACTATGAACGTGGCAGAAACTTTCTTTCTACTGCATCTTCTAACCTATGTAGACAGGATTTGGGGCAATTTGAGTACATATTGAGAGATTTGTGTAAAGCCTATTATCTAGTCTTATCAAAACTCTGAAAAAAAAAAAAAAGCAAAATACATCCTTCTCCATCAGAACTCATGTTTCCTGAAAAAACTGATAAATTTAATTACTAAAGTTCACTGACTTAAAAAGATCATTGTGTTTCTCTACATGGAATGATATAAATTGTATAGTGGACAAAGTAGTTAGCCAAAGAGAAAACATCCTTCTTCAAGGAATGTCAAATATCAGTGACAGGGTAGTAGAGAGAGATTCTTAAGAAAAATCATGTCCTGATGCTACTTGCAACTACTTACTTCACCTGTGTGTAAATCAATCTTTCTGGCTCATGTCTCACATTATTCCTCCATATTTCTGGCTACTTTTGGCTGATCAGAGATTGGCTGAATAGATAGAGCCATATTTCTGATTCAGAGATTCAGTCTTAAAGCATTAGTATTGTCAGGCGTGGTTTCCCCTGAGTAAGAGTAGAAAAGTATTATCCAACTACATAATTATCTGATTCAATCGCTCTGAAAAATTCACTAAATATGGATCATTATCTTCTTTTAAATATCTTATACTTTGGCATGGTTTCATCACTAAATAAATCTCAGACAATTTTATTTGAACTGTTATAGAGAGCATATTGAATGAACCTAGAGATTATGCCTACTCCTGTTTGATTCTGCCGTAAACCTGAATGTGCTCTTTGTTGATGATGAAAAATGAAGATCATTCACACTGACATGTACAGTTTTAAGTGAGAGACATATCTCTTGTCTATTTCCTACCGAATCCTGTTGCACTCAGGGTCTCATGCCAGTAGTGATGTTGCTTTCAAGATAGAGTAAGTGCAAAGCTGTAAGTCCTGAGATGACTTTTTCCTCCAGATTGTTTTGTAATCTACTGGCTAAAAATTAATCACTATGTTTTAGAGAGAAAATTAAAGTATCATTGAAATAGCTCAAAAACATTTCCTTAACAGACATCAAATAACAATTAAAAACAATACCACACTTTAATAAATTAAGAATTGATGAATAAAAACACATGGGTTAATTTTTTTAAAAAAATTGCACTCTGATTTCGAAACTAAATAAAAAAAAGTAAGTTTGGGAAAAATTCATTTTTGAGGGTAACAAACCAAAGTTTGATTAGTAATACCAGATGTTCAACAAATTTCTAAAATAACAATTTTTTTTTAAATGTACAATAATTATACTGCTTTACACATTGATTCAGAGACACTTATTACTTAAAAACATGAGTACTCTTCCCCTTGTTTTGGCAGATGATACAGGAATAGCTTAAAATAGTATCAATTCCAACAAGTGCAAACAAAATTTAATTAATTTATTTTAACACTTTATTTCAGGCTATAAACATTTTTAACCATCCCAGATGGAAAAGTTCCCATCCATGTATGATTTATTAGTACTCTTTATATTTATTTACTACTCACCCTTCATTGACTGGTATTAGTTGTTTTTATTACATGCAATGAAATTTCACTATTTCACTGTTGGTTCCTATATAGCAAGGAGCACATCTCATACATCACCATGCCTGTCACTAGACACAGTATGACGGCAGGCCCATATTATACATGAAGCTAAGATTTGTTTTCTTTTATTTTTTTAAATGATCTATTTATGAAAACTTTGGGAATTTTTAATCATACAATAGAGAGAGGAATGTAAAAGCATTATTTAAACCTTAGAGGGTAGTCCCCGGGTGGTACAAATGGTTAACACTCTCAGCTGCTAACGAAAATGTTAGAGCCCACCCAGAGGCATGTAAAAAGTCCTGGTGATCTACTTCTGAATGACTAGACATTGAAAACCTTATAGAACACAGCTCTACTCTGACACATATGGAGTCACTGAGTCAGAATCCACTGGATGGCAACTGGTTTTAACTTAACATGCATATAAGTATCTTTTTTACTTAATTTACTTTCATAATTTCTTATCCTTTTTCTTAACTAATATATAAACCCTAATGGTAATTCTAAACTTGAAAACTAACATATTCTCCAGCCTTTATTCTGGGCTAAATTAATGTCAAAATTTATGACTATCTTGTCCTGAATAAAAAACAGATAATAGTGTTTAGCCACCATCTTTTTAAAAATTCTGAATTTCAAGATATTAGCTTCCTATTTTCATGAATAAAGGGAGAGAGAGAGAGAGAAAGAGAAAGAGAATGTGTTTGAGAAGAATTAGGAAAAGAAAAATGAGAAGAAGGAGAAAGGATGGGAAAGAAAAAAAAGAGAGAGGGGGGAAAATGAGAACTGTGACTACTGGGAGCCAAAATTCCTGAGTTTAGGTTCTTTGTTTACATTTTGCTGGTGGTAGGTGGGGAAAGTGTTGGAAGGTAGAAATTGGAGGTGTATGACAGGGTCCTTTGATTTTTTTTTTTTTTTTTTTTTTTTTACCAAGTAAATGAATAAAACAGCTCCTCTCAGATCAGGAATAATTACTTTTATGGGGTGTCTTGTTTTTGTTTTTAAAACATCACATGTAGGAGGTTTCAGTAACATGGAAGAAAGAATACATAGACAAAAGACACAGACCCTCTTCAACAAAGAAAAGTGGAACTAATTAAAACAGGTACAGAAGATAATCTTGGAACCCTGAGCTTTGAAAGAAAGGATACAGAAGTGGACTAAACTCCAACTAGTAGAAGAACCTGCATGAAAACACCAAAAAAGGAAACATAGAGATCTGAGGTCTGTCAGCAATCCTGATGACACAGACAGCTTGGAAATTGCCAAGTGCTGTTAGGACATAAGAATAAAACTAAAAATCAGCCCTGCTAGCCAGGGGCTGGACAGAAGACTGCACTGGTGGCTGGTGAATAAAAAGGGAAGCAGCAAAGAGGGAGATGGGCTAAGCCATGGACTTTTGTGTCTCTGGAGGGCACAGCTATTTTGAGTGTTCATAAGTAGTTTGACTACTTTGGATATTTAAAGAAACAGCACTCTCTCAGATTCCAGGAACCTAAGAATAGGCTCCACTTTCCGGGGACTGCAAGAACATTCTGGACACAAATGGCTGGGGAGGTGTGGTATTTCCCTTGTTACTCTTATGCCCCACACCCTCTTGGTCCCTCACTACCACCCAGCTTTTGGGACAGCAGGAATCCCATCCAAGTCTTTGTGCTCCAACGGAACTTGGATGCCTGGCCCACCCTGCTCAGATTTTTTTTGTTGTTGATGTTCAGTTTGTTTTTGTCTGTTTAAAAATTATTATTATTATTATTATTATTACTTTTTTGTGTATTTTTATTATTATTCTTTATTCTTCCCTTCCCAGGTTCAAGTTTTCAGTTTTTTCTCTCTTTCCTGTTCCTGGTTCTCATTTGTTTTCTTTCTAATGGTTAACCCCATTCCTTGTTTTTATTTTTGCATTTTCCCCATTTTTTTTCTTCATTAGTCTCCTTTGCTACCTCTTTTCTCTCATTACCACCTCCCCCGATATTGTGAGGTTATTTATTTTCTTCTTTTCTTTTTTGGTGATTGCTTTTGTGTGTTTATGTGGTGTGTTCTTTTGTTCACTTGCTTTTACATTTTTGACGGTTATTTGATTGTGGTTTTTGTCTAACTGAGTGGGAGACAGCAACCATGCCAACACAACACAACCACACCTGTACCTCCTGCATCTTCACTTACTGACTGAGAGCTACCACTTCCTTCTCCAACAATTGGCCAATGATAAACGACCACCGAAAAGAGCCTGGCTCACCCTTAACTGTTCTTCACAAACAGTTAACAGAAATCTAAATACAACAATGCCACAATGTCTCAGAGACATCAGATCATCACAGTCCTCACAAAGAAGCAAGATAAAGTGGTAGAAACAAGGGAGCAAGATAGAGACCCAAAGCACATCCCTGAGGAAGAAGCAGCACTGGAACTCCCTAGTAAGGAATTTAAAAGAATTATACTTAAGTATCTTCAGAGTAAGATTCTTGGCTCCCTAGAGCCATCAAAGGGAGGAAAGAGAGTAGAGTGGCTGGGGACCACAGGAGTTGCAGGATCCAGGTAAGGGGCAGGAGGCAAGGCTAAGCCCCAGCCCCCTGGAGCCAGGAAAGGGAAGGAGCAGAGTGGAGCAGCTAGGGACCACAGGAGTTGCAGGATCTAGGTAAGGGGTGGGAGGCAGGCAGGCCCCATACCCCTCGACCTAGGAAAGGGAGGTAGTGCTTGGGAACCACAAAGTGGCAGGTTCCAGGTAAGAATTAGGTAAGGGGAGGGCACAGAGGTTTCCAACAGCTAAGGGAGACAAACATCTCTGTCAGTTTGCCATCCTGTGGGACTTTACATTGCTGTGTGGTTTGAGGCTGTGACACTGGTGTTTCAGACCCCAGCAGAGTTGCACACAGTACACAAGTTACAACACAGCTTACAGACTAAGACAGGCTAAGAAGAAGGAGGAGGCCATCCACTTCTCAAAAATTGGCCAGGGAAAACCTTACGCATAGCAGACAAACACTGTTTGATACATTACTGGGCAATTTTATGAATAGATTGGAAACATTGTCTGACACAGTGCAGGAAGATGAACCCCTTGGGTCAGAAGCCACTCAAAACAGGGCTTGGAAAGAGCTGCCTCATCAGAGTAGAACCAATCTTAATGATATGGATAAAGTAAATCTTTCAGGACCTCCATGTGCTGACAGCACATGATTCAAAATGAGGAGAAACAGCTGCAAACATCCATTAATAATAAGCACATGGAATGTACGATGTATGAATCTAGGAAAATTGGAAGTTGTCAAAAACTAAATGGAATGCAAGAAGATTGATATCCTAGGCATTAGTGAGCTGAAATGGACTGGTTTGGGACACTGTGAATCAGACAACCATATGATATACTATGCTGAGAATGGCAAATTGAAGAGGAATGGTATGGCATTCATCATCACAAAGGATGTTTCAAGATCTGTCCTGAAGTACAATGCTGTCAGTGATAGGATAATAACCATACATCTACAAGGGAGACCTGTTAATACTACTAATTTTAAAATTTATGCACCAACCACCAAAGACAAAATGAGGAAACTGAAGATTTTTATCAACTTCTGCAGTCTGAAATTGACCAAATATGCAATCAAGATGTGTTGCTTATCACTGGTGATTGGAATGCAAAAGCTGGAAACAAAGAAGAATCACCTGTAATTGCAAAATTTGGCCTTGGTGACAAAAATAAGGCAGGAGATAGCATGACAGAATTTTGCAAGACCAACAACTTATTCATTGGAAATATCTTTTTTTCAACAACACAAATGCCAGCTATACATGTGGACTTTGCCAGATGGAGTACACAGGAATCAGATTGACTATATCTGTGGCAAGTGGTGATGGGAAAACTCAATATCTTCAGCCAAAACAAGGGCAGGAGATGATTGTGGAACAGACCATCAACCGTTCATATGCAAGTTCAAATTAAAGTTGAAGACAATTAAAACAAGTCCATGAAAGCCAGTATATGACCTTGAATATATCCCTCCTGAATTAAGAGACCATCTAAAGAATAGATTTGATTCATTGAACACCAATGACTGAAAACCAGAAAAAAAAATGTGGGATGACATCAAGAACATCATCCATGAAGAAAGCAAGAGGTCATTAAAAATATGAGAGAGAAAGAAAAGAGCAAAACAGATGTGTGAAGAGGCTCTGAAACTTGGCCTTGAGTGAACAGTAGCTAAAGCAAATGGAAGAAATGACAAGATGAAAGAGCTGAACAGAAAATTTCAAAGAGTAGCTCAAACAGACAAAGCCAATTACTATAATGAAATGTGCAAAGACCTAGAGTTAGAAAACCAAAAAGGAAGCACACTCTTGGCATTTCTTAAGCTGAAAGAACTGAGGAAAAAAGTCAAGCTTTGAGTTGCAATATTGAAAGATTCTATGGACAAAATATTGAAAGATGCAGGGTATATCAAAGAAGATGGAAGGAATATACAGAGTCACTGTCCAAAAAAAAGACCTAGTTGACCTTCATCCATTTCAGGAGGTGGCCTATGTTCAAGAGCCAATGGTATTAAAGGAAGAAGTCAAAGCTGCACTGAAAGAATTGGCAAAGAACAAGGCTCCAGGAATTGACGGAATACCCACTGAGATGTTTCAACAAATGGAGGTACTTATGTGGTTATGCCATGAGATTTGGGAGACAGCTACCTGGCCAACTGACTGGAAGAGATCCATATTTGTACTAATTTCAAAGAAAGGTGATCTGTCAGAATGTGGAAATTATTGAACAATACCATTAATATTGCATGCAAGTAAAATCTTACTGAAGATAAGACAAAAATGGTTGCAGCAGTATATTCACAGAGAACTTCCAGAAATGCAAGGTGGATTCAGAAGAGGACATGGAATGAGAGATATCATTGCTGATGTCAGATGGAGCTTGACTCAAAGCAAAGAATACCATAAAGATGCTTAGTTGTGTTTTATTTACTAAGCAAAAGCATTTGATTGTGTGGATCATAACAAATTGTGGATAGCATTGAGAAGAATGGAAATTCCAGAACACTTAATTGTACTCATGAGGAATCTGTACATAGACCAGGAAGCTGTTATTTGAACAGAAAAAGGGAACAATGCATGGTTTAAAATCAAGAAGGGGGTGTGTCATGGTTGTATCTTTTTCATCATACTCATTCCAATTGTATGCTGAGCAAAAAACCAAGAAGCTGGACTATATGAAGAAGAATGTGGCATCAGGATTGGAGGAAGAAATATTATCAACCTGTCATATGCTGACGACACAACTTTGCTTACTGAAAGTGAGGATGACTTGAACTACTTACTGACAAATATTGAAGAATACAGTCTGCAGTGTGGATTACATCTCAATATAAAGAAAACAAAAATACTCACAACTCAACCTATAAGCAGCATCACAGTAAATGGAGAAAAGATTGAGATTATCAAAGAATTCACATTGCTTGGTTCTACAATTGATGCCAATGGAAGCAGCAGTCAGGATATCAGATGACATATAGCACTGGGCAATGGACCTCTTTCAAGTACTGAAGAGCAAAGATGTCTCCTTGAGGACTATGGAGTGTCTGACACAAGCCATGGCATTTTCAATAGCCTCGCATGCATGTGAGAGCTGCACAATGAATAAGGAAGACCAAAGAAGAATTGATGCTTTTTAACTGTAGTGTTGGCAAAGAATGCTGACAGTACCATTGACTGATAAAAGAACTAACAGATCTGTCCTGGAGGAAGTGCATCAGGCTCCTTGGAAGTGAGAATGGCCAGACTTTGTCTCATCTACTTTGGTCATGTTTTCAGAAGGGACCATTCCCTGGAGAAGGATGTCATGTTTGGTAAGGTGGAAAGTCGATGAAAGTGGAGAAGGCCCTCAACGAGATGAATTGACACTGAGGCAGTGGCAATGGATTCAAATATAGCAAAAATTATGGAGCTGGCTCAGAACCAGGCAGTATTTTGTTCTGCTGTGTATAGAGTTGCTATGAGTCTGATATGACTCTATGGCACCTAACAACAAGAACAACAATCTTCAAAGGATTGAGAGACAAATCAAGGAAAACACTGACAAAATTAAGAAAACGCTGACAAAACCCTACAACGATTTCAGAAAAAATACAAGAACAAAATGACAAGAGAAATGAAAAATTAGAAATGATGCAAACTCTACAGATAGAAATCTAGAAGATTAATACTAAAATTTTAGAAATTGATAATACATTGAAAGGGCAAAGGAGTAGAATCGAATCAATGGAAGACAGAATTAATGAGATTTCCTGGGGAATATTTCTTTGGGAAGGGATCAATCAGAAAAAAAAAAAGATCAAAACAAAATGGAGAAAGCCTAAGGCTCATTTAAGATACCATCAAAAGGAATAACCTACATGTAATCGGAATTGCAGAACAGAAAGAGAAGAAAACCACTGAGAATATTTTCTGAGGTTGTTTGGAAGAGAACTTCCCTGATACGATGAAAGATGAGAATATATCCATTCAGGAAGTCTAACGAACCCCCAAAAAATAGACCTGAAAAGAAAATCATGAAGACATATAATCATCAAACTCAACAAAAACAAAGACAAAGAAAGAATCCTGAAAGCAGAACAGGAAAAACAAAAAGTTACCTATAAAAGACAACCAATAAGAACAAGCTCTGATTTCTCGGAAGAAACCATGCAAGTGAGAAGGCAGAGTTGGGATATATAAAATCCTGAAGAGGAAATTTCCAACCAAGAATTATATACCCAACAAAATTGTACCTCAAATATGCTGGTGAAATTAGGACATTTCCAGATAAGTAGAAATTAAGAGAGTTTGTTAAAACCAGATCAACCTCACAAGAGATATTAATAGGAGTCTTTTGAACAGAGAGCCAATAATAGCAAGCAACAGCTGACCTTTAATATACAAGATGTTTAACCCAGAAACCAACACAGCTATGGAAGTATCCAGATAAAATAAACTTACAAGATTGTAAACAGGGAAAGAGGGACATCAGTTGGCAAATTAAGACAACTACAAACCAAAAGGAGGGGAAAAAATAGTGTAGTTACAGAACTTCTGATGGTGAAGAAATCAAGAGAGTTGCAAGATAGAATAGACTGTTCTAAACTCAGGGAGAAAATTATAAATCACAGGGTAACCTCAAAGAAAAATGATAAACCTTCACATCACTATAAAAAAAGAGAACAAGCACAAATATTTAGCAAATACTAAAACAATAGCAGGGAGCTCTGATAGAGTAATGACTAAGGCATTTGACTGCTAACCAGAAGTCTGGCGGTTCCAACACACCAGCCACTCCACGGAAGGAAGATAGGACAATCTACTTCCATAGTGATACTGCCTCAGAAACCCAAGGAGGGGTTGCTATGAGTCAGGTTTGACTCAACGGCACATAACAACAACAACAACAACAAAAACCAATAGCAACAAAGGAAATGATAACATGATTCATAAACATTATGAGCTCAACACAGAAAATTATATGAACAAAGAAACCAGGAACACCATGAAAAAACACATAACAAACTTATAGCAACCAATTCATACTTGTCAATAATTACACTGAATGTTAATGGATTAAATGCATCACTCAAGAGACAGAGAGTTGCAGACTGGTTAAGAAAACATAACCCATCAATTTGCTGTCAACAAGAGACACATCTTAGAGACAAATACAAAAATAGACTAAAACTTGAAGGTTGGAGAAAGATATATAAGGAAAATGGCAACCAAAAAAAGCAGGAGTGTCAATATTAATTTCTGAAAACATTAACTTTAAGACAAAGACCACCATATGAGACAATTGATCAATTGAATAAGAAGATATAACCATAATAAATTTTCTTTGTTGGATACCAGGGGTGGGAGGGGAGGAACGAGGAGGGAACACTGTTAGATAGGTAGAGACAAATATTGATTTGGGTGAAAAGAAGGGCAATGTACCAAACCTGCGTGATCAACGTGGGGCATTGAGGAAGAAGAAGACACAGAGAGGTGCATGGGAGGTACAGACAACAAAGGTGAACCCTTGTTGCACATACAGTACTGTGTTGTCAGTGAAGGCAAACATGGCTATACGAGTGGATAAATGAGTGGACAGGCTGAACTATTAGGTCTGTCTATGAAGGGTAGAGTGTGCCTTAGATCATGTATAGGGTTGACAGAAAATATTTCTACACATGTATTGATATGTTCTGTCAGAATTCCCAGGTATATAGTAGAGCTGACAAGGGACATGTTTATAGTCACTTCTTGGCCACAGCTAGCTACCCAGAAAGTGCAAGTAGTTGAACCTGTGGGCTCGGGACCATAGTCATAGGGGATGTCAAGCTCAATTGCCATAGCATACTACAAAACATTGTTCCACATCCTACTTTGGCGAGTAGCGACTGGGATCTTAAAAGCTTGCAAATGGTTATCTAGATGCAACGATGGGTTTCTCCTTGTCAAGATCAAAGAAGAATGAAGAAAACTAAAGATTCATGGAAATAATTAGTCCCTGTGACTGGTACACCATGTGATCCTCAGCCTATATAACTATGAGACCAGAAGAACTAGATGGTGCCTGGCTACTACTGTCAACCACTCAGAAGGAGATCTATGTAGGAGACCCTGGATAGAGTGAGAGAACAATGTGGAATAAAACTCAAAATCATACAGAAAAATAAAGGGACCATGTTTGCTGGTCTGACAGAGCCTGATGAAACTCCTAAGACTATGGCCCCTAGCTGCCCTTCATGTCTGGAATTCAACCCACTCCTGTTGCTTCCAACCAAACAAAAGACAGACATATAAGCTGAACATATATATTAGGTAGATACATTCCTTAGAGAGATCAATCATGGGAGAATAGAATGGTTGTGTATACACAGGGAGACAGCTCAGGGGTCAGGAGTGCATGGGAGCGAAGGGCACAGGGAAGAGGTAACTATGGGGAGGAAGTGGGAGAGGAACTGTTGCACAGTGGTAAATAGCAGTCAATGTCATAAGACAAAGTATATGTGAGCTGCTGTATGTAAAGTAAAGTGAGTTTGCTTTTTAAATTTTCACCCAAATCACAATAAAAATTAAACAAACAAACAAAAAATTACATGTACCCATTGTAGAAATAAATTAGTCATTTCTATTTTATTTTTTAAACATAAATAGGTCTTTGTGATGTTTGATCTTCCACTATTACTCGGGTAGACTATTCAGCAATCACCCCTGACCTCCCAGTCCAAAATAAATAAATAAATAAACTTGTTGCCAGAGAGTCAATTCTGAGTCATAGTGATTATATATATATATATATATATATATAAAGCAAACTCACTGCCTTCAAGTTGATCCCTGCTCATAGAAACCTCTCCTTGGGTTTCTGATGTGGCATCTCTAGGAATGTAGATTGTCCAGTCTTCTTTTTGAGGAGTGGTTGGTGGGTTTGAACCACCAGACTTCTGCTTAGCAATCAAATGCCTTACGCACTACTCCACCAGAGCTCCCAGTGATCATATAGGACAAGGTAAACCACCCATAGGGTTTACGAGACTGTAATCTTTATGGAAGCAGACCACCACATATTTCTGTCACATAACAGCTGGTGAGTTTGAACCTCTGACCTTTCAGTTAGCAGTGCGCACTTAAACTCTGCACCGCTGGGATCCGGTATCTACCACTAAGCCTTATGCAGAGGGAAACTCTGTCCATTCTGTGTGGAAAGAATCATGTTCACTTCAAGCTTTTCTCCTGACAGCAAGTATATACATATTTTCTTCTTGGGTAGAAATCAGTAACATCTAAATCTTTTCTATGAATATTTTATGACAGATAAAATAACTTTTCTTTTCCAACAATTTTTCATTGTAATAACGTTTACTATATTGCTATATTGCACAGAATTATTTTTAGGTTGGTTCCCTGGGTGGTGCAAACCAGTAAGTGGTGGATTACTAGCCTAAAAGTTGACAATTCAAACCCATCTGGGGTACCTCAAAAGACAAGACAGGTGATCTGCAGCTTTGAAAATTTTATTGGACAGTTCTACTCTGCACACTTGAGGTCACCATGAGTCAAAGTCAACTTGACAACAACTAACAACAGCTATGTTTTTTATATTAATCAAAAATTTTTGACTACAGAGATTGTTCCACACATTTAAATAGTAAACAAATATTGACCCATCCAGATAGTCTCCAGGACTGAGCAGATAGTAAATTTTTGTAGGGCTGTGAAATATTTTTATTCTCCTACTAGACTATATTTCAATTTCCCTATACATATGCCTGTGTATTAACTGCAATTGAGCTTATATTCAAGTGTTGCTTCTTAGGAAATGTCTGCTAGGAGAAGGTGGGCCTTCTAGAATTGCTGAGTAAAGAGCTCAGCAAACACTCTCCCCATAAATCAATGAAAAAGTTCGACAATTTGGCAAACACAACCATGTTAAGAATCTGGAAACTAATTAAACCCCATTTTGTCAAGTTGGATCTGACTCATAGCGACCCCTGTTTGGGTTTCTGAGGCAGTATCACTACAGAAGTAGATTGCCCAATCTTCCTTCCAAGGAGTGGCTGGTGGGTTTGAACTGCCAGCCTTCTGTTTAGCAGTCAAATGCCTTAGACACTACACATAAAACAACTTACAAATATTTATGCAAGAAAAATTTCTGAACCTTCACAAGGACAGTGGAGATTGGAGTTTTATCCTGAAGCTACTCCTACTTTCATCAACCCAGCTCCATTTATTTTCTCAGTAGTCCTACCAGGATAGGATAAGCCATGAAAATTGGCAGCCATATGCTATGCTGTAAAAGCATATGCTCAATACATTTAAAATAATTAAATTCATGTAAACTATATTCTCTAACACCATTAAAATACATTTAGAAATCAATGACAGAAAAAAAAATTGAAAATCCATGAATATTTGGAAGTTAAACAATGCACTTTAAAATGACCCATGGGTCAACAAAGACCACAGAGGAATTGAGAAAATGTGTTTAAACAAAGGGAAAAAAAATGGAATATATAAAAATAACCAAAAGAAAACAAAAACACAACATAAAACTATTTATGGACTGTATCTAAAACCATGCATACTTAAGGGGAAATGTATAACTTTAAACAACTATATTAGAAAACTATACTTCTACCTTAGAAAATAGAAAAAGGAGAGCAAGGTAAACCCAAAACATGCAAAAGGAAGGAGATAATAAAGATTAGAGCAAAACCCAATGAAATACAATACAGAAAAACAACAGAAAAATTTAATGTGTTCCAAAGGTGCTTCTTTGATAACGTTAATAAAACTGACAAAAATTTAGCTAGAAATATTTAAAAGGAAGAGAGAAGACACAAATTACCACATTTAAGAATGAAAGGTGAGGCATTCTTATTTATCTTATAAAAATTAAAATAATCTTGATTACTAAGAAAAACTTTATGCCAAAAAACTAGACAACTTAAACGAAAGCAACAAATTTCCAGAAAAATACAAATTACCAAGACTACTTCAAGGAAAATCTAGAAAATCTGCATAGACATTATTGTGATCTGCTGGGGCTGTTATAACAGAAGTACCACAAGCAGGTAATTTAATTAACAGATTTCTTTTTTTTTTTTTTTTACATGTTGGGAGGCTAGAAGTCTGAATTCAGTGCACAAGCTCTAGGAGAAGGCACATCAGTCCTCTCTGGGGGAAAAACTTTATATCAGTTTCTCTAGTTTATATCTAGTTTCTGGTCTTTGGAGATCTCCACATTATAAGAATTTTTCCCCTATTTGCCCTTACTTGCTTCTGTGCCTAATTTGTTCCTTAACATAACACAAAAAAAGCTATTACAAAATAAGATTGCATGCACAGATCTGTTGTTGTTATGTGCCATCGAGTCAGACCTGACTCATAGTGACCCCATCCTTGGGTTTCCGAGGTGGTATCACTAAGGAAGTTGATTACCCAACCTTCCTTCCAAGGAATGGCTGGTGGGTTTGAACCACCAGCCTCCTGATTAGCAGTCAAGTGCCTTAGGCACTATGCTACCAGACCTCCCCCCACAGATCTAGGGGTTAGGATTTATAATCCTTATATTGAGGAAAAAAATTCAATCCATAGCAGACATATTATGAATAATATTGAGTTAGTAATGGCTAAATGGTTTCACTGATAAATTTTTCAAGTATTTAAAGAAAAATGGCAATTTATTACAAACTCTTTTTAATAAAACTCTAAGTGCATTCCAGTAACAAAAAGGTGTGGAAAAACATCTCCCAGGAACATAAACAAAAAATTGTTCAACAAAACCTTAGGAAATGGAATACATCAACATATAATAGGGATTATAAACAATAACCAAGTAGGATTCATCCCAGGAATGTAAGATTTCATTTAACATCAGCAAACCAATTAACGTAACATACTCTATTAATATAATAAAAGACACAATTCTTAATTACACAAAAGTGAATCCAAAGCCATTCATGGTAAAACTCTCAACAAATCAGAGATAGAAGGGAATTTCCTCAACCTGATGAAAGACAACTATAGAAAACCTACATCCACTGCTGTTGAGCCTATTATGACTCTTAGCAACCATACATGACAACACAGAACTGCCCTACAGGGTTTGCAAGGCTGCAGATCTTTACAGAAGCATACAGAAAACTCTTGGCATCGTACATAATTGTGTAAATTTACATAGATTATTCCTAAAATCAGGAAAAATAAAACATATTTACTCTCATCATTTCTATTCAACCTTGCATTGGAAGGTGTGGCCAGTGAAATCACACAATAATAAAAAAAAATCAAAATTGGAAGGAAGAAACAAAACTTTTTTTATTTGCAAGTAACATGATCCTCTATGTAGAATATCCTACGTAACTCTTTTCTGCTCCCTCATCTCTCACTGCTGTTGTTATTTGCCGTCAAGTCGGACCCTACTCAGCGACCCCTTCTTGGGTTTCCAAGGCAGTATCACTACAGAAGTAGATTGCCCCATCTTCCTTCCGAGGAGTGGCTGGTGGGTTTGAACTGCCAGCCTTCTGGTTAGCAGTCAAGTGCTTTAGGCACTATGCTACCAGAGCACTATTCCCCCCAAAAAATACTAGAACTAATAAATGAATTTTAGTAAAGTTTCAGGACACAAGAGAGAATAGGAAAGACCAGTTGTATTTCTATGTACTAGCAATGAACAACATGAAAATAAAATTAAGAAAACTATTCCAAGTAGGATAATATAAACAGATTAAAATATTTAGTGATAAATTTAACAAAAGAAAGTCAAGACTATATGTATAACATTTCTGAAAGACTTAATACTATAAAGACAGAAGAAAATACAGAAGTAAGTTTGAATTAAGTCAATATTCCTTAATTGTGACATAAATGAACACTTGATAAAAGAAACAAATGATAAATTGAGCTTCATGAAAATGTTAACTTACACATTTCAAAAGTTACCATTATGAAAGTGAGAAGACAAGCAACACACTGGAGCAAAAGATTTTCAAATATATACCTGATAAAAGACCTGGAGTCAGAATATATATATAAAGACTCTTATAAGCCAATAATAAGAATACAGCAACCCAATCTAAATATGTGCAAAATAAACATTTTACTAAATATGGTATATAAAGTGCTAACAAACGTATGAAAAGATGCTCGACATAATTAATCATGAGGGAAAACACAAATTGAAACCATGAGATACCACTTTACAGCCACTATAATGAATATATGTATTTCCTCCACTCTCCTAAAATAGAGCATTTCTATGAAATTTTCATTAAGTTGAAACAGCGTAAAATGAAGGGGCAATTATCATTAATCAATATGGGAAAATTTTTGAACATTCCAGGCTCAAAAATAACCCACCAAATCATACCAAGTAACATAATCTCTACAATAGCAGTAACATATAATATTTATAGACAACTTGAGAGCTTTCGTAGTTGGATGCTGAGATGCTGAGTGCCATTCCCAGAAAAGGAGCTTGGAGACACCATTCTTACTGGGTCTTTAATGACACACTGTCTCTTTAATGAGTTGTTGCAAAACAAATGCTGAATGCTAGTTTTGCTTTTCTTGTAAAAATGGAAATCATCCTCAGATTTCTTTTAATTAGCAAAAACAGGTACTAATGTAGGTCTTCCATAAAAGTGAACTGCCATAAAATGAACTTCGGTAAAGCAGAGGTTACCTGTAATCCGAAAGACAGACAACATCATCTGTAATGAGGGTCGGGAGAACTCTGAATCCTTGTACGTTTTGAATGGAAATGTAAAAGTGGTTCAGTGTCTTTACAAATTTTTTGGTCGTTTCTCAAAAGCTAAACATAAATTTATTATATGACCAAGCAATTTTACTCCCAGTTATCTATCCAAGACAAATAAAAACATGTATCTATGCAAAGACTTATACAAAGATGTATAAAGCAGTATTATTGATAAAAAAAAAATTTGAAAGAGTGAAAATTTATTTCAACTAATGGATAGATGAATGTTTCATATCCATATAATGTAATTTTCATCAATAACTGATAATATGCTATAATGTTGACAAACTTCAAAAACATTATTCTAGAAGCTGATGTAAATGAGCACATATTACAAAATGCCATTTATGTAAAGTTTCCTGAAAAGTCAAATCTGTAGAGACAGAAATCCTATTAGCAGTTGTCTGGAGAAGGGATGGAACCAGCCTCTGTCTATAAATATCAAACCAACCAAACTCACTGCTGTTGCGTCAGTTCGACTCACAGTGACCACTCCTTGGGTTTCCGAGGCAGTATCTCTAAAGAAGTAGATTGCCCACCCTTCCTTCTGAGGAATAGCTGGTGGGTTTGAACCTCCAGCCTTCTGGTTAGCAGTCAAATGCCTTAGGCACTACGCCACCAAAACTCCCCTGTGTACAAATATATACTAGCAATCTTTTTAGGTGATGAAAATTTTCTAACGTTGGATTGTGGGGATGGGTGCATAATGCTATAAATTCACTAAAACTAATTGAATTGTACACTTAAAGTAGGTATGTTTATGGTATGTGCAGCAGTTGGGGCTGTGTCAGCTTAGCTGGGCCATGGTTTTGAGTGGTTTGGCAGCTGGATGAAATTATTCCTCATGATGATATTATAATAATCTCCATGGTGGAATCTACTGTGGGAAGTTAGTCAGTGGAAAGGGAGCTGAATTTGGGTGTGGCCTGCTTCCTATATATATATGAACTTTGGGAAAGGTCTTTGGGTTTTGGCATGTTGAGATCCTTGTTGCCTGTAATTTTGGGATAGTTCCTGGACTTGAACCAGTGGTCTGCTGTGTTACCTGCTGATCTTGTGCTATTTTACCTGTCTAACTTGGGTTCGTCAGCCTCAGCAACCTGAGTTAAGAGAAGCCTTCAGCTCCACTGCACCTGGAACATGAGGCGAGCTGAAGCCCAAGGTTAAGCCATCCCCTAGGCTCCAGAGCCAGCATTATGAAACCAGACTTCCATATTCCTAAACTATAGAAGAATGAATTCCTGCTTGTTAAAGCCATCCACTTGTGGTATTTCTGTTATAACAGTACTAGAGAATAAAGAGAGTATGCAAATCATACTTCATTAAAACAAAAGCATGAATGTTTAGAATGATACAAATCTCCATGGTCTAAACATTTTATTAAATATTCTACACCAGAATCTTTAATTAAAATGTGATAAAGTAATCATTTAAATTTGTAATATAGCTGCAAATAAATCTTAAATAAGGAGCATAAATCTGTTTTAAATATGTAATTTACAAATTAAAAAACTTTTGCTATGCTATAAATGATGGATTAAAGTTTATTTATTAAAAATTATTTATTTAAATCAAGGAGTATTTATATTTGAATGAAACAATTGATTTAACTAAGCCCTTTTGACTGGAAATTTAAATGTACTTGAATGAAATAAAATTCCACCTCTTCAGGGTATTTTTAATATAAATATAGGAGCTCTGGTAGCATAGTGCCTAAGGCACTTGACTGCTCACCAGAAGGCTGGCGGTTCAA
>NW_006921614.1:199236-201863 GCF_000298275.1 Orycteropus afer afer | reverse complement strand
AACAACAACAACAACAACCTATCACTTATTATTGAACCAGAGACCTCAGTTTATAGGCTATTTATAAAATTTACATGTGAATTTTAGAAAACTTAAACCTAAGAATTTTTGATTAAACCAAGCATATTTTTCTTCTAAGTTTGAGCAAATTTTTATAAAGAAAAGATGATATTATGTTATGACCATTTTACTATTAAACTCACTGCCATCGAGTGGATTTCAACTCATAGCAACCCCTTCTTGGGTTTCCGAGGCAGTATCTCTGTGGAAGCAGATTGCCCAGTCTTACATAAACTGTATTATTAAACATTTTAAAATAAAAACTCAGTTTACATAATAATACCATCACAAAAGAATGAAATATTGCAAATATTTTTTTATTTAATATCCTCAGAAGGAAAGTTGAGCGATCTACTTCTGTAGTGATATTGCCTGGGAAACCAAAGGAGGGGTAGCTATGAGTTGGGACTGACTCAATGGCAACGACTTTGTTTTTTGGTTTAGATAAAAGAGATGTTAACCTAGGGTTTTAGGTAGGCTCTTACTTCTAATTTCATGATACTACCTAAATATTATGCTCAGTAGGAGTGGAATATCTACTGTCTGAGTCAATTTTGGAATCATTAGATATTAAATGCGTGAAGGTAGACAAAAGGTTACCAATTGTTCAATTGCTAAGGAAAATTAAAAGAAAGCTAAAAATTAAATTCACACTTTGTTCACACAGCTTGAAATTAATATTAAGTATGGAGCTAATATCTAACCCACAACAGTGGTTTGGCATATGTTGAGAAAAGAGAAAAAAATTGGGGTTAAAATAGATTATGTACAATTCTAAGTGAAAAACATCCCCAATGATGTTATTTAGCAGAAAAATCTTCTATATTTGTCCCAAGAGATGGGGTTGGGATAAGACATCAGCTAACATTGTGAGGCTGGCTTTGAAATCTGAAGACTTTAACAAAGGAAAACCATTTCCATTTGGAAGAGGAGCTGAGTAATTATGAAAAAGCACGCTCACCATTCTCATTCATAATCAGTTCTTCAATGCCATCCTTTATAAATTGATGCCAAGACTCACTTCAGCAACTCCTATTCTACCAGCAGTTCCTGGTAGAAAACCTGGGAATTTTCACATTCCAGGGTCCTTCTCTAACTCCAAGGAACCTTGACAGCAGTGGTTAAAATCTCAGTTACTAACTGAAATGTTAGCAGCTCAAGCCCAACAGACACTTTGAGGGAGAACTTTGTGTCAGTCTGCTTCCATAGAGATTACAACATTGGAAACCCTACAGAGTTCTACTCCATCCTACAAGGTGACTATGAATCAAAACACACTTGGCAGCAGTTAGTTCTATAACCCTTCCATCATTGGCTTTGACATTCTGCCATGAGAGCATAATTCCTGGAATTATGTAATATATTGTGGTTGTTGTTGTTATGTGCTGTTGAATCAAGAATAATTGTGATGGTCAGTTCTATGTGTCCATTTGTTCAAGCTATTGACATGGAGCTCAGATGACATAGTGGGTAAGGCATTTGGTTGCTAACCACAAGGTTGGAACTTCTAAACCAACTATTTGCTTCACAGGAGGAAGATGAGTCAATCTACTTCCATCACAATTTACACCCTTGGAAACACAATGTGGGATGCTATGAGTTGGAATCAACTAGATGGCAGTAGGTTTGGTTTCTTTTTTCATGTTATTATTAGCTTTGTGTAGTTGGTGATCCCATGCATAATGTAAGGAAAAACTACTCTGTTCCATGACATTCCCATGATCAGTAATGAATTAGACCATTGCAATGGATAGATTTTCATTGGCTGATATTTGGAAGTAAGTTTCTAGACATTTCTTCCCATTCTACTTTAGTCTGGATGTTCTGCTGAAATGTATTGAGCATCACAACAACACAAAATCTCTGCTGACAGATGAATGGTTGCTGTGCTTTAGATGCATTGGCCAGAAATTTCTTCTGGTTTCCCTCACAAAAAGTGAGAATTCTACCACTGAATTACCAATGCAGACACCCTTGAGCAAGTAATATATTAAAGTGTGTATCAGACGTTGACTGTTAAGAACCACCATTTTGTCAGATTGTTTTCCAAGGGAGAGGCTTTAGAAACCAGAACTCTGAGGGTAATGACACAGAGAAGAGAGGTTGATGGGGGCTTACTGTGATAGCTGGAGCTGTGTGTCAACTTGGCTGGACCATAATTCTGTGTGGTTTGAGCTGTTGTGGTGTGGTTATTCCCATGATGGGATCAGATGACTATGTTCTGAGTGGCCAATCTGTTGAAGGGGAGTTTCCCTAGGGGTGTGGCCCGATTCTAGTATATCCAAGGACATCCTGGGAATAGAGACATTTTTCTGTGGATCAGGATTCTGTTGTGCTGCCTACAGCTGTCCGTGAGTGAACAGTCCACCATTTGGTCTGGAGATCTTGGATTCATCATTCATTGGAGTCAACAGCCAGTGCACTGCCTGCCGGCCTTGAGTTTCTCAGCCCCTGCAGTTGCAAGAGCCAGGAAAAGCCTCCAGCTTGATATTTGATCCAGGAACTTTGGACTTGCTGGCTTCTATAAGTGTGTGAGCCATTTTCCTAAGATAGATTTCTCTCTCTCT
>NW_006921614.1:174852-199136 GCF_000298275.1 Orycteropus afer afer | reverse complement strand
TCTAGAGAACCCAGTCTAACACACTTACTGACCTCTTAGAATTGAAGTGATTATGATGGGTCCTAGAGAGTTGGGGAGACTTCTGAAAGGTAAAAGTTGTCTAAGGAAAGGGTGACTAGGGAAGGTCTGTGTGCTGAAAAATAAGGTGCATACCAAAATCAGAATTGATGTTTTCACCTAAAGCCAACCCTGGTTGTGAGCCCCAAGTAGAATTCTGTGATTATAAGACTTGAGCACAAAAGGTATTTAATTAAGGAAAAGCTAAAATGGAGATGCTTATCTTGCTATCTTCTTTCTTCTTCTTTTTCTCTTCCTTCTCTTCTTCTATTATTATTACTATTACCAATTACAAGTAATTAGTTTCCATTGATCAGTTTCATGGCAATTCAGTTTCATGGCAATTGTGTTTCAGATAGAGCTGAATTCCATAGTGTTTTCAATGGCTGTGTTCTTTCAGAAGTAGATCACCAGATCTTTCTTCAGAGGTGCCTCTGCATGGATTTGAACCACCAACTATTCAGTTAGTGGCTGTAGCTTAACTGTTTCCAGCACCCAGGAACTCCTTATTACTAATAGTTACCATTTATGAAAACTCTGCAGGGCTTATAAACTTATTAATTTTCTATATTTTATCTCATTTGAAGCATTCAATGACCCTACGATAGAAGCATTATTCTTCTGAGAGTTAGAGAGTATAAGCCAATTGCCCAAAGAAATTGTTTAAAACAATTGCCTGAAGACACCAGTCTATTACTGGAGGTATAATACCAATCTTGTTGTCTCTTTCTATTTAGCTTGGGTTCCCAATCATTGCGGTATCCAGCACTCCAAAGGAAAAAAGTGTATTTTTCATATATAACGTGTCTACGTAAATAATGGGAGCTCTGGTAGCATAGTGGCTAAGGCACTTGACTGCTAACCAGAAGGCTGGCGGTTCAAACCCACCAGCCGCTCCTCGGAAGGAAGGTTGGGCAATCCTACTTCCGTAGTGATACTGCCTTGGAAACCCAAGGAGGGGTCTCTATGAGTCAGGGCTGACTCGACGGCACATAACAACAACAACAACGTAAATAATGTGCATATGTATATAACACACATAATGTGTATAGGAAATTAATGTGTGAGGGGGTTGCATGATTTGCAAAACAAAAAAAAAACACATATAATGTGTGCATTATTTAAATTAAAAAATGATAAATTCTGTAGAGATAGCAATGATGGCAAGACTAATTACCCTTTGCACCAATGAGTCCAGAATTTACAGCATGATTTAGGGAGTTACAAGGAGCCCTGGTGGCACAAATGGTTAGGGGTTGTTAAACAAAAGGTTTGCTGTTCAAACCCACTCGGCAGCTCCTTAGGAGAAAGACCCGGCAATCTGCTCCTATAAAGATTACAGTGCAGAAAACTCTATAGGTTAATTCTACTGTGTCACATGGGCAATCTATGAGTTAAAATCAACTTGATGACACCTAATAACAACAAGGAAGCTCACAGTGCTTTAACTTAAGTTTCTGTATTATAATATATCCATCTGATTTCCATTCTCTTCTGATTACCCTTTGCTTCTGCAAAGGACCATTTTGATAAAGATCCCTCAGTTTCATCTCATCTGGTCCACTTTATAAACTCTGGCTTGCTTTCTAGGATAGATTTGTTTTATCATACTCTTGGCAATTTATAACAAGGAGAATGGATATTGTATATTTAGCTTATTTGAGATTCACGTTTCTTTAAAATAATGCTGAAGTTAGGAACATGTTCTTTCTCTGTTCTTTTTTTCTTTGAAAGCCTTTTCATAGAGTTTTCTAAATTTGAGTTAATGGAGTTGCATATCTCCATTGAAAGAGGATGACCTTTTTCTTTTCTAATACAGGGAGCTCATGAATAATATCTTCTGTGAAATCTGAATGGAATAAAGTGAACTAATTCAAAGAGATGATATGCAGGCCATGACAACACATTGAGGAGACATAAAGAACATCACTTCTGACTAAGTTTTAGTGTTTCACTTTCCTTTATTCTCATACCACCTATTTTCAAAAATTATTTTTAATATGAGATTATTGCAATAATACCAGCAAAGAAAACCTACTGTACTCATTTGTTTTAATGCCACCAAATGAGTTTTATCAAAGTAGGGGCTCTGGAATTGCATGTTTATGTGTAAATTTCTTTTCTCTTTTCCCATCTAGATCTTAACTCTGTATGTCAATTAATTTCCTGAATTTGGAAATGACTGCCAGATTTTCTTCTATTTTATTTTTTTAATATTCTCCATTGAGTACAGATGGTCTTTCTGAGTATTTAATATTTTCAAATTATTATTATTATTTTTAAATGAGAGATCAGATGTCCTCCGAAACTATCAGGGTAACTAATAACCTTATCTTACTCTGAAAAGGTTTTTAAGAATTAACTTCAAAGAAAGAAAATGCTTATATCAATCATAGGCATATGTTTGCCAGAAATGTAAGAATCATTTAGCTATTTGACCTAACTTGAGAATTGAAACTTTGACAGCATTCACTAACTAAAACACTGTAAGTTTTCTACAAACAGTATGTTCTTATCACAGCCACTAGTAATTTTAGCAGTTTCTTAATAACAACAGCTATATTGTCAAGAAAGTTTAACTGTTTTTTTTGTGCCATTTTTCCCTTTGTCTTTCATACCATTACTATCTACTTCTTTTTAAAATTAATTAACAATACTAAAAGAATGGTTAAGAATCGTAAAATAAGAATAGAATGCTATCTTAATTACCTACTGCTATTATAACAGAATATCTACTTCTTGTTAAAATTAATTAACAATACTAAAAGAATACTTAAGAATATTAAAATAAGAATAGGATGCTATCTTAATTACCTACTGCTATTATAACAGAAGGGAGCTCTGGTGGCATAGGGCCTAAGGCACTTGACTGCTAACCAGAAGGTTGGTGGTTCAAATCCACCAGACACTCCTCAGAAGGAATGTTGGGCAATCTACTTCTGTAGAGATACAGCCCTGGAAACTCAAGGAGGGGACACTTTGCATCAGAGATGACTCAATGGCATATATCAAGTATAACAGAAATACTATAAGTGGCTAGCTTTAAAAGAAATAGAAACTTATTTTCTCATCATTTGAGAGACTCATAGTATGAACTCAAAGTACTGGCTATAGGGGAAGACTTTCTCTGTGAGCTTTAGGGGAAGGTCCTTATCTCTTTCCAGCTTCTGTTTCTGAGTTCCTTGGCAATCTTCTGCTATTTTTTTATAACTCAAAAATAAATAAAGCTTACACTGATATGACCTCATTAATATAACAAATGAAACCCTATTCCCAAATGGAATTACATCAAGTAGGTTGTTGTTGTGGTCTGTCCATTTGATACTAGATCATAGTGGTCCTATATAATAGAGCAGAACTTCCTCAGAGGATTTCTTGGGAACTCTTTAGGGAGCAGATTGCCAGGTCTTTTCTCCCATGGAGCAGAAGGTGAGTTTGAGCTGTCAACCATTCTGTTATCTGTATAGAGTGCTAAACCATTATGCCACTCTTTTCCACAAGAATAAGGGCTAGGATTTACAATACATCATTTTGGGGGACACAACACAATCCATAATGCAAAAAAGCCAAACTCACTGCCTTCTAATAAATTCCAACTCACAACAAGCCTCATTGGTTTTCCAAGGCTGTAAATCTTTACAAAGAAGATCACTCCATCTTTCTTCTAAGAAGTGGCCAGTGGGTTTGAACCACTAACTTTTTGGTTGGCAGTCAAATGCCTTAACCACTACATCACCAGAAAAATCCATTATAAATGGTAATGACTGTGATAAAAACAAGTTGAGGAAGAGAGGTGCAAAAGATGACTCAAGAATTCTGTCTTGTATATGTTAAATTTTTTTTGGGGGGGGAGAGGGAAGGTACAGGGAGAAAAGGGGGAAAAAAAGATGGTCATGATTTCTAATAAGACAATTTAAGTTTTAGATGACTTTGAGTCTCCAAAAGAAAATGTCAAAAAGTCTGCTTGATATTAGGTTTAAAAATTAGATAATCTAGGAAGATGGTGGAATAGGGAGAAAGACTGCACAGACCTTCTTCAACAAAGAAAAGGGGAACCAACTAACACAGGCACAGAAGATAATCCTGGACCCCTGAGCTTTGAAGAGAAGGATATAGAAGTGGAATAAACTCCAAGTAGCAGAAGAATTTGCATGAAAACACCAAAAAAGGAGACATACGGAGCTGTGTTCTAGCAGTGATCCTGATGGCACAACAGCTTGGATATTGCCTAGTGGTGGTAAGACCTAAGAATTAACCTAAAAATCAGCCCCGCTGGCCAAGGACTGCACGGAGGACTGCTCTGGTGGCTGGTGAATAAAAGGGGAAGAGGCAAAAAGAAAGGTGAACTGAGCTGTGGACTTTTGCCTGTTCAGAGGGCACAGCCATTTTGAATGTTTACAAGTTTTTTGACCATTTTGGATATTTAAAGAGATGGCATTCTCCCAGATTCCAGGAACTTAAGAATAGGCTACACTTGCCAGGAACAAGGACATTCTGGACGTGGATGACTGGAGAAAGGGGTGACATTCCCCCATTACTCATATCCCACACCCTCTTGATGAATGGAGGTGTGGCCATCCCTCACTCTTACCCACCTTCTAGGCCAGCAGGAATCCCATCCCATTCTGTGTGTTCAGATGAAGCAGGGTGCCCTGACTACCCTGCCTTGATTATTATTTTTTTGTTTTTTTTTTTTGTTTGCTTATTTTTGTCTGTTTTAAAACTACTACTATTATTATTCCTTTTGTCCTTTTTATTATTACTATTTATTCGTCCCATCCCAGGTTCTAACTTTCAGATTTTTGTCTTTTCTCTGTACTTGGTTGCAATTTTTAATTTTTTCTTTCTCATGGTTAACCCCATTCTCTGTTTTCCTTTTTGTGTTTTTCGCACTTTTTTCTTCATTATTCTCCTTCTCTGTATTTATTCTCTTATTCCTCTCTTCCCAGATATTGCTTTTTTTTTTTTTTTCCTGCCATTTTTCTTTTTTTTGGTTACTGTTCCTGTGTGATTACATGGTGTGTTTTTTGGTCCATTTACTTTTACTTTTATGATGGTTATTCAATTGTTATTTTTGTCTAACTGAGTAGGAGACAGCAACAGTCTCCATACAACACAACTAGACCCACAACTCCCATAGCTTCACTTACTAAGTGAGAACCACCACTTCCTTCTCCACCAATGGGCAAATGATAAACAACCACCAAGAAAAGCCTGACTCATCCTTAGCTGCTCTTCACAAACAGCTAACAGAGATTTAAATACATAATATCACAATGTTTCAGAGACAACAGGACATCACAGTAAACACAAAGAATCAAGATAAAGTGGTAGAAACAAAGGACCAGGATACAAATGCAGAACATAACCCTGAGGAAGAAGCAGCATTTGAACTTCCTGATAAGGAATTCAAAAGAATTATATTTAGATATCTTCAAAGGATTGAGAGACAAATCAAGGAAAACACTGACAAAACCCTAGAGGAATTTTGGAAGAAAATGCTAGAACAAAATGACAAAATAAATGAAAAATTAGAAATGATTTTAATCTACAGATTGAAATCCAGAAGATTAATACTAAATTGTCAGAAATAGATAACACATTAAAAGCAGAAGGGAGTAGAATTGATGTATGGAAGACAGAATTAATAACATTGAAGACAAATACCTGAATACTTCTTTGGAAAGAGATCAGTCAGAAAAAAAAAAAAAAATCAAAACAAAATGAAGAAAGCCTAAGGTTCATGTGGGATACCATCAAAAGGAATAACATACGTGTCACTGGAATTCCAGAGTAGAAAGAGAAAAATAAAACCACCAAAATTGTCCATGATTTGTTGGAAGAGAACTTCCCTGATATGAAGAAGGATGAGAATATATCCATTCAAGAACTCCAGTGGATCCCAAAGAGGATAGACCTAAAACAAAATCACCCAGACATATCATCAACAAACCCAGCAAAATCAAAGACAAGAAAGAATCCTGAAAGCAGCACGGGGAAAACAGAAAGATACTTACCAAGGACAACCAGTTAAAATAAACTCTGATTTCTCAGCAGAAACCATGGAAGTGAAAAAGCAATGGGATGGAATATATAAAATCCTGAAAGAGAAAAATTTTCAACCAAGAATTATATACCTGGCAAAATTGTCCCTCAAATATGATGTTGAAATTAGGAGATTTCCAGATAAGCAGAAAAGAAGGGAATTTGTTAAAACCAGACCAACCTTACAAGAGATACTAAAGGGATTCCTTTGAACAGAGAATCAAAAACAACAAACAAAAAATGACCATAAATACATAAGATGACATAACCCAGAAACCACAGCTATGGACATATCCAAAGGAAAATAAGATTACAAGATTCTAAACAGGGAACCAAAGACATCAATAGGAAAATGAAGACAAGTACTAACCAAAAAGAGGAAAAATACTGTGTAGTTATAGAACTTCTAAATGGTGAGGAAGTCAAGAGAGTTGCAAGATAGAATGGACTGTTCTAAACTCAGGGAGAAAATTACAAATCACAGGGTGATCTCAAAGAAAGATTATAAACCTTCACATCACAATAGAAAAGAGAACAAGCACAAAAATTGAGCAAATATTAAAACAACACCAACAAAGGAAATGATAACACAATTCATAAACATAATGAGCTCAGCACAGAAAATATTATGGAACAAAGAAACCAGGGACACCATGAAAAAACATGTAACACGATGGCAATAACAAATTCATACTTGTTGATAATTACACTGAATGTTAATGGATTAAGTGAATCACTGAAGAGATGGAGGGTTGAAGACTGGATAAGAAAACAAAATCCATCAATGTGCTGTCTACAAGAGACACACCTTAGAGAAAAAGACAAAAAATAGATTAAAATTAAAAGTTTGGGAAGAGATACATAAAGCAAATGGCAACCAAAAAAGAGCAGAAGTGGAAATGTTAATTTCTGATCAAATTGACTTTCAGACAAAAACCACCATATGAGACAAAGAAGGACATTATATAATGATTAAAGGATCAATTGAGCAAGAAGATATAACCATAATAAATATCTATGGACTCAATGAAAAAGCCCCAGAATTCATAAAGCACACTTTAAAAAAGTTGAAAAGGCAAAAATATGACTCCACAGTTAGTGGGAGACTTTAGTACATCACTTTCAATGAAAGACAGAACAACTGGAAAGAAACTCAACAAAGATGCAGAAGAGCAAAACAGTAAAATTCATCCACTTGACCTTATAGACTTCTACAGAACACTTCACCCAACAACAGCACAATATACATTCTTTTCCTGTGCACATGGAACATTTGCCATGATAGACCATATGTTAGGCCATAAAGCAAGCCTTAATAAACTTAAAAGCATCAAAGTACTGCAAAGCATCTTCTCAGCTCATAATGCAGTCAAATTAGAAATCAACAATAGGAAGATTAATGGAAAAAGAGTAAACACATGGAAACTGAACAACATCCTCCTTACGAAAGACTGGGTAAGCAAAGAAATAAAAAATGAAATTAAAAAATTCCTTGAATCAAAAAGAATGAAAGGACAACATACTAAAATCTTTGGGACACAGCAAAAGCGGTGATCAGAGGCCAATTTATAGCAGTAAATGCACACATTAAACAAGAAGAAAGAGTCAGATTTAACACTTTATACCAGCATCTCCAACAACTCAAAAAGCAACCGTAAGGAAAGCATACAGTCCAAAAGAAAGGAAATAATAAATATTCGAGCAGAAATCAGTGAAACAGAAAATAGATAACAGAAAAAATAAAAAAGATTAGAATTTGGTTTTTTGAAAAGTTAACAAAATTGATGAACTATTGGCAAATTTAACAAAGGAAAAGAGGGAGAGAACACAAATACCATGAATAAGAAATGAAATGGGTGACATCACAACAGAACCAACTGAAATAAAAGGATAATAGCAGGATACTATGAAGAACAGTGTTGTTGTTGTTATGCACCGTCAAGTTGGACTCACCCCTTAGCGACCCCTCCTTGGGTCCCGAGACAGTATCACAATGGAAATAGATTGCCCAACCTTCCTTCCTAGGAGTGGCTGGTGGGTTGAACCACCAGCCTTCTGGTTAGCAGTCAAGTGCCTTAGGCATTATGCTACCAGTGCTTCTATGAAGAACTGTACTCCAACAAATCTGAAAATCTGGAAGAAATGGTCATATTTCTAGAAACACACCACCTACCTAAACTAGCACAGACTGTTGTGGAAAAGCTGAGAAGAACCATAACAAAAGAAGAAATTGAACAGGTCATAAAAAAAAATTACCAACAACCAAAAAAAAAAAAAGTCCTGGCCCAGACAGTTTCACAGGAGAATTCTTCCAAACATTCAGAGAAGAACTGACAACTGACCTACTCAAACTATTCTAAAACATAGAAAAAGATGGAATCTTGCCTAACTCATATTAGGAAGCAAGCATAACCCTGATATAAAAACCAGGTAAAGACATCACTCAAAAGGAAAACTACAGACCAATATCCCTTATGAATATAGATGCAAAATTCTTCAACAAAATCCTAGCCAATAGACTTTAACAACATACCAAGAAAATCATTCATTATGACCAAGTGAGATTTATATCAGGTATGCAATGATGATTCAACATTAGATAAACAATAAACATAATCCACCACATAAATAAAACAAAGAAAAAGAACCACATAATCATATTAATTGATGCAGAAAAGGCATTTGGTAAAATCCAACACCCATTCCTGATGAAAACTCTCAGCAAAATAGCAATAGAAGGGACATTCCTCAACATAATAAAGGGCATCTATACAGCCACAGTAGTCAAAACTGCCTGGTATAGGTACAATGACAGATATATACACCGATGGAATAGAATTGAGAACCCAGAAATAGATCCATCGACCTGTGGTCAGCTGACCTTTGGCAAAGGTCCGAAATCTATTAAATGGGGAGGAGAATGTTTGTTTAATAAATGGTGCTGCCAAAACTGGATATCCATTTGCAGAAAAATGAAACAAGATCTGTACCTCACACCATACACAAAAACTAACTCCTGATGGATCAAAGATTTAAATGTAAAACCTAAAACTATACAGTTCCTCAAGGAAAATTTAAGGTCAGAGCCAGTTACCCAGAGGGAGTAGTTGAACCTGTGGGCCCAGGGCCATAGTCTCTGGGGACATCAAGCTCAAATGGCATAACATACTAGACAAATCATTGTTCTACCTCTTACTTTGGCAAGTAGCAGCTGGGATCTTAAAATCTTGCAAGCAGCCATCTAGATGCAATGATGGGTCTCTCCTCACCCAGAGCAAAGAAGAATGAGTAAAACCAAATATTCATGGAAACAATTAGTCCAAGTGACTGGTACACCATGCAATCTACAGTCTATATGGCTATGAGACTAGAAGAAATAGATGGTGCCCAGCTACCACTGTTAACCATGTAGAAGGAAATCTGTGTAGGAGATCCTGGATAGAGAGGGAGAACAATGTGGAACAAAACTCAAAATCATTTGGAAAAACAAAAAAGAGGGACCAGGTTTGCTGGTCTAATAGAGCCTGGTGGAACCACTGAGACTATGGCCCCTTGCTGTCCTTCAGGTCTGGAATTGAACCCACATCTGTGGCTTCCAGCCAAACAAAAGACAGGCATATGAGTTGAACATTTACCTGAAGTAGATATACTCCTTGTAAAGAACAATCATGGGAGAATAGAAGGGCTGTGTATGCATAGAAAGACAGTTCTGGAGACAGGAGTGAATGGAGGAATGGACACAGGGAAGAGATAACTATCAGGAGGAAGTGGGAGGGGAGTTGTTGCATTGTGGTAAATTGTACTCAATGTCATGAGACAAAGTATATGTGAACTGCTGTGTGGAAAGTGAATTTGCTCTGTAAAGTTTCACCCAAAGCACAATTTAAAAAAAAATTAGATAATCTGAACTGAACTTGTACTTTTTAACCATCTATAAATATCTTACAACTCCAATCACATATGTGCTTGGGAGCAATAATATAGACAGTATAATAAGAACAAAACACTCCTTAGTGGCAGCATTTCCATGCCAAAGTAGATAAAGGCAAGCCTGAACAGAAGACAGAAAATGAGCAGTGAGAAAGGTCACACCTGAAACCCAGAGAGAGCAGGGTCCTAATGTCAAGAGAAGGGAAATTTTATTATGAAAGTCCAAAATTTTGAATGTAGCTAAGAAGACTTGCACTTGTAACTGGAAATATTTATTCAATTTAGTGAACTGAATATCACAGGTAATCTGAATGAGAACTATTTTAGTGGCATAAATTAGAAAAGACCATATTAGAATAAAGTGAGGAAATAGAGAAAATGTCATACATGATTGTTCTGAGACATTTGGCTATGAAATGAAGGAAATAGGTCAATTGCTGGGAGGAGATGAGATATCTAGGTAGTATTTGTTATTGTTCTTGTTTCTTTGAAGAGATATGAGCATATTTAAAAGCTAGTGAAAAAATTCAAGATGAGACAGAACAAGAGAGAGAGAGAGAGAGAGAGAGAGAGAGAAATGAATATATAAGAGAAACAACTGACTTAAAATTTAAGGCTTCTGATATAGGAAAGGGGATGAAATCCAGAGCACAGATATAGAAAATAGCCTTGTTGTTATGTGCTGTTGAGTCAGCCCTGACTCATAGCAACCCCTCCTTAGGTTTCCAAGGTGATATCACTATGGAAGTAGATTGGCCAACTTTCCTTTTGAACTTCCAGCCTTCTGGTTAGCAGTTATGTACCTTAGGCACTACACTACCAGTGTTAGGTAGGAGAAATTACTATTCCTTAGTTTTAGCCAGGGAGCTCTGGTAGCATAGTGGCTAAGGCACTTGACTGCTAACCAGAAGGCTGGCGGTTCAAACCCACCAGCCACTCCTCGGAAGGAAGGTTGGGCAATCCTACTTCCGTAGTGATACTGCCTTGGAAACCCAAGGAGAGGTTGCTATGAGTTGGGGCCGATTCGACAGCACATAACAACAAAAACAACAACGGTTCTATTGCCTAATTTTTGGAAGTTGATCCCTAGGCTTTTCTTTCTAGTCTGTCTTAGTAGTGAAGCTCTGCTGAAATCTCTCTACCATGGATGATCTTCTTGCTATTTAAAATACTAGTGCCATAGCTTCCAGCATAATAGCAACATATGGCCACCAGAGTACAACAAATTGACAGATGGGTGGTGGAGATTAATATTTAATATTGTGTTAAATGTTTGATGTTAATCTTCTGGAACTCTGTTTAAAATTTTTCTTTGTATTCTATTTTGTTGCTTTGCATTAGCATATATAAATAGACATAATATAAATTTACTAATAATATGTATTTTATCTTTGTATCTTTTGCTGTATACTATTTAGACCTTAGTACCCTAAAGAAAAAATAAGAGTGACAATGTCTTTTCTACGCTTCTTGACTAGCATGGCAGCATGGTGTGTTACTAATAGACTCTATGTCACAAATGAAAAGGAAAAAAAAAAAAAAAAAACACCAACGATAGGAAAAAACATGTTCCAAGTTCACTGCATCTTCTCTTATTGCTCAACAACTGTCAAGCAATTGAGAAATTTGTTTTCGATGAACACTAATACTCTTTCTTCCATTCCCAGCCCCATTCCATACTCTGCAGTTCTTGGGCTGACCACTGATTGATGTCAATGGGAAAACTCTCAGATAGAAACAAGAAACATGTTTTCTGGTTCTTCAAGATTCTGAATAGAATCTGAGCCAGTAATTAAACACGCTTAGCCCTAGTCTCATGAATACAGAGAAAGAAGGATCTCCTTGGGGCTGCAAGAATAACTACACTATTCCTCAAATCCCCAAACATAATGAAAAAGTCTCAAAAGCTTGTACCAAAAAAAAAAAAAAAAAAAAGGAAGCCTTGGTCCAGGGCATGTCAGGACAAGGAAGAGTGGTTGGTTGTCCTTTGTCTTTTTTCTATTCTTTCTTCACTAGGACAATACCTCAAGCTAACAAGGAGTTGGGAAGATACTGGGAACAGCTATTATCCAGGAATCAATAACAGCCCTCAAACCTCAGCAATTCATCAGTCATTTATTCAACACGTATTTGTTGATTGTCTGTATTGTGACATGCACTGTTGTTGGTTTTAGGGAAAAACTGGAAAGTGAAGTAAGTATATACCTTGCTCTCCTTAAATGTACAGTCAAGTAAGATGACAGATATTGAGGAAGTAACATGTGCCATTGAAGTTTAGAGAAGGGGGAGCTAACATTGTCTGAGAGCAGGAATGATCAGTGGAGACCTCCTAGAACAAATGATATATAAATTGAGAAATGGAAAAATACACATTAAACTAGGAAACAAAATAGGAGGACAATAGAGAAATTTATGACGCAGGTCCCTCAGGCAAAAGTTTCCAGTCTGACTGGGTTATCTAGAGAAAAGAGGCAAATAATTTATGATGAGGTTGAAAAGACATGCAGGAGCTAGACAGAGAGCCTTTTGGGATACAACAAGTTCTTTTTTGGGACAATAGAAAATTTATTTCTATTTTCTATTTATGTCTATTGTTATGATATTGCACAATTTCTGTTTGCAAAAATAATTCTCACTATAATTGTGATTTATAGATTGAGGAGAGCAAGAGTGGGTGTGGGAAGACCAATTAAGAGATTTGGTTTTATCAAGGTAACAGTGGTTGTTGGGCTAAACCATGGTAGATATAATGGAAATAATTGTAATAGGGCACATTCTGGAGATATTTAGAAGTTAGAAACAGAAGCTTTTGGTAAAAATTAGAGCATAAGAGTAGAGACAGGAGAGGGAATGATGTAGGCAGAACTCAGGAGTTTCTGTATTGAGTAACTAACTGGGTAGATGATGGTATTGTTTACTATGCAGGGGACATGAGAATGAATCAAGATTGTAATGAAAGATAATGCAATCTCTTTTTTTTGACATATTAAATTTTCTCTGTTTAAGTAACTGGTATGACTAGATCATGCCTGATAAAAACATTTTGGTCTGTTCCTTCTTCTGGCAGTCCATGATATACTCAATTTTCTTCACAACACCAAGATTCAAATGTTTAAATTCTTCTATGGTCTTCCTTATTCATTGTGCAGCTTTCATATGCATGCATATGAAGCTATTGAAAAACAATGGATTGGGTCAGGCACACCTAGTCTTCAAAGTGACAACTTGGATTTTCAACACTTAAAAGAAGATTTTGTAGCAGATTTGTCCAGTGCAGTATGCCCTTCAATTTCTCAACTGTTGTTTACATGGATGTTGATTTTGAGTCCAAGTAAAATAAAATCCTTGACAACTTCAATCTTTTCTCCAATTATCATGATGTTGCTTATTGCATCCAGTTCTGAGGATTTTTGTTTCCTTTATGTTGAAGTGTTTTAGAATTTAAACTCTAATACAGTGTTGATGATGGATCCAAGAAAACAAAATCCTTGACAATTTCAGTCTTTTCTCTGTTATTAATCCAGGTGTGAGGACTTTTGTTTTCTTGATGTTGAGTTGTAATCCATGCTGAAAGCTGGTCTTTGATTTTCATCAGTAAGTGCTCCAGGTCTTCTTCACTTTCAGCAAGCCAGGTTGTGTTATCTGCACATCTCAGGTGGTTAATGAATTTTGCTTCAATCCTGATGCCCCATTTTTACACATATTGTCCAGCTTCTTGGATTGTTATTCATGCAGCATCCCATTGTGCTGCTCAAATGACTATCTCCTGGTCTATGTACAGGTACTTCATGAGCACAATCAAATGTTCTGGTATTCCTATTTATCACAATGTCATCCATAATTTATTTTGATCTGCACAATTAAAAGCCTTTGCATAGAAAACAAAACACAGGTAAACATCTTTCCAGTATTGTTCTTCTGACATCTACAGTGATATCACTCATTCCACATCCTCTTCAGAATCCAGCTTGAATTTCTGGCAGTTTCCTGTCGAAGGACTGCTGCAATGTTTTTTTGTCTTGTTTTGTTTCATTATTTTCATCAAAACTTTACTTGTGTATGATATTAATGATATTGATAGATAATTTCCACATTCTATTGGATAATCTTTCTTTGGAATGGGCACAAATATTGATCTTTTCCATTATATAAGCCAAGTAACTCTCTTCCCAATTTCTTAGCATAAATAAGTGAACACTTCCAGCACTGCATCCATTTATTGAAACATCTCAATGAATATCCCTTCAACTCCTGGAATCTTGCTTTTCACCAGCGGCTCCAGTGGAGCTTGGACTTCTTCCTTCAATACCATTGGTTCTTTTGAATATATATATATATTTTTACTTAAATAATTTTATTGGAAAATCCAGTTAGGAACTTACGGTACTTTTCTTTCTTCTTGTTCTTTTTTTTCTAACTTGTGATTTGGGTGAAAGTTTACAGAGCAAATTCACTTTCCATACAGCAGTTTGCATATATATTGATTACAATTTATCCAATGCAACAGCTCCCTTCCCACTTCCTCCCTATAGTTACCTCTTCCCTATGTCCATCCCTCCATGCACTCCTGCCCCCAGAGCTGTCTCCCTGTGCATTCACAGCCCTTCTATTCTTCCATGATTGTTCTCTCCAAGGAGGGTATCTACCTCAGGTAAATGTTCAACTCATATGCTTGCCCTTTGTTTGGCTGGAAGCCACAGGTGTGGGTTCAATTCTAGACCTGAAGGACAGCTAGGGCCCATAGTCTCAGTGGTTCTACCAGGTTCTATCAGACCAGCAAACCTGTCTTCCCCCCCTCTTTTTTTCCAAATGATTTTGAGTTTTGTTCCATATTGTTCTCCCTCTCTATCCAGGATCTCCTACATAGATCCCACTCTGAGTGATTGACAGTGGTAGCCAAGCACCATGTAGTTTATCTGGTCTCATAGCTATTTTTATGGTTCTTTTCTTGTGTAGATAAGTGACAAGGCCTAGAGTTCCCACAACACCTACTAAGGCAGCCATAGCAACTATTGATTTAAAAGTGATGTCTTCAGTGGTCCTGTGTTCTTTATAGTCCCCAAGATCTCTGAGTGAATTACTGTCTGATAACAAGAAGTTGGCTCCTGGGAGGCTTATGGTTGCTTTCTGGTAGCTTTCTCTTCTTCAGTGGCCCCTGTCTCTCTCCTTCTCCTCCTAGATGGTCTAGGGCAAGTAACAGAAAACAGAGGGGAATCAGGAGAGACTTTGCAGATGAAGGCACTGCAGTGGAAGCACAACAGGCTAGAGAGTGCTTGGGTTCTTGAGACAGAGATCACTATCAAATCTCTGATAGTGATCAGGTTGAGTCACAGAAGAACCAACCTGATGGAAAGTGGTTTGGTAGTTATCCAGGTTGTATTCACAGCCATCCACAATAATATTCCACTGGGAGAGAGAGGCTGCGTCCATGGTGGCTGTTGCTCAACAGTCATCTATGACCAGCTTGATGTTGGGGTCAGTCCTATTTAGGACTTTCACTTCCATGTAAATTAGATGGTGGAGGTATCTAAACAAAGGGTACTCATGGTCATCAAAAGGTTGTTGGTAAGAGTTATCTGGGTAGTTTTGCAGGATGAAAACAAGTAGACCTGGCTTCACTGAGCTACTGGAGGAAGAAGATTTTCAACATTGATGTTTATTAGCATGTTATTGGTGCTGTAATAGCACTTCACTGTCATTCTGAATTCACTCTCTCTGGAAATTTTGCTTGGAAGACTTTCCCAGAGAGCATGCATTTAATTTTCATAGATGATTTTGTCTTCCTTAAACTCATGTCTCATTCCACATCCATTCAGGGGTATGTGAAACCATACCAGCTCTTGAGACTGAGCTTTGAAGACAGGCACACAAGATGAGTCTCCCACTCTGAGGGTATCCAAGTCAAGGGCTAGTCTAGTTTGGTGGCTGTAGATCTCTAACTGCGTGAACCCATCTTATATACACAGTCATCTGTAACTACTCTAGAAAGTGGTGATTCACAGAGACATTCAGGATGAATTACCATGGAGATAGTCTCCAGAAGAAAATGAAAACCCAGCCTGAGTGATAAATAAAACTGATAGGATAGGTATGTTGTACATGTTTGTTTTAGAAAAGCTTTTACTGAAATGCAGTCTCAAGCCATTTGTTACTTCTGCATCAATCCCATTGTCCTGCAAGTGGCTCACATCAATGTCCCATTTTCAGTGCTCACAGCTTTTAATTTCCCAGGAAACTCCAGTATGGTAAAAGTCATATGTGTGGCATTACATGTCACAGGATCTATCATGCAAATCATTTGTGTCAAAAGTATGATTGTTTGCCCAGAAGATTCACATGTAAGTGTCAGAGGCACCATATAGAGATGACTTTTATCTTGCTTGTAGTGTGTCACTCCAGTAGCATTGAATTATACTTAGAGGATCATCTTGCCACTATCAATCAGGGCAGTATATCCTTGTTTTATGGCTTCCTCAAGGATCAAATTTCAGACTGGACCCTCACCAACCTTAAGGATCCATCCCAGCAGAGGAAGTCTTCCCATAATCTTTTCATCAAAGCTGGGCATAACCCTTGGAAAAGAAAAAGGCATGGAATCCTTCATGCAGTTTGTGGATCCTATAAGACATTTGGACAGACGCCTTTCTGGTTTCATAGCTGGACAGCTGATCTGATATGTGGTGGCTTTGTGTATTATAGTAGCATTGTTATCCATGACTCTGATGGTCATCTCGTACTCGTCATGCACTTTTCTGGTAGTTTCCATACAAGACACTCAGGGTGAGCTTTTCTGGGTCCAGGATATAAATACAGTTCATTATTTCAAGACCAAGGGAATCTACAGAAGTCACCATAGATACATGCCATTTGTTGGCACCAAAGTCTCTTGGTAATGCCACTATCATTTCATCTTCATGGTAAAAGACAGAGCCTGGGAAAGTAGAATTCTCCAATTGAGTAGCACCACTGAGTTCTCTGTAGTTATTTGGAGGAAGAAGAGAGAGAGAGTGACATGTAACCTCTCAAGTCTCCAGAGAACCAGTTTTGGTGATGCCTGGAATTTGCTTTTCACTTTCATGCCATGGCAAAAGGCACCACCATATCAACAAGGTCAATACCATTGGTTCTTGATCATAGGTTACCTCATGAAATATTTGAACTTTGACCAATTCTTTTTGGTACAGTGACTCTGTATATCCTTCTTTCTTCTTTTTATGCTTCTTTCATTGCTCAATATTTTCCCCCTACAATCCTAGAGGAAGACCTCAGGGCCTCAGGCAGTCAGCTGCCACACCCAAGACTGGCAGTTCAAACCCACCAGCTGCTCCCACCAGGTAGCCGGGCCTTCTCTTTTTAGGAGCTCTGATAGCATACTGCCTAAGGCACTTGACTGCTAGCCAGAAGGCTGGGGGTTCAAAACCCACCAGCCACTCCTTGGAAGGAAGATGGGGCAATCTACTTCCGTACTGATACTGCCTAAGAAACCCAAGGAGGGGTCGCTATGAGTTGGGTCGACTTGACGGCACCTACTACAAACTGATAGATGAGTAGGACCTCAGCAGTGAACAATTAGCAACTTAGTCTAATACCCACATAGGACTACCATGAATTAATCTGATGCATGCCTCCTTGTATTAGTTTTCTATTAGTGCATAACAAATTACCACTCATTAATAAGATTAAAATAACACAAATTTACTATATCACAGTTTCTATGGGTCAGAAGTCTGGGTAGAGATTAGGTTGGACAGTTGCTCATAGTCTAAACAAGTTGATATCAAGGTCATTAATGGGGACTGTGGTCTCATGGTGAGTTCAGGGTGCTCCTCCAGGGTCACTGGTTATTGGCAGAATTCAGTTCCTTGAGGTTGTAGGACTGAGATCTTTATTTTCTTTTTGGCTTCCATATCAACCAGGTATCAGTCTCAGCTCCTACACTCTGCTCTCAGATTCTAGCCACATGGCCCTCTCACAATATATCAGCTTACTTCTTGAAAGCCAGCAGGAGAATCTATCCTAAGTCTTCTAAGAAAGATTCTTATATAACATGACATCATCATGACTCCATATCCCATCCCATCATATCCACAGTTCCCATCTATACTGTAAGGAAGGGGAATATTCAGATTGTATGCATCAGGGAGTGAAATGTAAGTCATATCAGAATTCTTCCTATCACATTGCCTATCATTTTATCACAATTTATTTTCATTTATGCAGTTACTATGCTCCTAAGATTGTTCAAATTTCCAAAATTGCAATAAACCAGAATAACATGCCAGATTATTTAGATAAATCTACAGTCTTCATGCCACAGTAAAAAAAAATTAAAAAACATCATTAACAAAGGCTTATTCTAAAAGATGATTCCTTAGTCAGGAGATAATTCTGTGTCTGTTTAATTTGTCTGGGTTTTGTGTAAATTAGAAATGTGCCCTGCCCGCCAAGACACTCAGCCTCCATCAGCCTCCATTCTTCTCCTTGTTTGAACATTCATGTGCATATTACAGTCTAAATGTCTGTGAATGGAGTTCCTGTCTACTACACAGCAAAAGGCTCTGCACTGGGATCTAGAAGAATGAGCTCTGCCGCTTTCCAGTATGTGACTGAGCCAAGCCACTACATATTTCTAAAGCACAGATTACTCATCTGTAAAAAAGGAATACTTATTACTTCCCTGCCTAATAGATTATTTTATGGATCAAATGAAGCAACGTATTTGAATGGTTTCTCAAAGCTACTTCATTGTTAGCTGTTGTCCAGTCAGCATCTGTCATGGCTACCCCATACACAGCAGAAGGAAACATGTATCATCCCCATGATTAGTTGGTGTTCTAACCATTATGATCTATGAACATTTTCATTGGCTGATTTTCAGAAGTAGATCCCCAGGCCTTTCTTCCTAGTCTGTGTTGGTCAGGAAGATTCACTGAAACTTATTTAGCATCATACCAACACATAAGCCTCCACTGATAGGGGTGGAGACTGTGCATGACTTTAAGTTGCTGTAAACATGTAATATGATATACTTTCATCAGTCACAATTGTTCATTGAACTATATGAAATTGCATTATGAAGGTCAAAAATTTTTAGTATCAGCAATACATGGTTCAATACAATAGGAACCTTTTTTTTCAGAAGCATCTTATTCTCAAAGAATAATGGTAAACTTCCCTTGTGAAAGATGTCCTGTGGGCCTATTGTTGCATCATCAGAAGTCTGATTTAGGATCTTAGTATTCATTATCCAGAAAGAAATATTTTCCAGGAAATGTGTGTGTGGGAGGAGAAAGGGTGTTGTGTGCCTTCTGGAGTTTTTTTATTTTTGTTTTTAAATGAAGACAATAAAAGCTTTGTATTGTACTTTAAAAATTCCTCAAAAAATACTGTCATTCATGGCATAGCTTAATGAATAATTGAAATAATGTTGGACTTTGGTTTTATAATTTAAAAAATGGAATTAGATTTTTCTGCTCATAAACTGTATTAATTTGCTAGTACCATAAAGCTTTCTTTAGGAAAAAGTATGGTTTGTGGAAATCAAACATCTGTTGAAATGTTTCATTGGTTGAACTTTAAAACTGTGTTCATTGTTGGTAAGTAGTGGCAGGACTAACAGCCATGGAAATGCAGATGCTGAACTGAACTGGAGGATGCTAACTTCATAGATGACTTATTGGTGAAGTCCATTTCACTGATTTAATACTTCTGGTTTTCCATAATTTTAGAGCACAATAGTAACTACACAACTTTGAACAAATTTTTGACTCATTTTCACATCAATTTATATGGTACAGATGGAGTATATTACATAGTACTTTTGTGTTTTTGCAGATGTTTAGGTTTGCTAAATATCCATCAGGGCCAGAACCTATAATAGGAAGACTGATAGAACTGTAAACATCCTGACTTTCCAGAGCTGAGTAAATATTCCATGACCCCCATCCTGTCTATCAGGAGGATGCCTGGTTAATATACCAGGAAAAGAGGAATAAAATATTCCTATCATAATTATTGCAATCAGTCTCTACAAGAAATACAAGACTTTTGAAAATTAAAGACCAATGATAATATCCAAACTAAATATTCAATTAAATTAAAATAACCACAAAAAGAGAAACAAACAAACAAAGGAAGAAAGTGGGTAGAAGGAGAAAAAGAAAAGAACAAAAGAAAGAAAAAATAAAGAAAAATAGGAAAAATACAAAAAGAAAATGAAGGAATGAGATAAGGGAAAAAAAGAAGAAATAGAAGGAAAAAAAGGAACAAGAAAAAGAAAGAAAACAGAAACAAGTGAGGGAAAGAAAAGAAAATGGAAAGAAAGGAAGAAGAAAACTTGGGGTTAGGGCACCTGAGCAGTGTTCCTGCTGGCCTAGTAGGCAGTAAGGAACAGGGCACCTGGTTCTGAAAGGAGTTCCTGCTAGTCCTGGAGGTGAATAGGGGTAAGGTGCCTGGTTCCAGAAGGAATTCCTACCAGCCTAAAAGGTGGCTAAGAGCAGGGTACTCAGTCACAGAAATTCTGTCTAGTCAAAAAGGAGGCTGGCATAAGGTACTTGATCACAGAAGGAGTTCTTGGCACCCCAGAAGGTGGCTGAGGATATGTTACTTGATCCTAGAACAAGTTGCTACCAGTCCAGAAGTTGGGATGGTGTGGGGGATAGTCACATCTCCGGTGACTGGGAATAAAGTGGATGTTGCACAATTTTGGTCACCAGCTACAAGCGTGAGTGACTAAGCAGCCTTCAATAAGTGGAACAAATGATCAGGTTGCTTCCTCAATTGAAATACTGCTTGCATTTGGTCACATGGACAAAATAGCTTACTGTTTGCAGCTCCGTATGTCTCCTTGTTTGTTGTTTCCATTCAGTTTCTTCTAGTCAGAATTTGATCCGCTTTATTTTCCTTTCCTTCAAGTACCAGAGTTTCCGAATTAGCAGCTGTACATGTTTCATTTGGTTTCTTGTTTCTTTATTGTACAGGGTCTGAGTAGCTAGTCTGTGTGTTTTACCATCTTGGCACAACTTTTATTATTATTATTTGAATTGTTATTTTCTTTCTTGTTGAGTCATTTAAATTTTTCCCCTTTATTTATTTATTTGTCTTACCCAGAGGGAGTCAGCAACCATGCCCACACAACCCAATCACATCCATACCTTCTGTAGGCCCACCCACAGTGTGAGAACCACCACATTCTTCTACACCAACTAACTGATGATAGATGGCAGCCAACACCAGCCCAAACCAACCTCAACTGCTCTACATGAACAGTGAACACATAAGTATGCACACACTTTGTCCTCTATCACAACCACCAGGAGAGAAATGGTGAGCATCCAAGTTTTGCCAAACTAGTGTACAGAGTAGTGTACAACACACTTCACTTGGATATATCAAAACACAACAAAGAAAAACAAAATCCTGAATGAAACACACCAACATACAATCACCAACTAATTATAAATATAACAACATCATGACATCTCAGAGACAACAATCTGAGTTTACACAAAGAATTAAGATAAAGTAGTACAAAAAAGTGACCAAAATACAGAGTCAGAAAACTTCTCTGAAAAAGAAAAGACATTGGAACTACCTTATAGGAAATTCAAATGAATTATATTTTTTATTGTTGTTGTTTGCCATCAAGTCGGACATGACTCATAGCAACTGCTCCTTGGGTTTCTGAGGTGATATCATTATGGAAGTAGATTGCCTAACTTTCCATCCAAGGAGTGACTAGTGGGTTTGAACCACCAGCCTTCTGGTTAGCAGTCAAATGCTTTAGGCACTGTGCTACCAGAGCTCCCTGAATTATATTTAGGAACTTCCAATGGATTAAGAGTTCAAGGATAACACTGACAAAATCCAGAAAATCACAGACAAAACTCTAAGAGAATTCAAAAAACAATACAAGAAAAAACTGGCAAAAGAAATGAAAAGTTAGAAGCCATATAAAAACAATAAATAGAAATCCAGAAGACTAATACTGAAATTTCAGAAACAGATAACAAATGTGTTGGGCAATGTAGAATTGAATCTATGGAAAACAGAATTAGTGAGATTAAAGACAAATTTCTCAATACTACTCTGTAAGAAGAACAAACAGAGAAAATAATGAAAATAAATGAAGAAATCTTAAGATTTATGTGGGATACAATCAAGAGGAATAACTCACATGTGATGAGAATTTTAGAATAGGGAGAGACAAAAAGAGAGAGAGAGAAAATTGTGGAAGATTTATTGGAAGAGATTTTCCCTATATGATGAAAGATGAGGAGATATGCATTTAAGGAGCTCAGCAAACCCCAAAACAGAATAGACCTCAAAAGAAAGTAACCATGGCATACAATAATAAAAATTTCTAAAGCCAACAATAAAGAAAGAATCTTGAAAGCAGCTGGAAAAAAAAACCCAGCCAATTAAAAATTATATATCCAGAAAAATTATCCCTCAACATGAGGGCAAAATAAGGACATTTCTAGATGAACAGAAATTAAGGGAATTTGTGAAAACCCAATCAACATTACAGGGGATCCTAAAGAGTGCTTTGGACAGAGAAGCAACAATAACAGAAAATGACCTGAGATTAATTCACATGAAAACAACACAAACATCAATTTGTAAAGAGAATAACTACAAAGCAAAAAGAAGGAATAAATGGTGTAGATAAAGAACTTCTAGATGGAAAAGATGTCAAGATGATTTCAAGGTAGAATGAACTGTATTAAAGTTGGGAATAAAATAATACATTACAGGGCTCCCACAAAGAAAATTAATAAATTTTCCCACCAAAATAAAAAAGAGGAAAACTATAAATATTTAGCACACACTACAACAATAACAATGAAAGAAATGATAACAAAATCTAAACAAAATGAGCTCAGCACAAAAATATTAAATGGAGCAAATAAATCAGCAACACCAGAAAATAAAACACACCAACATGCCAGCAATAAATTAATACTTGTAGATAATTACACTATACTTAAATGGAGTAAATACACCAGTCAAGATGCGGAGTATAGCAAAATGGATAGAAAATCTGACCTATCAACATACTGTCTATAGGAGACACACCTTAGATACAAAGAGAAAAATAGATTAAAAATCAAAATTTGGAAAAAAGAAAATGAAGCAAATAACACTCAAAAAAGAACAAGAGTGGCAATATTTATTCCTGATAAAAATGGATTTTAAAACAAAAATCACCATAATAGACAAGGAAGGATACTACATAATAGTTAAAAGATCATTCGAATAAGAGAACATAGCCATAACAATATCTATGCATTGTGAAAGACGCCTGAAATACAAATGAAACTTTAATAGAATTGAAAAGAGAAATAGACAACTCCACAATAATATAAGACTTTATATAATATTTTCTTTGAAGGATAGAACAACTGGAAAGAAGCTCAACAAAGACACAGAAGAACTAAACAATGTAATCAACAAAATTTACCTTATAGACATATGTAGAACACGCTACTAAACAGCAGCATGATAATACTGCTTTTCCAGTGCATCTGTAACATTCTCCAGAATGGACCATATGTTAGGCCAGAAAGCAAGCCTCAATAAAATTAAAAACATTGAAATACTGCAAAGCTTCTTCTCAGATCAAAATGCTTTAAAATTAGAAATCAACAATAGAATGATGAAGGAAAAAAAAAAATCAAACACACGAAATAACTCCCTGCTTAAAAACTACCGGATGATGGAAGATATAATAAATGGCATGAAAACAAATTCCTTGAGTTCTATGAGAATGAAAACACAACATACAAAAATCTTTGGGAAACAACAAAAGTGGTACGCAGAGAGAAATTATAGCATGAAAGAAGAAAGAGCCAAAATCTATACCTTATCCCACCAAAATCAATACCTTATCCCAACATCTCCAACAATTAGAAAAAGAGTAGCAAAATAAGTCTAAGTACACTTCACCAAGGAGGATATTCAAGCGACCAACAAACATATGAAGAAATGCTCATGATCATTAGCTATAAGAGGGATGCAAATCAAAACAACCATGAGGTACCATCTTGCTCCAGCACTGGCAGCAAAGTTCAACAAGACAGAAAATAACAAATGCTGGAGAGAATGTGGAGAGATTGGAACTGTCGTACACTGCTGGTGGGATTGTAAAATGGTACAACGATTGTGGAAAGCAGTATGGTGATTCCTTCAAAAGTTGGAATTAGAAATACCATTTGACCCAGCCATTCCATTACTAGGTATATACCCTGAAG
>NW_006921614.1:166862-173232 GCF_000298275.1 Orycteropus afer afer | reverse complement strand
AATGCTGAAAACTAGAACCTGGGAGGGGAAAAAAAAGACAAAAAAAAAAAAAAAAAAAAGCCTAAGTAACTAGAAGTTAAGATAATGAACATTGGAGGGAAAATAAAGAGACAAAAAAAAATAATAGCTAGAATCAACAAGACTAGAAGTTGGTTCTTTGCAAAGTTTAATAGAATCAATCACCCACTGACAAATCTGCCAAAGGAAATGAAGATGCAAATAATATGAATAAGAAACAAAATGAGTGACATCACAGCATAGCCAGCATAACCAACTGAGATAATAAGGAAAATAACAGGATACTAAGAAGAGCTATACTCCAACAAATTTGAAAACCTAGAAGAAATGAACAGATTTCTAGATGCACACTACCTACAAAAACTAACAAAGACTGAAACAGAAAGTTTGAATAGATTCAAAACAAAAGAAGACATTGAACAGGTCATTTAAAAAAAAAAAAAAGGCAAAAAAAACCTCCCAACTACAACCACGGGTCTTAGCCCAGATAGCTTCCTTAGAAAATTCTAGTGAACTTCCAGAGAAGAGCTGACACCAATTCTACTCAAACTATTCCAGAATATAGAAAAGAAGGGAATGCTCCTGAAATCATTTTATGAAGTGAGCATAATCCTGATACCAAAACCAGGCACAGACACCACTAAAAAGAAAATTATATACCAATATTACTTATGGACATAGACACAAAAACTCTCAGTGAACTCCTAGCCAATAAAATCCAACAATATATCAGAAAAAAAAAAAAAAAATCATGACCAAGTGGGATTCATACCAGTTATGAAAGAATGGTTCAACATTAAAAAGCAAGCGAAGTAATACATCATATAAATAAAACAAGGAAGAGAACCACATAGTCATATCAACTGATTCAGAAAAGACATTTGACAAAATTCAACACCCATTCCTGATAAAAACACTGAACGATATAGGAATAGTAGGAAAATTCCTGAAAATAATTAAGGGCGTATACACAAAAATCAATGGCCAACATTATTCTCAATGGAGAGAGACTGGCAAACACCCTGTGAATGAGAACCAGACAAGGATGCCATTTATAACCCTTCCTATTTAGTACTGCATTGGAAGTCCTAAAATATATAAAAATAAATTTAAAATATTCATTGTCCTTGAGTTAGTTCCGACTGATAGTGACCCTCTTTGGGTTTTTGAAGCAGTAAATCTTTATTGAAATAGATTGCCCAGTCTTCCTTCTGTGCAGTGTCTGGTAGGTTTGAATCACCAACCTTCAGGTTAGCAGTCAAATGCCTTAGGCACTATGCCACCAGAGCTCTTTGTTGGAAGTCCTAGACAGAGAAATAAGTCAAGAGTAGAAAACAAAAGAAATCCAAATTGTAAAGAAATATGATAATCTCTATTTGCAGATGATATGATGCTGTACATAGAAAATTCTAGAGCCTCAACAAGAAAACTACTGGAATTAATACAATCAGTAAAGTGGCAGTTTACAACATCAACAACAACAAAAAAAAATCAGTTGGATTCTTCAATACTAACAAAGATAATTAGGAAAGGAAATCATGAAAACAATGCCATTTGTAATAACTACTAAAGATGACATACTTACAATAAATCTAACCAGAGACACAAAAGACCTATATAAAGAAAACTACAAAGCACTATTACAAGAAACCAAGAGACCTACTTAATTGGAAAAGTATACCATATTCATGGATAAGAAGACTTACATTGTGACAATGTCAATACTACAGATATAATGCAACCCCAAATCTAGAGTCCACCATCATTCTTTAAAGAGATGGTTATATCAATCCCCCCACTTTATGTGGAAAGCTAAGAAACCCTAAATAAATACATCTCTACTAAACAAGAAGAACAATGTAGGAGGCTTCACACTTTCCAACCTCAAAACCTATTACACAGCCACACTAGTCAAAACAACCTGATACTTGCACAACTAGAGACACATGGACCAATGGAACAGAATTGATAATCCAGAAGTAAATCCATCAACCTATGAACAGCTGATCTTTGATAAAGGAGCAAAACTCTTTAAATGGGGAAGAGATAATCCTTTTTAACAAATGGTACTGACAAAACTGAGTATCCATTTTCAGAAAAATAGAACAAGACCTATATCTCATACTATACACAAAAATGAATTCTATATGGATCAAAGACCTAAATGCCAAACTAAAACTGTAAATATCATCAAAGAAAATAGGGACAAATTTAGCAGACCTAATCAGGGCATACATATGCTGTCAAACATAAATAAAACATACAAACACCAGAAGACAAAATAGATGACTGGGACCTTCTAAAAATTAAACATTTATGTACATTAAAATATTTCATGAAAAAGTAAAAAGAGAACCCAAAGACTGGGAAAAAGTTTTGGCAACAACATATTAGACAAAGGAGTAATCTCTAATATTTATAGAAACCTTAACACCTCACCAATAAACATTGAATCGTATAATTATATAATTTTTAAAAAAATTATAATTAAAAAATGAGCAGAGGACATGGACAAACATTTCACCCAAGAAGACATTCAGGCAGCCAAAAAACATATGAAGAAATGCTCATGATCTTTAGCCATTAGTTGTTGTTGCTGTTATGTGCCGTTGAGTCAGAGCTGACTCATAGCGACCCCTCCTTGGGTTTCTGAGACAGTATTACTAGAGAAGTAGATTGCCCAACATTCCTTCCGAGGAGTGTCTGGTAGGTTTGAACCACCAGCCTGCCTTTAGCCATTAGAGAGGTGCAAATCAAAACATTGAGATACCATTTCACCCCAGCAGTAATAGTGAAGTTAAATGTCCATCAAGGGATGAATCAGTAAATAAACTGTAGCATATGCACACCATAGAATGCTTTGAACGTTAAAGAAGAGCGGTGAATCTGTGAAACATCTCATAGCGTGCATAAACCAAGAAGATATTATGCTGAGTGAAATCAATCATAAAAGGAAACATTTTGTATGAGACCACTACTGCAAAAAGTCAAGAAAGGAAACATTCACTGAAGGTTACCAGGGGAGGGAGGGGAAGGGAGGATGAATCACTAACTATAAAGTAGACACATACTAACTCGGGTGAAGGGGAAGGCAATATATAGTAAGGAGGATATTTATTTTATAGATTGCTTGAGAATTTTAAAAATGTGAAAAAAAGATCAATAGTTTATGATTTGGGAATAAATACAGCAGATGTTTAGAATTGGTTAATAAATATTTAAATATGTAAAAAAGAAACATTGAATTGTATAATTTAAATGGATTAATTTAAATGATAAATGATAAAGCTGTTATTAAAACAACTAAAAATAAAAAGGAAAAAAAATGGAAAGAATTACAATCGACAAAGTATGATCTTTTTTCATTTATTTATAGACTTTATAAACATTCTGCTAAGGAGCTCTGGCAGCATTGTGCCTAAGGCACTTGACTGCTAACCAGAAGGCTGGCCGTTCAAACTCACCAGCCACTCTTTAGAAGGAAGATCGGGCAATCTGCTTCTGTGGTGATACTGCCTTGGAAACCCAAGGAGGGGTCGCTATGAGTCTGGTCAGTTTCCACGGTATATAACAACAACAACGTTTTCTGAAGGAGTCCTTCAAATCTTACACAAAATGAAAGAAAAAAGGAGTATCTCTGTAATATTCCCTAGTTAAATAAAGTTTAAAATCATGCCTTTGCAAGTATCATTTAGGGACTTAAAAAGAGCAGTGATTAGTTAGTTACACCTCATCTAAATCTTCCTATTTTAAAAGAAGAAAATGGGAAGGGAAAGTAGCCTTGCAGATGGTGGGCAATCTTCATAGTTTCTTGTAGAGCAGAAGATAGTCTTCCTAAATAAAGGTCATCAGGGAAGGATAAATTACCCTTGACTGGTTGGTAACAGCCTGCATGAGGCTGTTGGCACACATGCAAAAGGTAGGTGAGAATTCAGAGTCAGAGAAAAGTCACTGTTACAGTGTGACTACCCCTGGGCAAATGGTCTGTCCAGTGAGACTATTCATCGGATGAGAGAACTGGTTTCCACAGGAAAGCTAGGCTGCCCAGCAACCTCAAATATCCTTTCCTTATGTTCTGTTGGAGAGAACTTACTAATGTTGTCACATTTAGCTGCAAGGGAAGAGGGAAATGTAGTCTTGTTGAGCAGTCAGTTGATGACAAAGGGGAAAGACACTGAGCCAGGGAAGAAATAAGAGTGTCTCTCCTAAGAACAATGCTTCAGATTGGGACCTGGAACATGGGCAGTGAGAACTTCTCTGCTGCCAGCTTGAGCTCTGGATGCAGCAGTGCACACCCTTGAAGTTGCATGGCACAGATCCCCTGTCTTAGTAGCAAAGGAAAATGGAAAAAATTTGTACCTGTTATTTTCAACATTTCCAGTTGCAGGCAGCCTCTGGTACTCACAAAGACAAATAATAGAATTGTAACAAATACTGAGCAAGTAAAACCATGTCTAATATCCTCTGGAGAAAGCATTATTGTACATGCCTATAAACTTTACAATATCTTTTAGCATCCAAGCTCATAAGCTAAGAATTAACATTTTGGAGCTGGTTTGAGAATTGAGATGTAGGATCCCAGACATAGCACCTGTGTTAGTCTACCATTTTGAGAGGATGAATTGCACTTGTGTGTGTATGTACATGTTTTTTTTTTTTCTGAGATACTATATAGAATGATTTTCATAGCTGAGATAGGTTTAAAAACTTGCATTTTGTAACCCAATTTGCTTTTATGTTTTTCACATTTTTTTTTTTTTTTTCAAATTTCCTCCCTTTGCTTTAATCACAATGTGTTGGAGTCATGACAATTTTCTCACTTTTATTCCAATGTGGTGACTTCAGCTTTTCTTGAAGGGCATTGCAGGAAACAGATTTATGAAACATTTCCTGTATTAATTTCTATATTTTACCATTTTTCTTTTTTTTTTTTTCCTTTTTTTTAGATAAGAAGACTCAAATTTAAATTTGCAACTCAGATACAGAAATCATACTGGACTTTGTTCCAGTTATTCAGGTATTATATCTCATATCCCAATTCACTCTTCTATATGCTGCTTTGTGATGGGCTAGGACTCTGCAACCACATTTGTGCTCTTCCAACTGGTTTCTTTAACTAGACTCTGTAACAGGGCACACCAGAAAGATAGGGTTAAACTGGAGGAGGAGAAGGGATTTTCTCTTTCAAAACTCCTTTCACTGGCTCCCTGTAGGTCTCCCAAAGAGCTCTGGTAGTGTTGAGGTTAAACTATTGTGCCCCTAACCACAAGGTCTGTGGTTCAAATCCACCAGCCACTCCATGGAAGAACGTTGAGGCAGTCTGTGCCTGTAAAGATTTATAGCCTTGGAAACTCTATAGGACAGTTCTACCCTGTCTTACTGGGTCACTGTAATTCAGATTGACTTGATGGCCATGGGTTTGGTAGGTCTCCTATCCTGTTTGCTCTTTCTGTGAAAATCCCCTTAGCAACATATTTCTTCCCAACAGTGGTACATCCTTCCTGTAGTAGCATCTGAATGCAGTTGGCAGTTTTTTCTAAAACTCTCATGGTCATCCCCTCCTAAAGAGTCTCGGTTCCTGCCTACAGGGCTGCTTCTCTGAGCTTCCAAGTTTCAACAATCTCCAACTCCTTCCCTTTTTTCTTCAGACCTCCCTACTCCAAGCAATTACCTAATTAACATCTGTATACATATTTATAGGAGCTCTGGTAGCATAGTGGCTAAAGCACTTGACTGCTAACCAGAAGGCTGGCGGTTCAAACCCACCAGCCACTCCTCGGAAGGAAGGTTGGGCAATCCTACTTCCGTAGTGATACTGCCTCGGAAACCCAAGGAGGGGTCGCTATGAGTCGGGGCCGACTCGACGGCATATAACAACAACAACAACAATACATATTTATGAATTATTCACATTAAATTCTCTCCATGTAAGGAACTACTTTGTTTTCTGCTTCTGGACTGGATTCTGCCTGATAGACATGTTTTAGTCTTCAAATCCACATTATGCTCCCCCTACCAATTTATATTTTTCTCAGTCCTATTTTTCATGCATGTTTTATTTTGTGGACATTTTATGCAATTTAACTCAGATTTTTTTTTTTATTTTTTTAATTTATATTGACCTCAAAAAGCAAAAATAAGTGCTAGTGTTAATATATACACATATATGGCTCTGGTGGCATTTGTCTGCTAACCAGAAGGCCAGTGGTACAAATCCACCAGTTGCTCCACAGGTGGAAGATGAGGCAATCTATACCCATAAGGATTTACAGATTTACAGCCTTTGAAACTCAGTGAGAGTCATCATGAGTTTGAATTGACTTGATGGAAGTGGGTTTGGTTTCTTGATATA
>NW_006921614.1:163515-165287 GCF_000298275.1 Orycteropus afer afer | reverse complement strand
TCATGATCCACACAATCAAATGCCTTTGCATAGTCAATAAAACACAAGTAAACATCTTTCTGGTATTCTTTGCCTTGAGCCAAGATCCATCTGACAACAGACACGTCCTCTTCTGAATCCGGTTTGAACCTCTGAAAGTTCTCTGTCAATATACTGCTGCAAACGTTTCTGAATTATCTTCAGTAAGATCTTACTTGCGTGCGATGTTAATGATATTGTTTTATAATTTCCATATTCTGTGGGATCACCTTTCTTTGGAATGGGCACAAATATGGATCTCTTCCAGTCAGTTGGCCAGGTAGCTGTCTTCCAAATCAATATAATAGTAGTTATTTAAAATTCACTGGACTTCTACCCAATGTATCAGGCTTGATGATAAGCACTTCACATAGATTATCTAATTACTCCCCAGAAAAATAGGCATTATGATAATCCTCTCCATTTTTTCCAATAAGTAGAAAAAGTCTTAGCAAGAATAAGTAACATACTCAATGTCACAGAAGAATAGAACTGAAATTTGAACACAAGTTAGCCTATGCTGTAAACAATTTTGCCTCTCCTCTATTTAGATATTTATTGGAGATAATGAATGTGCCCCTTGAGTCTAGCATGATACTGGTAATTGTAATAAGCAAACAGTAAGAGATCAGTGAAACTTGTAGGATCATAGTTATGTAATTTGCTACAGCTGTATTCCTTGGTTGGCATTCCTTTTTACTGTGATGATAGAAGAAATTACTGTTCACAACCTTTAGGTACATAGATAGCTACCATAGAGTCACTCTGGTCCATGAAAATCTTATGTATAACAGAACAAAATGTTGCCCAATCCTGGGTCATCCTCATGGTCATCAGCATGTTTGAATCCACTGTTGCAGCTACAGTGCCAATTCATCTCACCACAGGATACTCTCTCAATCATTAGCCCTCTACCTCATCAAACATGATGTACCCCCTCTGTCTATTGATCTCTCCTGATAACATATCCAAAGAAAATAAGTCAGACAAGGTTCTCTTTTGATCTGTAAGTCTTTTCTTAACAGTTTTCAAATGTAAGCTTTATTTCTAGTCTATCTGGAAGCTGTTCTGAATTCTGTGCACCATGAGTGACCCTGATTATATTAGAAATACTGGTGACATAACTTCTAGTAGCACAACAACATGCAACCCACCACAGTACCATACACTAGCAGAGGGTGCTGGGTAAAATATTTAACCATTAATAATATATATATATTTATTCTTTAAAACCCATAGGTAAGGAGCTCTGGTGGCATAGTGCCAAAGGCATTTGACTGCTAACCAGAAGGTTGGTGGTTCAAATCCACCAGCCACTCCATGGAAGAAAGACTGGGCAATCTACTTCCATAAAGATTTACTACCCTGGAAACCCAAAGAGTGTTGCTAAGAGTCAGAATTGACTTGATGGCAGTGAGTTTGGTTTTGGTTACAGGTAGTTCATTTGTATTGCTTTTTTCTTCTCAACTAATATGTATATTTGTTTCCTAATATCTTGTAGAGGAGCTCTGTTGGCACAGTGGTTAAGTGCTTGACTACTAATTGAAAGGTCAGAGGTTTGAATCCACCAACGGCTCTGTGGGAGAAAGATATAGCAGTCTGCTTCCTTAAATATTACAGCCTTAGAAATCCTATAGAGAAGTTCTAGTCTGTCCTGTAGGGTTGCTATGAGTTAGAAACAATTTGACAGTAATGAGTTAGGTTTTGGTTTAATATCTTGTATGTAATAACTCTGGAGCTCTGGTAGCATAGTG
>NW_006921614.1:162363-163390 GCF_000298275.1 Orycteropus afer afer | reverse complement strand
GGTTCAAACCCACCAGCCACTCCTCGGAAGGAAGGTTGGGCAATCCTACTTCTGTAGTGATACTGCCTCGGAAACTCAAGGAGGGGTCGCTATGAATCGGGGCCGATGCGACGGCAAACAACAACATGTAATAACTACCCAAGATATCCACGAGCCTGGGCAGACTCAACTCAATCAGCAGAAGCCAATATACTCATTCTATAGTTGAAATGGCATGCTGAAAAGTCCTAACAGTGCCTTGTTAATAACGTGTCCTTGAACTCTTCTTTCTCAACAGGTTCACCGATTGATGTTCAAGCACTGTGACAAGGTTAAATGTATGTGTGTGCATGGTTTAATAGATTTTTTTTGCAGCCTTTTTGTGTTTACAGAAAAATTGCACAGAAAGTACAGAGAGTTACCATATATTGCCTCTCATTACAACAGAATTCCCCTTATTATTAAAATCTTGCTTCATTGTGGTACATTCGTCATAATTGATAAAATATTATTGATAAGTCATTGTTAACTAAAGTCCATGGTTTTCATTAGTGTTCACTATATGTTGTGTAGATCTATGGGTTTGACAAATGCATAATTTCATATGTCCACTAGTGGTAACTGGTTAAGTTGTGTATCTTCAAGTCAGTGGTTCAAACTCACTAGCCACTATATGGGAGGAAGATGTGACATTTGGTTTCCATAAAGATTACAGCCTTGGAAACCATACAAGACAGTTCTACTCTGTTCTATAGTGTCTTTATGAGTTGAAATTGACTCAATGGTAATGGATTTGAGGGTTTTGTTTGTTTGTTTTACTATTATAGTATACTATTATAGTATACTATTATAGTATAATAGAGAATAGCTTCACTGTCCTAAATACACCCTGTGTCCCACATATTTATCCTTCCTGGTACTCACTTGAACCCCTGGAAATCACTGATCTTTTTATTGTCTCCATAGTTTTGTCTTTTTTAGAGTGTCATATTTTTGGAATATGTTGAAATTTTTTTCTGTGGTTCATGAGGTCATTACAGGTTAAAGT
>NW_006921614.1:160460-162187 GCF_000298275.1 Orycteropus afer afer | reverse complement strand
GAAGGTTGGGCAATCCTACTTCCGTAGTGATACTGCCTCGGAAACCCAAGGAGGGGTCGCTATGAGTCGGGGCCGACTTGACGGCACATAACAACAACAACAACTTTAGTGCAGTGATACTCATTTAAGTTCTCTGATGTCTTTCTGTGGCTTGATAGTTCTTATCCTTTTATCACTGAAATTCCACATGCATTCACCAATTAAAAAATCTCTTGGTTGCTTCCAAGTTTGTTTGTTTGTTTGGTTTGGTCAATTTTAGAGAGAGCAGCTACAAATTTTCATGTGCAGGCTTTTTGTGTAGAAAAAACTTTTAACTTATTTGGGTAAATACCTAGGAACATGATTGCTAGGTAAAATATTAAGTCTATGTTTACCTGAAGGAGCTCTAGTGGCATAGTGGGTAAGGCATTTAGCTGCTAACCAGTTTCATCAGGTTTAAACCCACCAGCCGCTCCATAGAATGAAAATGGAGCAACCTACCTCTGTAAAGACTTACAACCTTGGAAACCCAAAGGGAATCACTATGTGTCAGAATTGACTCAATGACAGAGAGGTGTTTTTCTTGTTTGATTGGTTTTATTTATTTTTATTTTTTTTATTTTTACCTCTGTCAGAAACTACCTAAATGTATTCCAGAGTGCCTGTGCCAGTTTGCATTCATAGGTCTGCATTTGCAGAAATAAATGAGAGATTTTGTTGTCCCACGTGTTTTCTGACATTGAGTTATGTTTGTGTTTTGGGTTCTAGTCATCCTATTAGATGTCTAGTGGCATGTCAGTGTTGTTTAATTTGCAATCACTGATGACTTAAGGAGCTCTGGTAGCATAGTGGCTAAGACACTTACCTGCTAACCAGATGGCTGGCGGTTCAAACCCACCAGCCACTCCTCGGAAGGAAGGTTGGGCAATCCTACTTCTATAGTGATACTGCCTCAGAAACTCAAGGAGGGGTCGCTATGAGTCAGGGCCGACTCGACGGCACATAACAACAACAACGACTTATGTTGTTGATCATCTTTTCACATTCTTATTTATCATCTATATATGTTCCTTGGTGAGGTGGATTCAGATCAGACCATTTTTTATTGAATTGTTGATTTTTTCTTGTTAACTTATAAGAGGCCTTTGTATATTTTGGATACAAGTCCTGTATCAGATATATGTTTTGAAAATATTTCTGGGTAGTCTCTTAATTGTCTTCTCATTCTCTTAATAGTGTCTTCCACAGAGCAAAAGTTTTTTAATATTAATGACTTCTAATATATCAATTATTTTCTTACATAGGTAGTGGTTAGGTATTGTATCTAAAAGCTCATTGCAAAATCTAAAGTCACCTAGATTTTCTCCTATGTTATATTCTAGAAATTTTATAGTTTTATGTTTTATATTTCTTCATATAGTCCAGCTTCTGGGATTATTTGCTCAGCATACAGATTGAACAAGTATGGTGAAATACTACAACTCTGATGCACTCCCTTCCTGATTTTAAACCATGCATTATCCCCTTGTTCTGTTTGAACAGACTCCTGGACTTTGTACAGGTTTCTCATGAGTACAATTAAGTGTTTTGGACTTCTCATTCTTCTCTAGGTTATCCATAATTTGTTATGATCCACACAGTTGAATGTTTTATCATAGTCAGTAAAACACAGGTAAAATCTTTCGGGGGATCTGGCAAGATGGCGGACTAGGCAGAAAGACTGCACAAACCCTCTTCAACAAAAAAAA
>NW_006921614.1:148804-156173 GCF_000298275.1 Orycteropus afer afer | reverse complement strand
CATGAGACAAAGTATATGTGAACTGCTGTATGGAAAGTGAATTTGCTCCATATATCTTCACCCAAATCACAATTTAAAAAATAAATAAATAAAAGCTTTCTGGTTTTCTTTGCTTTCAGCCACAATTCATCTGGCATCAGCAATGATATCCTTCATTCCATATCCTCTTCTGAATGCAGCTTGCATTTCTGGAAGTTCTCGGTCAATATACTGCTGCAACCATTTTTGAATTATCTTCAGCAAGATTTTACTTAAGTGTGATATTAATGATATTGTTTGATAATTTCCATATTCTCTGGGATCACCTTTCTTTGGAATGGGTACAAATATGGATCTCTTCCAATCAGTTGGCCAGGTAGCTGTCTTCTAAATTTCTTGGCATAGACAAGTAAGTGTCTCCAGAGTGACATCCGACTGTTGACACACAGTCAACATCAGTGGAAGCAGGATTTAAGAAATCAGATGACGTATTTCACTGGGAAAATCTGCTGCAAAAGATTTCTTTAAAGTGCTGAAGAGCAAAGATGTCTCTTTGAAGACTAAGATGTGCCTAACCCAAGTCATGGTATTTTAAATAGCCTCAGGTGCATGTGAAAGCTGGACAATGAATAAGGAAGAGTGAAGAAGAGTTGATATTTTTGAATTGTGGTGTTGGTAAAGAATACTGAAAGTACCATGGACTGCCAGAAGAACTAACAAATCTTTCCTTGAAAAAGTGCAGCCAGATTGCTCCTTGAAAGTGAAAATGTTCATACTTCCTCTCACCTACTTTGGTGCTATTGTCAGAAGTGATCATTCCCTGGAGAAAGATATTATGCCTGGTCAAGTGGACGGTCAGCAAAAAAGGGAAAGGACCTCAACAAGATGGATTGATGCAGTGACTGCAATGATGGGCTCAAGTATAGCAAGGATTTCGAGGCTGATGGAGGACAGGAAGTGCTTTGTCCTATTGTACATAGGATCACTATGAGTTGGAGCAGATTCAATGGCACCTAAGAAAAACAACAGCATGTTTTATATTTAAGTCTATGATCCTTTTGAGTTATTTTTTTGTGTGTGTGAGAGGTCTACAGTGCACATCTACATTCTTTTTCATTTTTTACATGTGGCTACTCAGTTGTTCCACACCAGTTTATAAATATCCACAGTGTAACTTACTGAGATTTTGATTGAAAATGTGTTGAAGGTATAAATCAAGTTGGAAGAATTGATATATCAAAAATATTGAGTCATCCTATCCATAAACATTGAATAACTCTCCATTTATTTAGATCTTCTCTTATATTTTTATTAGAGTTTTGTAGTTTCCTTTATGTAGATCTTGGGTATATTTTGTTAGATTTACTCCAAAGTATTTTTCTTACCCTTTTTTGGTGTGTTTCAAATACCATTTGTTCCTTGTAGGTATAGGAAAATGATCATCTTTTTTTTATTATTTTTTATTGTCATATATACAAATATAACAAAACATTTACCAATTCAACATTCTTTATATTTACAGTCCAGTGATATTAATTATACTTTTTATGTTGTTAAACATTTATCCAATTCTAAATTTTTCCATCACCCTTAATAGAAGCTCAGCATGTTCTAAGCAGGAAAGTGTGTAGTCTATTGTATGTTAATCTTTTACCATGTAACCTTGCAATAATCATTTGCACTTCCAATTTCTTTCTTTTCTTCATAATTTCTATACCTTTGCCTTCCTTTTCTTGTCTACTGCATAACGGCTTCTAATATGATGTTGGATATGACTGATGATAGAGAGACTCTTGTTTCTAATCTTAGGAAAGCATCCAGTTTTCATCAATAAGTATTATATTAGCTATAGTTTTTTTTTTTTATATGTCCTTCATCATTTTGGAGAAATTTGCTTCTATTCCTTATTAGCTAAGTGTTTGTGTGTGTGTGTGTGTGTGTGATTTGGGCGAAAATTTACAGAGCAAATTCACTTTCCATACAGCAGTTCACATACACTTTGTCTCATGACCTTGACTACAATTTACCCCAGTGCAACAACTCCCCTCCCACTTCTTCCCAATAGTTACCTCTTCCATGTGTCCATCCCTCCATGCATTCCTGCTCCCTGAGCTGTCTCCCTGCACATAAACAGCCCTTCTTTCTCCAATGATTGTTCTCTCCAAGGAGTTTATCTACCTCAGGTAGATGTTCAACTCATATGCCTGTGTTTTGTTTGGATGGAAGCCACAAATGTGGGTTCAATTCCAGTCCTGAAAGGCAGCTAGGGGCCATAGTCTCAGTGGTTCCACCAGGCTCTGTCAGACCAGCAAACCTGGTCCCCCCCTTTTTGTTTTCTCAAATGATTTTGAATTTTGTTGCACATTGTTCTCCCTCTCTATCCCCAATCTACTACATAGATCCCCCTATGAGTGGTTGACAGTGGTAGCCAGGCACCATCTAGTTCTGGTCTCATTGTCCCATAGGCTGCAGATCCCATGGTGTACCAGTTGCTGGGACTAATTGTTTCCATGAATCTTTGGTTTTCTTCATTCTTCTTTTCTCTGGATCTAGATGGCTGTGGGCAAGGTTTTAAGATCCCAGTCGCTACTTGCCAAAGTAGGAGGTGAAACAATGTTTTGTGTAGTATGTTATACCAATTGTAGCTCAGCGTTTTTATCATGAACAGATGTTGGACTTTTCCAAATACTTTTTCTGCATCTATTGATATGATCGTATAGTTTTTCTTCCTTAGACTGTTGATGTGTTAATTACATTAATTGATTTTAAATATTGAATCAGCCTTGCATACCTAGAATAAATCTCACTTTTTTGGTACATTTTTCTTTAAATAATTTATTGGATTGATTTGTTAGTATTTTGTTGAGTATTTTTGAATTTATGTTTATGTGAGATATCATTAAAAAACTAAAACTCACTGCTGTTGAGTCAAATCCAACTCAGCAATCCCTCCTTGGGTTTCTGAGGTGGTATCACTAAAGAAGTAAATTGTGCAATCTCCTTCTGAGGAGTGGCTGGTGGGTTTGAACAGCCAGCCTTCTGGTTAGCAGTCAAATGCTTTAGGCATTACACCACCAGAGCTCCTATGTGAGATATCAGTCTGCTGTAATTCTTTCTTGTATTGTCTTTGACTGGTTTTTCCATTAGGGTAATGCTAGCTTCATAGAAAAAGAAATATTCCCTCTCCTTCTATTTTCTAAAAGAGATTGTAGATAACTGATATCATTGCTTCTCTAAATGTTTCATAAATTTCACTAATGAAACCTACTGCACCTGGTGCTTTCTGTTTTGGAAGCTTATGAATTATTGTTTCAATCTTTTAATAGACACAGGCATATTTAGATTATTTCTCCTTGTGTGAGTGTTGGTAAATTGTGTCTTTAAAGGAATGTATCCATTTTACCTATGTAATTATATTTGTGGACACAGTATTCATATCTGTGTTTTTATTATCCTTTTAATGTACATGAGATCAGTAATGATGGCCCTTCTTTCATATCTAATATTAGTAATTTTGATTTCTCTCTTTTTGCATTGATTAGTGTGGATAGAAGTTTATCAATTTTATCAAGATTTCCAAGTTGTCGTCTTTTGATTTTGTTGATTTCCTCTATTGTTTTGCTCCTTTCAATTTCACTGATTTTCACTCCAATATTTATTATTTCTTTTTCTCTACTTTGGATTTAATTTGTTATTCTTTTTCTAGCTTCCTATGATGGGTGTTTACATTATTGATATCAGGTCTTTCTTCTTTGTTTAATATATGAATTCAAAACTGTAAGTTTCCCTCTAAGCACTAGTCTTATTGTATCTCACAAATTTTTTAAGTTGTTTCTTCATTTTTATTTTATACAAATAATTTTAAAAAAAATTTATTTTATTTTTATTTCTTTTGAGGCCTCTCCTTGGAACCACGTGTTACTGGAAAGTGTGTTGTGTAATCTCCAATTATTTTGCAAGTTTCCAGCTGTCTTCCTATTGTTGATTGCTAGTTTAATTTCATTGTGGTCAGAGACCATGCTTTGTATGATTTCTATTATTTTAAATTTGGTAATATGTGTTTTATGGCCCAGGATATAATCTATCACGGTGAATGTTTTATGTGAGCTTGAAAATTACGTGTATTCTGACACTGTTGGATAAAATATTCCGTAATGTCAATTAGATTCGGTTAATTGATGATCTTTTTGAGTTCAGCTATATCCTTATGGATTTTTACCTTCTTAATCTGTCAATTACTGGTAGAGGAGTGCTATTATATCTCAGACTATAATAGTGGATTTTTCTATTTCTCTCTGCAGTTTTACTAGGTTTTTTCCCAAGTATTTTTATGCTCTATTGTTAAGTGCATACACATTTAAGGTTGTTATATGTTCTTGGATAATTGACTCCTTTTTCATTACATAGCATCCCTCATAATTTTCCTTGCACTTGAGGTTAACTGTGCTTTCACAGATTTAGAGTTGTGATTGGAATACAATGCCTTATATGTTAAAATATTCATAGGTGCTGCAAGGACTCTTAGTAAAGACATTCCACCAACTTTCACATAGGTCATGGGAATTAAAGTACATATGAAAATGTAAAATGCAAACACTTCTCTTGAAAAGAAGGACAATCTGCACATGCATTTTTAATTACACTCAGAGGTAAATTTTAACATGCTGCTTTATTTAACCCAGCGCTGGACACTGAACATGGGGCATTTAAAGCCAACATCACTCATAATGTTTTAGAACCATAACTTGGTAATTGTCTTCCTTGAAAGACAATATTTCATAGTAAATAAACAATGTATTCTAGTGAGCAATTAATTTTAGAAAGAATTAAGGAGAGAGAAGAAGTAGTGCAATGATAGTAAGATGAAAAAGCCCAGGAAATATATATAATGCCAAAATATTAGTGCAAATGTTTTCACTCTTACAGGATGGATGCAGTGGGTGGGAGGGAAAAAACTGTCATTGGTTTTTAGTTTTTTTGTTGCTGAGTAAGTGAAAAGAAATGGAAAGTGAGGTTCTTCCAATTTCAAACTGTTAACAATATGGTTACTTACATGCCCTACAGAGAATTTCTGATGGCACTAACCCAGTCACAAATCAGTACACATCAGCATTTTGCATAAAAGGAAAACATTCATATCTGACTCAAGCAACAGTAAAATCAATACAGAAACATTTCCAGAGAAGTCCTGCAGGTTTTTTATGCATTTACAGCTATATATCGTGCAAAGAAACCTTTTAACTGTTTAATAAATCACTGTTAGATTCATAATCCTTAAACTTCATGATTTTCTTTTTCATTGCCTAGAGGGCACCCTGCAGACTCTAAGTCTCTTCTTTTCCCTCTTACTGCTTCTATCCTTATTAGATGGTTTATATCTCTGCTGATTTTTTTTTTTTATATATATATTCTTTGATGGTTTTGAACACAGGGGTTAAATTCATATCTAACAGTGTTTCTATCACAGCTTCCTCCAAGGCCTGCAGAATATCATTAAAATAGCATCTGACCAGATCCACAGCCAAAATGCTGCCCTCAGCTCTCTAACTTGGCCTACACCACCTTGTCAATAGAATTTTACCCACTAACATAATTGCATTTGATTTTATTTACCACTGAATGTCTGAACTACATACATGAATCAAATAACTATTTTAGACATTCCAAAAAGCACAATTGAAAAGGGTTTTGAAAGCAAATTAAATAAAGATAATGTTTAAATGATTTCAAAGTTTTAGAATGTTATTTGGAATTTATTAGTATAAAAATGTATTGCCTCAAATGTCGTGCTTTAGTTAAATGTAATGTTTTAAGACAATGTGAACTCTTTGAATATAAAATGTGATTGGCACATTATAATGAAGATATTAGCATTAAATATGCAGACTTAGTGGCCTGGTCAGAGATGTAAAACAAAGAAACCAATCAGCATAATTTGGTAAGAATGGAACCCTCAGATTTTAGTTCTCCTCTCTTTGTTAAACAGTAGTCAGAAATCAGACAACATATTTCACTGGGCAAATCTGCTACAAGAGACCTCTTTAAAGTACAGAAGAGCAAAGGTGTCTCTTTGAAGACTATGATGCACCTAACCCAAGCCATGGTCTTTTCAATAGCCTCATATGCATGTAAAATCTGGACAATGTTAAGAAAGACTGATGAAGAGTTGATACTTTCAAGTTGTGGTGTTGGTGAAGAATATAGGAAGTACCATTGAGTGCCAGAAGAACTAAAATAGCTGTCCTGGAAGAAGTGCAGCTGGAATGCTCCTCACAAGCAAGAATGGCCATAATTTATCTCACCTACTTTGGTCATGTTGTCAGAAGGGATCATTCCCTAGAAAAGAATATCATGCTTGGTGAAGTGAAGGGATGGTGAAAAAAGGGAAGGCCCTCAATGAGATGGATTGACACAGTGGCTGCAATGATGGGCTTAGGTATAGCAAGGACTGTGAGGTTGTCACAGGACTTGGCAGTGTTTTCTTCTGTTGTGCATAGGGTTGCTATGGTCGGAGCCAACTTGACAGCACCTAACAACACCTTTGTTAAAAAAGTACAAAATCTCTGTTGCAATATAAACCATATTGGCTTATATTGTTGTTGTTAGATGTGGTCGAGTCAGTTCTGACTCACAGTGTCCTTATGTAGAGCAAAATGAAACACTGCTCAAACCTTTGCCATTCTAACAATAATTTGTTGTTGTTTTTGTTGTTAGGTGCCACTGAGTCATCTCTGACTCAGCGACCCTATGCACAGCAGAACAAAACACTGCCCAGCTTCATCCTTGCTATACCTGAGCCCATTGTGGCAGCCACTGTATCAATCCATCTTGTTAAGGGCCTTCTCCTTCTTCACTGATCCTTCACTTTACCAAGCATGATATCCTTCTCCAGGGAATGGTTCCTTCTGACAACATGACCAAAATAAGTGAGATGAAGCCTGGCCACTCTTGCTTCCAAGGAGCATTCTGGTTGCACTTCCTCCAGGACAGTTTTGTTAGTCCTTTTAACAGACCATGACACTCTTAGCATTCTTCTCCAACACCACAACTCAAAAGGATCAACTCTTCTTCGGTCTTCCTTATTTATTGTCCAGCTCTCACATGCATAAAAGGCAATTGAACATACTATGTCTTGTGTTAGGTGCACCTTAGTCTTCAAGGAGAAATCTTTGGTCTTCATCACTTGAGGGCCTTCCCCTTTTTCACCATCCCTTCACTTCACCAAGCATGATATTCTTTTGCAGCAGATTGGCCCCATGCAATATGTCTTCTGATGTCTTGACTGATGCTTCCATTGGTGTTGATTGTAGAAGCAAGTAATATGAAATCCTTGACAACTTCAATCTTTTCTCTATCCACCATGAAGCTATTTATTGGACAAGTTGTGAGG
>NW_006921614.1:144672-148324 GCF_000298275.1 Orycteropus afer afer | reverse complement strand
ACCCCTCCTTGGGTTTCTGAGGCAGTATCACTACGGAAGTAGGATTGCCCAACCTTCCTTCCGAGGAGTGGCTGGTGGGTTTGAACCGCCAGTCTTCTGGTTAGCAGTCAAGTGCTTTAGCCACTATGCTACATTAGTAAACATTTTTCTGGAATTCTTTGCTTTCAGCTAAGATCCATCTGACTTCAGCAATGATATCCCTCATTCCATGTACTCTTCTGAATCCAGCTTACATTTCTTGATGTTCTCTGTCAATATACTGCTGCAACCGGTTTTGAATTATCTTCAGTAAGATTTTGTTTGTGTGTGATATTAATGATATTGTTCGATAATTTCCACACTCTGTGGGATCACCTTTCTTTGGAATGGGTACACATGTGGGTCTCTTCCACTCAGTTGCCCAGGTAACTGCTTTCCAGATATCTTGGCATAACCGAGTGAGTGCCTCCAGTGTAGCATCTGTTTGTTGAAACATCTCAATGGGTATTGAGTCAACTCCTGGAGCCTTGTTCTTTGCCAATTATCTCTCTCTTTTTGTTGGGGGGTGGGATTTGGGTGAAAGTTTATAAAGCAAATTCACTTTCCATACAGCAGTTAACATACATGTTGTCTGATGACATTAACAGTTTACCCCAATGTAACACCTCCCTCCCACTTCCTCCCAATAGTTACTGCTTCCCTGTGTCAACCCCTCCACGTACTCATACCCCCTGAACTGTCCTCTGTGTATAAACAGCCCTTCTTTCTCCCATGTTTATTCTCTCCAAGGCATGTATCTACCTCAGGTACATGTTCAACTCTTATGCCTGTCTTTTATTTGGCTGGAAGCCACAGGTGTGGGTTCAATTACAGACCTGAAGGGAATCTAGGGACCAGAGTCTCAATGGTTCCACCAGGCTCTATCAGACCAGCAAACCTAGTCTCCCTTTTTTGTTTTTTTCCCAAATGATCTTGAGTTTTGTTCCACATTGTTCTCCCTCTCTATCCAGGATCTCCTACATAGATGCCCCTCTGAGTGGTTGGTAGTGGTAGCTGGGCACCATCTAGTGCTTCTGGTCTCATAGTTGTAAAGGCTGAGGATCACATGCTGTACCAGTCCTGAGGACCAATTGTTTCCATGAATCTTTGGCTTTCTTCATTCTTCTTGGCTCTGGATGAGGAGAGACCCATTGTGGCATCTAGATGGCTGCTTGAAAGCTTTTAAGATCCCAGTCGCTTCTCACTAATGTGGGAGGTGAAACAATGTTTTGTGTAGTATGTTATGTCGCTTGAGCTTGATGTCCCCTGTGACTATGGTTCCAAGCCCACAGGTTCAACTACTCGGTCCCTCTGGGTAGCTGGCTGTGACCAAGAAGTGACTACAACAGGCACCTACACTTGTAGAACCATTGACTGCCAACCCTATATATGGTCTTGGGTACACTCCCAGCTGCATAGACATACATAGTAGTTGAGACTGTCCACCCATCTATCCACCTGTATATCCATGTTTGCTTTCACTGAAAACACAGTACTGTATGTGAAAAAAAGGTTCATCTTTGTTGTCTGTACCTCCCATGTACCTCTCTATGTCTTCCTCTTCCTCATGCCACCATGTTGATCACTCTCATTTGATACATGACCCTCCTCTTCACCCAAATCAATACTTATCTCTACCTATCTAACAGTGTTCCCCACCCGACCCTCCCACCCCTGGTAACCAACAAAGAAAATTTCCTTCCATATATAAACTGTTCCATGACTTTTGCAATAATGGATTAATACAATATTTGCCTTCTGTGATTGACTTATTCCACTCAGCATAGTGTTCTCCAAGTTAATCCACGTTATGCAGTGATTTGCAGATTCTACATTATTCTTTAGGGTTGCATAGTATTCCATTATGTGTATGTACCACTGTTTGGTTATCCATTCCTTAGTTGATGGAAACCTAGGTTGTTTCCAACTTTTTGTGTTATGAATATTGCTGTGATGAACATGGGTGTGCATATGTCAGTTCTTGTCATGTCTGTCACTTCTTTAGACTATATCACCAGTAATGGAATGGCTGGATCAAATGGTATTTCTATTTCCAACTTTTTAAGGAATTGCCATACTGTTTTCCACAGTGATTGTATTTTATAGACCCACAAGCAGTGTATGAGAGTCCCAATTTTTCCACATCCTCACCAGCATTTGTTATTTTCTGTCTTGTTGAACTTTGATATTACTGCTGGGGCAAGATAGTATCTCACTGTTGTTTTGATTTGCGTATCTCTAATGGCTAATCATCATGAGCATTTCTTCATATGTTTGTTGGACGCTTGAATATCCTCCTTGGTGAAGTGTCTATTCATGTTTTCTTCTCATTTTTTAATTGGATTATTTGCCTTTTTGTTATTGAGGTGTTGGAGTTTTCTATAAATTCTAAAGATAAGTCTCTTGTCAGATAAGTCATTGCTGAATATTCTTTCACAATCTGTAGGTTCTCTTTTGACTCTTTTGGAGAAGTCTTTGGAAGCACATAAAAATTTAATTTTTAGAAGGTCCCATTCATCTAGTTTCTCTTCTGCTGTTTGTGTATTTCAGGTTATGCTTGATAGTCTATTAATCCTAAATATTACAGCCTCTAAATTTGTTTCACATTTAAGTCTTTGATCCATCTGAAGTTAGTTTTTGTGTATGCCATGAGGTACAGATTTTGTTTCATTTTTCTGCAAAAGGGTATTCAATTTTGCCAGCACCATTTATTAAACAAACATTCTCTTCCCCATTTAATGGATTTAGGCCCTTTGTCAATGATCAGCTACCATAGGTCGATGGATCTATTTCTGGGTTCTCAATTCTATTCCATTGGTCTACGTGTCTGTTATTGTACCAATATCAGGCAGTTTTGACTACTGTGGCTGTATAGTAGGTTTTGAGATCCAGCACTGTGAAACCTCCTACTTTCTTCTTCTTCAATAGTGCTTTGCTTATCTGAGGTCTCTCTCATTTCCATATAAAGTTAGTGATTGGTTTTTCCATATCCTTAAAAAATGTTGATGGGATCTGGATTGAGCTTGCATTGAATGTATAGATTCCTCGGGGTAGAACTGACATTTTCACAATGTTCAATCTTCCTATCCATGAGCATGGGATGTTCTTCCATTTATGTAGATCTCTTATGGTTCCTTGAAGTAGTTTTCTATAGTTTTCTTTGTATAGGTCTATTCTGTTCCTGGTAAGATTTAATCCCAAGTATTTTATTTTTTTGATAGCTATTATAAATGGTATTGATTTCCTTATTTGTTTTTCAGCAATCTCTTTGCTAGTGTAGAGGAATCCAACTGATTTTTGGATGTTGATCTTATATCCTGCCACGATGCTAAATCTCTCAAATACTTCCAGTATATTTTTGACTGAGTCTTTTGGGTTTTCTAGGTATGGGATCATATTATCAGCAAATAGGGATAGTTTGACTTCTTCCTTACCAATCTGGATGACTTTGATTTCCCTTTCTTACCTTAAGGCGCTGGCTAGCACTTTCAGTACAATGTTGAATAGAAGTGGTGATAGTGGGCATCCTTGTCTCATTCCTGTTTGCAGGGGGAATGGTTTCAGTCTCTCTCCATTGAGAATAATGTTGGCTGTTGGTTTTGCATAGATGCCTTTTATAATGTTGAGGAATGTT
>NW_006921614.1:141595-144273 GCF_000298275.1 Orycteropus afer afer | reverse complement strand
TCAGGGGTCCAAGATTATCTTCTGTATCTGTGTTAATTGGTTTCCCTTTTCTTTGTTGAAGAGGGTCTGTGCAGTCCTTCTGCCTAGTCCGCCATCTTGCTGGAACTCCCTAGGATATATTCTTAATAATGGAATTGCTGATTCAAATGATATTTCAATTTTCAGTTTTGTAAGGAAACACCATGCCATTTACCACAGTGATGGTACCATTTTACAGTCCCACCAGCAATGTATGAAAGTTCCAATCTCTCTGCAGCCTCACCAGCATTTGTTATTTTCTGTCTCATTGATCTTTGCTATTATTGCTGGGGTGAGATGATATCTCATCATTGTTTTGATTTGCATCTCTCTAATGGCTAATGATCATGAGGAATTCCTCATGTATTTGTTGGCTGCCAGTATATCGTCTTTATTGAAGTGTCTGTTCATATCCCTTGCCCATTTTTGAATTGGATTCTTTGTCTTTTTGAGGTGTTGAAGTTTTCTATAGATTTTAGAGATAAGTCGTTTTTCAGATATGTCATTAAAAAACAAAACCTCACTGCCATCGGGTCGGACCCCACTCATAGTGACCCTTCCTTGAGTTTCCAAGGTGGTATTCCTATGGAAGCAGGTTGTCCAATCTTCCTTCCAAAGAGTGGCTTGTGGGTTTGAACCACCACCATTCTGGTAGCAGTCAGATGTCTTAGGCACTATGCCACCAGATCTCTCCAGATATGTCATAAGCAAATATTTTCTCCTAATCTGTAGGTTCTCTTTTTACCCTTTTGATGAAGTCTTTTGATGTGCAGAATAATTTAATTTTTAAAAGATTCCAGTTGTCTAGCTTCTCTTCCACCTCCTGTGCATTCTTGGTTATGCTTGACAGTCTATTTATGCTATAAATTAGTGCTCCTAGATTTGCCTCTATTTTATTTTTGATGAATTTTATAGTTTTGGGTTTTACATTTAAGTCTTTGACCCAACTTGAGGTTGTTTTTGTGTATGGGGTGAGGTATGGGTCTTGTTTCATTTTCCTGTAAGTAGATATCCAATTTTGCCAGCACCATTTGTTAAAAAGGCTATCTCTTTCTCATTTAATGGGTTTTGGACCTTTGTCGAAGATCAGCTGTCCACAGATGGATGGGTCTATTTCTGGATTTTTTATTCTGCTCCATTGGTCTATCTGTCTATCAATGTACCAATACCATGCTGTTCTGACTACTGTGGCTGTATAGTAGGTTTTGATATCTGGGAATGTGAGACCTCCCACTTTGTTCTTCTTCTTCAGTGGTGCTCTGCTTATCCAAGGTCTCTTTTCTTTCCATGTGAAGTTAGTAATTGGTTTTTCCATGTCCTTCAAAAATTTGTTGGTATCTGGGTCAGGATTGCATTAAATGTGTAGATCGCTTTAGGTAATATTGGCATTTTCACAATATCCAGTCTTCTATCCATGAACAGGGAGCTCTGGTGGTGTAGTGCCTAAGGCCTTTGACTGCTAGTGGTTCAAACCCACTAGCCACTCCTTGGAAGGAAGGTTGAACAATCTACTTCCGTAGTGATACTGCCTCAGAAACCCAAGGAAGGGTTGCTATTAGTTGGATCTGACTCAATGGCAGTGAGTTGTTTTTTTTTTTTTTGTTTGTTTTTTTGCCTTGTGTGTGTGGTTTATCCATGAACAAGGCAGGTACTTCCACTTTTGTAGATACCTTGTAGTTTCTATAGGTCTTTTGTGTCTCTGGTAAGATTTATTCCTAGATATTTTATCTTTTTGGTTGCTATTGTAAATGGTATTGTTTCCTTTATTTCTTTTTCAGAGGTCACTTTGTAGGAGTAGAGGAATCCAACTGATTTTTGTATGTTGACCTCGTATCCTGTCACTTTGCTGACCCTCTCTATTAGTACCAGTGTTTTGTTTTGTTTTGTTTTTTCTGAGTCTCTTGAGTTTTGTACATTTAGGATCATGCCATCTGCAAATAGAGATAAATAGAGATAGCTTTATTTTCCTTTTGCCAATTTGGATGCCTTTTATGTCTCTTTCTTGCCTTATTGCCCTGGCTAGGACTTCCAATACAATGTTAAAGAGAAGGGGTGATAGAGGACATCCTTGTCTAGTTCCCATTTGTAAGGGGAATGCTTTGAGTCTTTCTCAGTTAATAATAATATTGACTTTTTGCTTTGTATATATGCCCCTTATTATGTTGAGGAATTTCTCTTCTATCCCTATTTTGCTGAGATTTCTGAACAGGAACAGATGTTGGATTTTATCAAATGCCTTTTCTGCATTGGTTGATATCATCATATGGTTCTTTTGTTTTGTTTAAGTGGTGGGTTACATTGATTGTTTTTCAGATGTTGAACCATCCTTGTATACCAGGTAAGAATCCCACTTGATCAGGATGTTATTTGATGTGTTATTGGATTCTGTTGGCTAGAATTTTGTAGACGATTTTTGCATCTATATTCATAAAGGATATTGGTCTGTAGTTTTCCTTTTTTAGTGGTATCTTTCTCTGGTTTTGGTAATAGTGCTGTGCTTGCTTCATCAAATGAGTTTGGGCATATTCTGTCTTTCTCTATGTTCTGGAATAGCTTGAGTAGTATAGATGTCAACTCTTTCCTGAATGCTGGGTAAAATTCTCCAGGGATGCCATCAAGGCCAGGACATTTTCTTGTGGGAAGTTTTTTTTTTTTTTTTT
>NW_006921614.1:136790-141495 GCF_000298275.1 Orycteropus afer afer | reverse complement strand
AACTAGAACCTGGGAAAAGAAGAATAAAGAATGATAATAAGAAGGATAAAATTAATAATAATAGTAGTGGCTTTAAAACAGACAAAAAATAAATAAATAAAAGAGAAAAGAAAAATCTGGACAGGGCAGGGCAGTGCACCCAGGCTCCCTTCGTGCACATGGAATGGGATAGAATTCTGTCTGCCCAGAAGGTGGATGGAGGCTAGAGATGACTTCCTCCATTCACCAAGAGGGTGTGAGTTGTAAGAGTAACAAGGGGAGTGTCACACTTTTTTAGTAGTCTAAGAGTCCAGGATGTCTTTGCAGTTCCCAGCAAGTGGAACCTCTTTTTAAGTCCCTGGAATCTGGGGGAATGCTGTCACTTTAAATATCTAAAATGGTCAAGCTGCTTGTAAACATTCAAAATAGTGGCATCCTCAGGACAGGCAAAAGTTCACAGCTCAGCCTGTCTTCTTCTCTGCTGCTGCTTCACTTTTTATTCCTCAGCCATCAGAGAAGTGCTCCGTGCTGTCCCTGGCTAACAGGGCTGATTTTTAGGTTAATTCTTAGGTCCTACTACCACTTGGCAATATCCCAGCTGTCTGTGCCATCAGGATCACTGCCACACAGCAGCTCTGTATGTCTCCTTTTTGGATATTTTCTTGCAAATTCTGCTAGTTGGAGTTTAGTCCACTTCTATATTCTTCCCTTCAAGGTTCAGGGGTCCAGGATTATCTTCTGTATCTGTTAATTGGTTCCCCTTTTCTTTGTTGAAGAGGGCCTGTGCAGTCTTTCTGCCTATTTTGCCATCTTACTGGAACTTCCTTCACCAATTCTTTCAGTGCAACCTCAACTCTTTCCTTCAATACCATTGGTTCTTGATCCATATGGAAACTCCTGAAATGGATGAAGATTGACCAATATTTTTGGTACAGTGACTCTGTGTATTCCGTCCATCTTCTTTTGATGCTTCCTGCATCATTCAATATTTTGCTCTTAGAATTTTTCAAAATTTAACTCGAGGCTTGAATATTTTCCTCAGTTCTTTCAGCTTGAGAAATGCCAAGTGTGTTCTTCCCTTTTAGTTTTCTAACTCCAGGTCTTTGCACATTTCATTATAGTAGTTGGCTTTGTCTGCTCGAGCTGCTATTTGAAATTTTCTATTCAGCTCTTTTATCTTGTCATTTCTCCCATTTGCTTTAGCTCACCATTCAAGGACAAGTTTCAGAGTCTCTTATGACATTGATTTTGGTCTTTTCTTCCTTTCTCATCTTTTTAATGACCTCTTGCTTTTTTCATGGATGATGTTCTTGCTGTCATTCCACAATTCTTCTGGTTTTTGGTCATTGGTGTTCAATGTATCAAATCTATTCTTTAAATGGTCTCTAAGTTCAGGAGGGATATTATCAAGTCATATTTTGACCCTCGTGAACTTATTTTAATTGTCTTCAGCTTAAACATGAACTTGCATATGAGCAGTTGATGGTCTGCTCCACAATCATCTCCTGGCCTTGTTTTGTCTGAAGATGTTGAACTTCTCCATCACCTCTTGCCACAGATGTAGTCAATCTGATTCCTGTGTATTTGATCTGGTGAAGTTTATGTGTACAGTTATCACTTATGATGCTGAAAAAAAGATATTTACAATGAATAAGTCATTGGTCTTGCAAAATTATATCATGAGATCTCCAGTGTTATTTCTATCTCCAAGGCCATATTTTCCAGTGACCACTAACTCTTCTTTGTTTCCAACTTTTGCATTCTAGTCACCAGTGATAATCAACACATCTTTATTGCATGTTCAGTCAATTTTAGACTGCAGAAGTTGGTAGAAATGTTCAATTTCCTCGTCTTTGGTTTTGGTAGTTGGTATGTAAATTTGGATAGCAGTAGTATTAACTGGTCTTCCTTGTAGGCATATAAATATTATCTTATCACTGACAGCATTGTACTTCAGGAAAGATCTTAAAACAGTCTTTGTGACAATGAATGATACACCATTCCTCTTCAATTTGTCATTCTCAGCATAGTAGAACATATGGTTGTCTGATTCAAAATGGCCAAAACCAGTCCATTTCAGCTCACTAATGCCTAGGATATCGATCTCTATGTGTTCTATTTCATTTTCGACAACTTTCAATTTTCCTAGATTCATATTTTGTACATTTCATGTTCCAATTATTAATAGATCTTTGCATCTGTTTCTACTCATTTTGAGTCATGCCACATCAGCCAATGGAGGTCCCAAAAGTTTTACTCTATCCATGTTGTTAAAGTCATCTCTACTCTGAGGAGTCAGCTTTTCCACAGTCAAATCTTGAGTGCCTTCTGACCAGCATTATGTTTCAGGGCTATTCATCAAGTTTTCCAATAATATATCAGACAGTGTTTCATTGTTATTCATAAGGTTTTCACTAGCCAATTGTTTGAGAAGTGGATGGGCTTCTTCCTTCTTCTGAGTCTGACTTAGCCTGGAAGCTCTGCTGAAAACTACTCACCATGGGTAACCCTGCTGGCATTTTGCAACACAGTGGTATAGCCTCCAGCCTCACAGCAACACACACAAAAAAACAAAGGACAGCAAACTGACAGACAAGCTCAACTCCCTTAGTTGTTCCTAACCCCTCTGCACCTGCCTGCCTGACTAGGGCAAAGCCTTAAAATAAAGCCACCCACAAGCCAAAAGCAGCCCTGGAGCCCCAGCCCACCTACCGCAGGCCCAGTCTCAATACAAAACAGTACCCAAGCATAAAGCAGCCTCCAAGCCTCAGGCCCATTGCCTATCTCAGGCCCAGGCCTTAATATAGAGCCACACCCAAGAGAAAAGCAGCCTCCAGGCCTTGGGCCTGCTTACCTCTGTCCCCAGCCTTAATAAAGAGCCTCCCCCAAGTGAAAAGCAGCCTCCAAGCCTCATTAGCAATCATTATGTTTGACCAATTGTTGCAGCCTCAATCCATTTCATTGACAGTCTTCCTCTTCTTCACTAGCCCTCTGTTTACCAAATCTGACCTTCTCCAGGGACTAATCCATCTTAAAAATATTATTAACTTAAGGTATAAAGTATGTGAGGCGAGGTTTTGGCTATAAAAGACACATTTCTTCATCCTGGCAGTCCATGGTATATTTAATATTGTTCACCAAAAGCATGATTCAAGTTCATCAATTATTCTACAATCTTTCTTACTCATTGCCCAGGTTTCACATGCATATGAGATAATTGAAAATATCATGGCTTGGGTCAGGGAAACCTTTGCTCTCAAAGTAATACTTTTGCTTTTTCATACTTCAAAGGAGTCTTTTGCAGCAGATTTACCCAAGACAATTCACTGTGTGATTTCTTGATTGCTACTTTCTATGGATATTGATTGTGGATCCAAGTGAAACAAAATCCAAGAAAACTTCAATATTTTTGCCTTTTATTATGATGTTGCGCATTGATCCTGTTTTGAGGATTTTGTTTTCTCTATGTTGAAGTATAATTCTAAGTACAGCTGCAGACTTTGATCAACTGCATCGGTAAGTGCTTCAAGTCCTCTTTACTTTTAGTATTCAAAATTTGTCATCTACGTATTGCAGTTGTTTTGTTCTTTGTTTTTGATACTCACCAAAGTAGATTGTGGAACAAAATTTTTATGTATTTTGTTGTGCCAATTGAGTCTGGTGTCCTCCAATACTATGGTCCTGAGTCAGTAGATCCAGTGGATCTGCCACCCACAGTGTTTGGTAGTCTATGAGGGATTGATCTATGTCTGTCTTCTATTGCTTGTGTAATGATTGTGAGCATTTTGTGTCACTAGTGTATGTGCAAGACTAGCTTCAGCTGAATCTATCTTTTATCTAAAGTATAATCCTGTTCACTGACCCACATTTAATCTTCTCAATTGCTTGTGTGTTTATCTGTACCCTGGTGTGTGGAGTTAATCGCAATGCTGTGTTGTGGATATACTGGTATGAGCCTCTGCCGTCTATATCTTGTGTGCACAATTCGGGGTCCTCCTTTTCCCCAATGTTATCATGGTGGTCACAGACACATGGTGGCCTCTTCAAGACCAATGACTTATTCATTGTAAATATCTTTTTCAGCATCTTAAGTGACATCTCTACCCGTGAACTTCACCAGATCTAATACACAGCAATCAGATACCATCCCGTCCATTGCTCACCTCAATGTGTGGCCCCAACTAGTATGAAATTATGCCCTCCTGTTCCCTCCATCCCTGCTAAACTACAAAGTGAGTTCCCTTCCCTAAACAAACTGTTTCTTAACTTTCTACAGTAATGGGCTCATATAATAGTCATCCTGTGATTGACTTATTTCACTCAGCATAATGTCCTCCAAGTTCATTCACATTGTGAGATGATTTGCATATCCTTTATTGTTCTTTAATGTATCATAGTATGCTATTGTGTGACTGTACTGTAGTATGCTGAGCCATTCATCTGTTGATGGGCATTTAGGTTTTTTCCATCTCTTTGCTGTAGTGAATTGTGCTGGGATAAACATGGGTGTGCATATGTCTGTTTGTGTACACTTTATCTCATCTCTTTAGGATATATTCTTTTTTTATTATTATTTATTGTGATTTGGGTGAAAATTCACAGAGCAAATTCACTTTCCATACAGCAGTTCCCATATACTTTGTCTCATGTCATTGACCACAGTTTACCACAATGCAACAGCTCCCCTCCCACTTCCTCCCCATAGTTCCTTATTCCCAGTGTCCAT
>NW_006921614.1:128605-131729 GCF_000298275.1 Orycteropus afer afer | reverse complement strand
TTCTAGAAACTTGTCCATCTCTTCTAGGTTCTCAAATATGTTGGAGTATAGTTCTTCATAATATTCTGTCCATATCTTTTTTATTTCAGTTGGTTCTTTTGTGATCTCACCCTTTTTCTTTATTATTCTTGTTATTTGCATCTTCTCTTTTCTTTTGTTAGATTTGCTTCTGGTTTGTCAATTTTGTTCATCTTTTTTGAAGAACCAGCTTCTTGTTTTGTTGGCTTTATTATTTTATTGTTGTTGTTGTTTTTGGTTTCATTTATTTCTGCTCTGATCTTTATTATTTTCTTACTTCTGGATACTGTATGCTTCTTTTGTTGCTCTTTTTCTAATTGTTGGAGTTGTTGAGTTAGAGTGTTAATTTTGTTTCTTTCCTCTTTTTTGATGTGTTTGTATTGCTATAAGTTAACCTATGAATACTGCTTTTGCTGCATCCCATAGGTTTTGGTAAGATGTATCTTCATTCTTATTTGTTTCTAGGAATTTTTTTTTCACTCTTTATTTCATCTATTATCCAGTAGTTTTTTAGCAGTGAATTATTCAACTTCTACATTTGATATTTTTTCCTTGATGTTCTTATTATTAATTTCTAATTTTATGACATTGTTATCTGAGAAGATGCTTTGTAGTATTTCAATGTTTTTTTAATTTATTGAGGACTGTTTTATGTTCTAACATATGATCTATTCTAGAGAATGATCTCTGTGCACTGGAGAAGAATGTGAATTGTGATTTTGTTGGGTGGAGTGCTCTGAATATGTCTATGAGGCCAAGTTGGTTGATTGTGTTGAGTTCTTCTGTATCTTTGTTGAGTTTTTTTTCTAGTCAATCTGTCCCTTCTTGAAAGTGGTTTGTTAAAGTATCCTACTACTTTTGTAGAGTTGCCTATTTTCCCTTTCAACTCAATTAATATTTGCTTCAGATAGGACTTTCATTGGGTACATAGATATTTATTATAATAATGTCTTCTTTGTCAATTGACCCTTTCAGCATCATATAGTATGCTTTTTCCCCCCTTTTGCTGTTTTTCATCTTAAAGTCTACTTTATCAAATGAGGGGACACATGGATATTTCAGTTTCTTAATGAGTCTTCCTCTAATTCTGGTGCCAGTTCTAAGGTTTTTTGTTCAGCATACAGTGTGAATAATTATGATGAAAGGAAGCAACTCTGATGTATACTTTTTTGATTTTAAACCATGAAGTTTCCCCTTATTCTGTTTGAACAATGATCTCTTGGCTTATGTACAGGCACTGTGTGAGCACAACTAAACATTCTGGAATTTCTATTGTACACAATGTTATCCATAATGTGTTATGATCTACACAGTTGAATACCTTTGCATAATAAATAATAAACAAGTAAATATCTTTCTGGTATTCTTTGCTTTTAGCAATGATCCAGCTGACATTAACAATGATATCCCTTGTTTCATGCCCTCTTCTAATTCAACTTCAATTTCGGACAGTTCCTTGTTGATACACACAGCTGCAAATTTTTTAATTATCTTCAGCAAAATTTTACTTGCATGTAATATTAATGATAATATTTTATAATTTGACAATCTGTCAGATCATTTTTTCTTTGGAATGGGCACAAAATGGGTTTCTTTCAGTCCCTTGGCCATGTTCTGTCTTCCATATTTCTTAGCATGAATGAGTGAGCATTTCCAGCCTTGCATCTGCTTGTTGAAACATCTCAAATGGAATTCCATCAATTCTTAGAACATTGTTTTTCACTGATGCCTTCAGGAAAGCTCAGACTTCTTTCTTCAGCACTCTTGGTTCTTCATCACGTGCTACATCCTGAAGTGTTTAAACATCAGTTGATTGTTTTTGGGACAATGACTGTGTATTCCTTCCGTCATCTTTTGATGCTTCTTACATCATTTACTATTTTGCCCATAGAATCCTTCAGAATTGCAACTGAAGGCTTGACTATCTTTCTTCAGTTCTTTCAGCTCAAGAAAAGCTAGACATATTTTTCCCTCTTTGTTTTCTAATTCTAGGTCATTGCCTATTTTATTATAATATTTTACTTTGTCTTCTGAAGCCATCCTTTGAGATTTCTAGCCTTACAAAATTGTATCATGCAATCTCTGTCATCATTTCCATAACCAAGGCCATATTTTCCAGTTACCAATCATTCTTCTTAGTTTCCACTTTTCTCATTTCAATCACCAGTAATTATAAATGAGTCTTGATTGCATGTTTGATCAATTTCAGACCATAGAGGTTGGTAAAATTTTCTATTTCTCCATCTTTGGCATAAGTGGTTGGTGCATAAATTCCAATAGCAGTCTCATTAACTTGTCTTCCTTGTAGGTGTATGGATATTATCCTATCATTGACAGTGTTTTACTTCAGGATAGATTTTGAAATATTATTTTTGATAATGAATGTGACACCATTCCTCTTCAATCTGTCATTCCCAGAATAGTTGACCATGATTATCAGATTCCAAATGGCCAATACCACTCCATTTAATCTCACTAACACCTAAGATACCCATTCATTTATTTAATTTACTTCTATTGTGGAGATAACATACACAACAAGACATTTGCCAACGTAACAGCATCCTAATTCACAGCTCAGGGACATTGATGACATTTTTCATGTTGTGCCACCATTATGTTATCCTTTCCCAAAATATTCCACCACCATTAAACTGATTACCCCTAAACAAAAGCTTCCCCATTCCCCCTCCCTCCTACCCCTGGTAACCACTAAACCTATCTAGAAATTTTCCCATCCCTCCTCTCCCCTCCCTGGTCATGAACAAAGAAATTTTTTGTCTATCTATAAATCTTTCCTTGACTTTTTACTATTGTAGACTAATACAATGTCTGTCTTCCTGTGATTGACTTATTTCACTCAACATAATGTCCTCCAAGTTCATCTATGTTTTGCAGATTCTACATTATTTTTTATGGTTGCATAATATTCCATTATATGTATGTACCACAGTTTGCTTATCCATTTGAGTGTGCATACGTCTATTTGTGTCCTGCCTCTCACTTTAAGATATATCTATAGTGTGTTAGATTGGGTTCTCTAGAGAAACACAAAACCAGAAAAGTGTATATATATATATATATAGAGAGAGAGAGAGAGAGAGAG
>NW_006921614.1:126481-128395 GCF_000298275.1 Orycteropus afer afer | reverse complement strand
CCTCAAAGAATGTGTCTCTTCCCAGGATGTCCCTGGATATCTTGGAAGCAGGCCACACCCCTAGGGAAACTCCTCTTGGGCAGACTGGCCACTCAGAACACAGTCATCTGACCCCATCATGGGAACAACCACACAGAACTGGGGTCCAGCCAAGTTGACACACAGCTCCAACTATCACACATAGTAATTGGATTAGTGGGTCAAATTGTATTTCTATTTCCATCATTTTATAGAATTGCCATACTGATTTCCACAGTGGCTATATCATTTTACAGTCCCACCAGCAGTGTATGGCATTCCAATCTCTCCACATCCTCATCAGTATTTGTTATTTTCAATCTTGTTGAAATTTGCCATTAATGCTGGGGAGAGATGTATCTTATGGTTGTTTTGATTTGCATCTCTCTAATGGCTAACAATTGAAAATATTTCTTCATGTGCTTGTTGGCTGCCTGAATAGCCTCTTTGGTGAAGTGTCTGTTCATGTCCTCTGCCCATTTTTGAATTGACTTGCTGGAGTCTTCTATAAATTTTAGGCATAAGTTCTTTGTCCACTATTTAATTGCTGAATATTTTTTTCCCATTCTGTAAGTTCTCTTTTTATTATTTTGGAGAAGTCTTTTGATGCACATAAAAATTTAATTTTTAGAATACCTCAATCATCTAGTGTATCTTCCATGGTTTTTGCATCTGGGGTTATGCTTGATAGTCTATTTGTGCCATAAATTAGAGCCCTTAAGTTTGTCCCTATTTTTTCTTTGATGAACTTTACAGTTCTAGGTTTCACATATCAGTCTTTGATCTGTCTGGAATTAGTTTTTGTTTATGGTATGAGGTATGGATCTGTTTCATTTTTCTGCAATTGGATGTCCAGTATTGCCAGCACCATTCGTGAAAAAGACTATCTCTTCTCCACTGAATGGATTTTGGACTTTTGTCAAAAATTAGCTGACCATAGGTTGATGGATTTATTTCTGGGTTTGCAATTCTGTTCCACTGGTCTATGTGTCTGTTGTTTTACCAATACCAGGCTGTTTTCACAACTGTCGATTTATAGTAGGTTTTGAGATCTGGAAATGTGAGACCTCCTATTTTGTTATTTTTCTGTACCTCTTTGCTTATCCAACATCTTTTCCTTTCCACATAAAATTAGTGATTGGTTGTTCCATGTCCTTAAAGAATATTGATTGAATCTTGATTGGGATTACATTGAATACACTGGGCAATCTACTTCTGTTTAGATTTACCACTTCAGAAACCCAAAGTGGATCGCTGTGAGTGGGAATCGACTCTTTTGTGTGTGTGTTCTGTTTTTTTGTTTTTTTATTTTGGAGGGGTGAGGTAGTATTGGCATTTTCACAATGTTCAATCTTCTTATCCATGAGCATAGTATGCACTTCCATTTATATAGATCTCTTACAGTTTCTTGAAATAGTGTTTTATAGTTTTATTTGTGTAGGTTTTTTGTTTTCCTGGGGTAAGATTTATTCCCAAACATTATCTTTTGGGTAGCTATTAAAAATGTTATTGATTTCCTTATTTTCTTTTCAGAGAACTCTTTGCTAGTGTAGAGGAATCTAATTGATTTTTGTATATTGATCTTGTATCCTGCCACTATGCTAAATTTTTAAATCAGGTCCAGTAGTTTTCTTGCTGAGTATCTTGGGTTTTCTATGTAAGGAAATATATCATCTGCAAATAGGGATAGGCCTACTTTTATTTACCAATTTGGATGCCTTTGATTTCCCTTTCTTGCCTTATTGCCCTGACTAGCACTTCCAATACAATGGTGAGTAGAAGTGGAGAAAGATGGCATCCTTATCTGTTCACAAGGGGGAAGGTTTCAGTCTCTCTCCATTGAGAATAATGTTGGCTGTTAATTTCATATATATGTCCCTTATTGTGTTGAGGAAT
>NW_006921614.1:108749-125289 GCF_000298275.1 Orycteropus afer afer | reverse complement strand
TCCCTCCTGTCCCCTCCCCTCCCACCCCAGCAACCAACAAAGAAAGTTTCCCTCCATATACAAACCTTCCCTTGACCCTCCACAATGGACTAATACTATATCTGTCCTTCTGTGATTGACTTATTTCACTCAGCATAATGTCCTCCAAGGTCATCCATAATATGTGGTATTTTGCAGATGCTACATTATCCTTTAGTGCTGCAAAGCATTCCGTTATGTGTATATACCATAGTCTGGCCATCCACTCTTCCGCTGATGGGCACGTAGGTTGTTTCCGTCTTTTTGCTATTGTAAACAGTCCTGCAATGAACATGGTTGTGCATACATGTGTTCCTGTCCTGGATCTCACCTCTCTACGATGTATACCTAGTAATGAGATTGCTGGGTCAAATGGTATCTCCAATTCCAGCTCTCTAAGGAATCGCCATACTGCTTTCCACAGTGGTTGTATCACTTCACAGTCACACCAGCAGTGTACGAGAGTCCCAATCTCTCCACATCCCCACCAGCATTTGTTATTTTCTGTCTCGTTGAACCTTGCCATCAGAGCTGGGGTGAGATAGTATCTCACTGTTGTTTTGATTTGCATTTTTCTGATGGGCAATGATCATGAGCATCTCTTCATTTGCTTGCCAACCACCTGAATATCCTCCTTGGTGAAGTGTCTATTCATGTCTTCTGTCCATTTTTCAATTGGATTATTAATTCTTTTGCTGTTGAAGCATTGGAGTTTCCTATAAATCTTAGAGATAAGTCCCTTGTCAGATATGTAATTAACAAGTATAAATTTGTTGTTGTTATTTTGTTTTGTGTTGATTTCTTTGTTTCATATAATTTTCTGTGCTGAGGTCAGTTTGTTTATGAATTGTGTTATTACATCCTTTGTTGCTATTATTTTAGTATTTGCTAAATATTTGTGCTGGTCCTGTTTTTATTTTGATGTGAAGGTTTATCATTTTTCTTTGAGGTTACCCTGTGATTTATAGTTTTCTTCCCAAGTTTAGAACAGTCCATTCTACATTGTAGTTGTCTTAATTTTCCTATCATTTACAAGTTCTGTAATGATACAGTTTTTTCTCTCTTTTTTTTTGTTTGCAGTTGTCCTCATTTGCCAATTGATGTCTCTGGTTCCCTGTTTACAATCTTGTAGGCTTATTTACTTTGGCTACTTCTATAACTGAATTGGTTTCTAGGTTATGTCATCATACATGTTAATGGTCAGTTGTTGTCTGCTGTTGCTGGTTCTCTGTCCAAAGGCCTCCCTTAAGCATCTCTTGTAAGGTTGGTCTGGTTGTAACAAATTCCCTTAATTCCTGCTTATCTGGAAATGTCCTAATTTCACCATTTCTGTGCTTTTATTTGTCTCTTCCTGTTCTGTAGTTTCAATTACATGTAGATTATTCATTTTGATGGTATTACACGTAAGCCTTAGGCTTTCTTCATTTTGTTTTTATCTTTTTTCTGATTGGTCCCTGTAAGGCCACAGTAAGGAGAAGAGGACACACAAAAGTGAGGTTAAAGAGTTTTTATTCTGAGTTTCTGGGGGAGGTTCACGGGTCCCTGAGAGGGGCCCGGGAAGTCGCACCACCTGGCTGGGGAGGGTAGGGTTTATAGTCTTGTGGAGGACCTAAGTGGGGACACTAAGGAAATGGTGGGGTCCAATTAGCTGTTAGCATGGGTCTGTACTTAATTAGCATGAGGAGGCTTCACAAGAGGAAGTTTGCCACTGCATGGGACTTTCTAGTCTGGGCAGGTTCTGTCACTTTGGTTGTCTTATCAGGCTGTCTCATCAGGGCTTGACACCCGGAGGAAGCTGCTAACTGAAATGTTGGTGGCTTGGGTTTGCTTCGGCCTAACAGTCCCTTTCCAAAGAAATATTGAGGTATTTGCCTTTAATCTCACTAATTCTATCTTCCATTGATTCAGTTCTACTCCTTTGCCTATTCAATGTGTTATTTCTGAAAATTTAGTATTAATCTTCTGGATTTCTGTCTGTAGCTTTTGCATAATTTCTAATTTTTCATTTATTCTGTCATTTTGTTCTTATATTGTTCTCAAAATTGTTCTTGGGTTTACTCTCTGTTTTCCTCAGTTTTGTCAGTGTTTATCTTAATCTGTCTCTCAATTCATTGAAGAGATCTAAGTATAATTCTTTTTAATTCCTTATCAGTGAGTTCCAATGTTGAATCTTCCTCAGGGGTGTGTTTTGGGTCTGTATCCTGGTCCTGTGTGTCTCCTGCTTTATCTTGCTTCTTTGTGTGGACTGTGATGCTCTGTTGTCTCTGAGGTATCATGAAGTTTTTGTGTTTATATTTAATTGGTGATTGTATGGCCTTGATTTTTGTTTTCTTTGTATTGTTTGTATGTTATCTTCATAAGCAAGGTACTGGGCTGTGCTCCTCTGTTTCCTAGTTGGCAGCACTTTTACACTGACCACATGTCTCCTTTCCTATTGTCAGCCTCCTGTATGCCCCTGCTGTCCTTGGCAAATAGAGCCTATTCTTGGGTCCCTGGAATCCAAATAAGAATTCTGTCATTTTAAAATCCAAAATGACTGCCATTTATAAAGATTCAAAGTGGCTGTGCCCTTGGTCATTTTAAATATCCAAAATGGCCACCACTTGTAAACAATCAAAATGGCTGCAACTTCCAGACAGCTTAAAGTACACAGCTCAGGTTGTCTCCCTCCTTGCTGTTTCCATTCCTAGTCATAGGTCACCAGCACTATCATCCCTGCAGCCCTTGGTGACAAGGGCTTATCTTTAGGTCAATTCTCAGGTCCCAACACCACTTGGAAATATTCAGGCTGTTGGTCCTGTCAGATTATGTGACAGTCCACTGCTCCCACTTTCTCCATACTCACAGTTTTCGTTCAGGTTTTTCCACTAGTTGGTGCTTAATCCACTTCTGTGTCCTTCTTTTCAAAGCTCAGGGCCCTAGGATTATCTTCTATATCTCTGTCAATTGGTTTCTCTTTTCTTTGTTGAAGAGGGTCTGTGTGGCTTGTCTGACTATCCCTCCATCTTACCAGAAGTCGATAGAAAGCTGCTTACAGAAGCAGACTGCCACATCTTTTTTTCTCTCAGAGTGGCTGTTGGGTTTGAACCACCAATCTTCCTGTTAGCATCCAAGTGCTTAACCATCACACCATAAAACATGTGAAATCTCCAAACCAAGAGACAGGAAGGTCTGCCCACTTCTAATCATCCAATCTGAGAAGTTTGGTAGTAGGCCAGCTGTTGTTGATGGTAGAAGCTTGTGAGTGAGCATTTGACATTTTCCTGTCTTCATTCTCTTCTGTATAAGGGAAATGGATAACTCATTAGCTAACTATCTTCTAACCTCAAATTATAGGGCAGAAGTAAAAGCCTTTGTTTTGGTTGTTAGATTCTCATATGCTTAGCCCAACAAAGTCCTGGTGGAGGTCTTAGAACCTCTCTTGTTGTGCTGGGTTTCCTCCTCCCTCATTAGAGCAGCTTAGTAAAAAAAAAAAAAAAAAAAAACCCTGATTCAAGGAATTTTTTTTTTAATTTCCTATTTTATTTATTTAATTATTTTCCTTCCCAGTGTTGATTTCTAATTTTATAGCATTGTGATCTGAGAACATAGTTTTCAGTATTTTAATGATTTTAAATTTATTAAGGCTTGCTTTGTGGCCTAACATATGGTCAATCTTGAAGAATGTTCCCTGTGCACTGGAAAAGAATATACATTATGCTGTTGTTGGGTGAAGTGTTCTGTAGATGTCCATAAGATCAAGTTGGTTGATCATATTGTTTAGTTCTTCTGCATCTTTGTTGAGTTTCTTTCCAGTTGTTTTATCTTTTATTGAAAGTTATGCATTAAAATCTCCTACTGGTACTTTGGAGTCATCTGTTTGTCTTTTCTACTCTGTTAAAGTGTGCTTTATGTATTTTGGGGCTCTTTCATTGGGTGCATAGATATTTATTATAGTTATGTACTCTTATTCAATCAATCCTTTCATCATAATATAATGTCCTCCCTTGTCTACTATGGTACTTTTTGTCTTAATTTTATCAGAAATTAGTATCACCACTCCTTCTCTTTTTTGATTGCCATTTGCTTGTTATATCTTTTTCCAACCTTTGATATTTAGTCTATTTTTGTATTTGTGTCTCATATGAGTCTCTTGTAGACAGTACATTGATGGGTCATGCATGCTTATCCAGTGTGCAGCTCTTCATCTCTTGAGTGGTGCTTTTTATCCATTTACATTCAGTGTAATGTAAGTATGAATTTATTGATGTCATTCTGTTACGTGCTTTTTCATGGTGTTGCTGATTTCTTTGCTACATATAATATTCTGTGTTGAGCTAATTTTGCTTATGAATCGTGTTATCATTTCTTTTGATGCTATTGTTTTAATATTTGCTAAATGTTTGTGCTTGTCCTCTTTTTATCTTGATGCAAAGCTTTATTATTTTTCTTTGAGGTTACCTGTAATTCATTATTTTCTTCCCAAATTTAATACAGTCTGTTTTATTTCACAATATCTTGACTTTCTCACCATTTAGAAGTTCTGTAACTACACTATTTGTTCCCTCTGTTTTGTTTGTGCTTGTCCTCATTTACAAATTGATGTTTCTGGTTCACTGCTTACAGTCTTGAAAGCTTATTTTTCTTTGGATACTTCTACAGCTGGGTTGCTAGCTGGGGTATGTCATCAAATGTGGTAATCATCGGCTGTTGTTTACAATTGTTGGTTCTCTATCAGTAGGAATCCTTTTAGTGTATCTTGTAAGGTTGATTTGGTTTCAACAAATTCCCTTAAGTGCTGCTAATCTGGAAATATCCTAATTTCATACTCATATTTGAAGGATAATTTTGCTCAGTATAAAATTCTTGATTGCATTTTTTTTTTCTTTCAAGGTTTTATATGTACCATCCCATTGTCTTCTCACATGCATAGTTTCTGTCAAAAAGTCAGAGCTTAGTCCTATTGGTTGCCCTTTATAGGTAACTTTTCATCTTTCCTGTGCTGCTTTCAGGGTTCTTTCTTTGTCTCTGGTTTTGGTGAGTTTGATGATGATATGTCTTGGTGATTTCTTTTGGGGGTCTATCCTGTTCGGGATTCATTGAACTTCTTGAATGGATATATTCTAATTTTTCATCATATTAGGAAAGTTTTCTTCCAACTGTCTTTGACAATTTTCTCAGTGGTTTTATCCATCTCTTCCTGTTCTAGAATTCTAATTACACATAGGTTATTCCTCTTGATATCTTACATGAATCTTAAGTTTTCTTCATTGTCTTTTTATCTTTTGTCTGATCATCTCCTTAACACAGTAGTATTGAGATATTTGTCTTCAGTCTCATTAATTTTGTCTTCCATTGAATTGATTCTACTCCTTTGTCCATTCAAAGTGTTATCTATTTTGGAAATCTTAGTGCTAATGGTCTCGATTTCTGTTTGTTGTTTTGTGTCATTTCTATTTTTTGTTTATTTTGTCAATTTGTTCATGTATTGTTTTCTTAAATTGTTCTAGAGTTTTTTTGAGTTTTCCTTAATTTTATCAGTGTCTTCCTTGGTCTTGTCAGTGTTTTCCTTGATCTACCTCTCAATCCATTGAAAGTGCCCAAATATAATTCTTTTGAATTCCTTATCAGGGAGTTGCAATGCTGCTTCTTCTTCAAGGATTTCTTCTGGGTTTGTATACTGGTCCCTTGTTTCTACTACTTTATTTTGCTTCTTTGTGTGGGCTGTGAAGTTCTGTTGTCTCTAAGACACTAGGGTGGTATTGTATTTATGTTTAATTTGTGGTTGTATGTTGATGCAATTCACCCAAGATTTTTTTCCTTTATTTTCCTTTGATATATCTGTGTGAGTAGTGTATTGTGCTCCTTTATTTGCTAGTTGTTAACACTTCAGCACTCACTGCCTATTTCCTGGTGGGTGTGATAGAGAATGAGTCTGTACACAAATATTTATTAGCTATTCATAACAAGCAGTTGAAGGTACATTGAGTTGTTACTGGCCACCATCTGTCATTTGTCTGTTGGTGAAAAAGCCAATGGTGGCCCTCACTTAATGAATGGGGTTGTAGGTGAGGCAGGTATTATGTTGGAATGGTTGCTGTCTTCCACTCAGTTAGACAAAAAAATTAAAAAATAAAAGTTAAAAAACACCAGAAATAAAAACAAGAGAATAAAATACTCAAACCATGTAAATAAGCAAGAACACTCACAAAAAAAAGAGAAATGAGAGAAATGCAAGAAATGAGAAGAAAAGTTTTCAAAATATATTTTTTAAAAAGATAAAAGAGAGATAATGAGAAAAACAGGGGAAAAAAAGCCTCACTATCTGAAGATAAAGGAATGAGAGGAAGGAGCAAGAGAAAAAAAAATAGTAAAGAAAAAAGGGGAAAACTGCAAAAAGAAAAACAAAGGATTAGAAGAACCAAAAGAAAGGAGAAAAAATGGGGAGGAGGGCAGGAACCATAGAAAAGAAAGAAAAAAGAACTAGGGACAAGATGGAGAATTTAAAAAAAAAAGGAGAAAGAAACAAGGAATATAAAAATAATAATTTAAAAACAAACAATCAAAAACAAAACTGTGGGAGTGGGACATGGCACTCAGGTTCTGTCAGAGCACAGACCAGAATGGCATTCCTGCTGTCAAAATGGATGGAGGCAGGGATTGGCCATTCCTCTGTTCACCAAGAGTGTGTTGGGTATAAAAGTAACAAGGAGAATATCACACCTTTGCAGTGATCACCCTCCAATGCAGCTGTCCATGCTGTCATTGGCAAGTGGACCCCACTCCTTTGTCACAATACAGGTAAGAATGCCACTTTCATATATTCAAAATTGCTCCCACCACTTAAAAATATTCATGGTTGCCCCCTCAGGACAGCCACTGGTAGTCCACATGTCTGTTCATCTCCTTCTTCACTATTTTCCTTTCTGGTTGTCAGCCAGCAATGCAGTCATGCAGTCCTTGCCTATGCAGTCTTTACTGAGCAGATCTGATTCTCAGTTTGCTACTGGAAAATTTTTCAAAATGTCTGTGTCCTCATGACAGCCGGCTGTCTGCAACATCTTTTGTCTCCTTATTCACTTACTGCTTTTCATTTAGGTTCTTCTAGTAGTTGGTATTTAATCCATTTCTTTATTCTTGTCTTCAAAGTTCAAGGTTTCAGGATCATCTTCTGTATTGGTTTCACTTGGTTTCTCATTTCTTTGTTGCAGAGGGTCTATGTAGCTTTCCTGCTTATTCTACCATCTTGCCAGAATTCTCAATTCATTTTATTTTTGATGACTTCTAAATTCCCAAGATTCATAATTTGTGTACTTCACCTTTCAGTTTCAAATGGGTGTTTGCAACTTTTTCTTCCCATCATGAGTCATGCCACATCAGCAAATGAAGCTTTTGAAAGATTTACTCCATCCATGTCAGTAAGGTTGACTCTACTTTGAGGAGGTAGCTCTTTCTTAGTCAAATTTTGTGTATCTTCCAACTTAAGAGGTGTATTTTCCAGCACTGTATCAGATAGTGTACTGCAACTATTCATAAGATTTTCACTGGTTAATTTTTTTTATGAAGTAGATCATCAGGTCCTCCCTCCTAGGATTAATTTGGAAGCTCTGGTAAAATCTGTTCACAGATTCTTCTGACACTGGAAATATCAGAGGCATAGCTTCCAGGATCAGAGTAACAAGTAAGATACCATAGTACTACAAACTGACAAACAAGTGGTTGGTATTAAAGATATCTACATAATTATCCTGTCATACCTCAGTTTCAGTTATTAAATTATAAATAGTATTAGGTATTTTTTTAGGGTACATATAAATTAGTATTTAAAAATTATCTTGGTCAATGCCTGAAATATAGTGAGTGCTCAATATATTTAGCTCTTATTATTACTAATGTTTCATTAGATTGTAAAATCCCTAAGGGTTGAAATTGTATATTAGGATTTCCTAAATTGTTAAACTTCAAATAGTCCCTTAACCAGTACTTATTAAGTTAAAATGGATACTCTGAAATTTGGGAAATTCATATTGAATTTTGCAAATGGAAAATAGATCAAGTTCTGATAAAATATAAATATGTGAAAACTCATATTCTTTATTAAAAATACATATGATGTAATTAAAGTGTTCTCTAAAGAAACTTTCCAAATTACCACCTTTATTTTCAAGAAGCAGGTCCAAAGCCACCTTCCTCTTTAAAATGTCCTTGATGAACATTTATCCTTTCACCACAAGAAGACTATAATTTTTTGTATATTCATTTATCATGTAATTTATTCTATTATTTCACAATAGCCATCACTATCGTTAACATTATTTTATATATTGTAAGTTTTTTCTCATATGTCAAAGTTATTTTATAGTCCAGAAAGAGGGGGAAATATAAAATCAGGCTGTAATTACTATTTCTTCATGTAGAAATATATATTGAGACTTCCAGTAAGATAGCAGAATAGGCAGACAAGCTACACAGATCCTCTTCAACAAAGAAAGGAGAAACTAGTTGACACAGATACAAAAGATGACCCTAGAGCCCTGAGCTTTGAAAGGAAGGGTACAAAAGTGGATTAAATACCAAATAGTAGAAGAAGAAGAACTGCATGGAAATAGTGAATAAGGAGACAAAAGGAGGTGCGGACTGTCAACTATCCTGAAGACACAGACAGTTTGAATGTTTCAAAGTGGTGTTAGGACCTGAGGATTAACCTAAAAATTGGCCCTGCTTGCCAAGAGCTGCATGGATGACTGCTTTGGTGGCTGACAACTAAAAAGGGAAACAGCAAAGAAACAGACAAACTGAGCTTTGGACTTTTGACTGTCTGGAGGGTGCAGTCATTTTGAAAGTTTACAAGAAGTGTGGCCATTTTGGATGTATAAAGAGATAACATTTGTTCAGATTCAAGGGACTGAAGAATAGGTTCCGTTTAGTGAGGACACCATGGACATACTGGAGGCTAATGACTGGAAAGTTGTGATACTCCCCTTGTTACTCTTATACCCCACACCCTTTTGGTGAACAGAGGTGTGGCCATCCCTCTCTTCCACCCACCTTCTGGGCTGGCAAGTGATCCCAGTCTCTGTGCTCTGATGGGGCTTGGATACCCTGCCCCACCCCACCCCAAATTTGTTTTTAATTTTTTTCTGCCTTTTTATTTTTATTCTTTCTTCTTCTTTGTCCAGGTTCTAGTTTTTATTTTTTTTACTTTTTTTTTCTTTTCATCTCTCTCCCTCATTCCCATTTTTTTCTTTCTTGTGATTCTATCCCTTGTTTTTCTTTTTGCATTTTTTCTTCATTATTCACTTACACTAGCTCTTTTCTATTACCCCCCCCCCAAGATATTGTGGATTATTCTTTATTTTTTCTTTTCTTTTGTTTTCTTTTGTCTTCTAAAACATATCTCTAAATGTTTTGTCCCATTTATTGTCTTTCCTCTTTTTGTTCTCTTTTCCCTTCTCTTTTTGGTGATTGTTCCTATGTGTTTATATGATGTGTGTTTGTTGTTCCCTTGTTTTTCCTTTTTTGGTGGTTTCTTTGATTGTTGTTTTTGTCTAACTGAGTGGGTGGCAACAAAAGTGTCCATATAACTCAACCATGTCCACACTTCCTGAAGCCCCACCTACTGAGTGAAAGCCACCATATGCTTCTGCTCCATGGGCCAATGATACAAGATAGCCAACAGAAGCCTGACTCACACTTAACTTCTCTTCACAAACAGCTACCAGAGATCTGTGCCCTGACTCTCATTCTCTATTACACACACCAGAAGACAGGTGATAAGTGCATATGTGCAGTCAACAAACAAATAGAGGAGCACAGGATCCTGCTCACTCAGATATATAAAAACAAAATAAAGAAAATAAAAATCTTAGGAGAACCATTCCAACGTAAATCACCAATTCAATATAAATAAAACATAGTCCACACAAAGAAGGAAGATAAAACAATAGAAAAAAGGGACCAGGATACAGATCTAGAACACATCCCTGAGGAAGAAGCAGCATTGGAACTTCCTGATAAAGAACTCAAAAGAATTATATTTAGGTACCTTCAGTGAATTGAGAGACAGATGAAGGAAAACACTGACAAAATCAAGGAAAAAACAGAAAACCCTAGAAAAATTTCATAAGAAAATACAAGGACAAAATAAATGAAAAATTAGAAATGATACAAAATCTACAGATAGAAACTCCAAAGATTAATACTAAATTTTCAGAAATGGATAACACATTGGATGGCCAAAAGAGAAGAATCAAATCAATGAAAGTCAGAATTAGTGAAATTGAAGACAAATACCTTAATAATTCTCTGGAAAAGGATAAATCAGAAAAAAAATATCAAAACAACAAGAAGAAAGCCGAAGATTCATGTGGTATACCATCAAAAGGAATAACCTACATGTAATCAGAATTCTAGAATAGGAAGAGACAAAACAAACAAACAAACAAACACACACACACAGAAAATAGTCAAATATTTGTTGCAAGAGAATGTCCCTGAGATGATGAAAGATGAGAGTATATCCATTCAGGAAGTCTAATGAACCCCAAACAGAATAGACCCCAAAAGGAAAATACAAAGATGTATTATCATCAAACTCACGAAACCCAAAGACAAAGAAAGCATCCTGAAAGCAACACAGGAAAAAATGGAAAGTTATCTATAAAGGACAACCAATAGGACTAAGCTCTGATTTCTTAGCAGAAAGTATGCAGACCAGAAGACAATGGGGTGGTATAAATAAAACCATGAAAGAAAAATGATTTCCATCCAAGAATTATATACCAAGGAAAATTATCTTTTAAATATGAAGGTGAAATTAGAACCTTTCTAGATAAACAGAAATTAAGGAAATTTGTTGAAACCAGACCAACCTTACAAGAGATGCTAAAAGAAGTCTTTTAGACAGAGAACCAACAACAGCAAACAGCAACTGACCATTAACACACAGCATGACATAATCCTGAAACCAACTAAGTTATGCAGTATCCTAAGTAAAATAAGCTTACAAGATCATAAACAGGGAATTAGACACATCATTTGGCAAATGAGGAAAACTATGAACCAAAAACAGGGAAAAAATAGTATAGTTGCAGAACTTCTAAATGGTGAGGAAATAAAGACAAATGCAAGATAAAATGGACTCTTATAAAATTTGGGAAGAAAATTATAAGTCACAGGGTAACTTAAAAAAAAAAAAAAAAACTTCCACATCAAAATAAAAAAGAGGTTAAGCATAAACACTTAGCAAATACTAAAACAATAGCAATGAAGGAAATTATAACATGATTCATAAACAAAATGAGCTCATCACAGTAAATTATATGGAAGAAAGAAATAAACAACACCATGAAAAAACACATAACAAAATGATAGCAACCAATTCACACTTGTCGATAATTACACTGAATGTAAGAAAACATAACCCATCAATATGCTGTCTAGAAGAGACACACTTTAGAGACAAAAACAAAAATAGACTAAAAATCAAAGACTGAAAAAAAGATATATCAAGCAAATAAAACCCATTGCCATTGAGTCAGATCTAACTCATAATGACCCCTCCTTGGGTTTTTGAGGCAGTATCACTATGCAAGTAGATTGCCCAACCTTCCTTCCTAGGAGTGGTTGGTGGGTTTGAACCCTAGCCTTCTGGTTAGCAGTCAAATGCCTTAGACACTACACCACCATAGCTCCCATATCAAGCAAATTATAATAAAAAAAAGAGCAGGAGTGACAATTTTAATTTCTGATAAAAATTTTAAGTTTTAAGACAAAAACCACCATAAGAAACAAGGAAGGACGTTATATAGTGATTAAAGAATCAATTGAACAAAAGGACATAACCATAATAAATACCTATGCACCCAATGCAAGAGCCTCAACATACATAAATCAGACTTTAGTTTCTTAAGGAAAAAATAAGGGCAAATTTAGGAGCCCTAATTTATGGCATAAACAGTCTGTTAAGCATGACCCAAAATGCACAAATAGTAGAAGATAATCTAGATAAATGTGACCTTTTAAAAATTAAATTTTCATGGGTTTCAAAAAACTTTTCCAAAAGATTGAAAAGAGAACATGTAGATTGGGAACAAATATTTGGCAACAACATATCAACAAGGGAGTTGTCTCTAAACTTTATAGAAAACTCCAACACCTCAACGACAAAAAGTCCAATTAAAAATGGGCAGAAGACATGAATAGACACTTCATCAAAAAGAATATTCAATCGATCAACAAACACATGAAGAAATGTTCAAGATCATGAACCATTACTCACTGCCCCCGAGTGGGATCTGACTCATAGATACCCCTTCTTGGGTTTCCGAAGCAGTATAACTTCAGAAGTAGACTGCCCACTCTTCCTTCCGAGGAGAGGCTGGTGAGTTTGAACCTCCAGCCTTCTGGTTACTAGTCAAATGCTTTAAGCACTATGCCACCATTAGCCATTAGATGCATATCAAAGCAACTATGAGATATCATCTGGCCCTAGCACTAATGGTAAAATTCAACAAGACAGAAAATAACAAATGCTGATGAGTATATGGAGAGACTGGGACCCTCATACACTTCTGATGGGACTGTAAAATGATACAACCACCTTGGAAAACAGTATGGTTATTACTTTAAAAATTGGAATCAGAAATATCATTTGACCCAGCAATTTCCTTACTAGGCATATATCCTAAAGAAATGAGAACTGGGAAAAGAACAACAGATATATGCACATCCATGTATATCAGAGCACTATTTACAATAGCAGAATGATGGAAACAACCTAGGTAACCCATCAACAGAAGAATGGATAGCCAAACTATGGTACATAGACATGATGGAATATTATGCAACACTAAAGAATAATGTAGAATCTGCAAAACACTGCATAATGTGGATGAGCTTGGAGGACATTATGTTGAGTGAAATGTCAATCACAGAAGGACAAATACTGTACTAGTACATTATTGTGAAAAGACAAGGGAAGGTTTATATATGGAATGAAACTGTTTTTGTTCATTATTAGGGGTGGGAGGGGAGAGGAGGGAACACTGTTAGATAGGTAGAGACAAGTATTGATTTCAGTGAAGGGAAGGGTAATATACCAAATGTCAGTGATTGACACAGTGGCATTGAGGAAATGAAAGAGATAGAGAGGTACCTGGCAAGTACAGACAACAAAGATGAGCCCTTTTGCACATGCAGTGCTGTGTTGTCAGTGATAGCAAGTATTGATATATAGGTGGTTAAATGGATGGACAGGCTGAATAACCAGCTATGTTGTTCTAGGTACCTAGTACTACTCTGACAAGAATATGCCACAAATGGGATGCCCTTAACAAACAGGAGTTTATTCTCTTATAGTTTGGAAGCTTTAAGTCCAAGTTCAAAGTGCCAGGCTCTAGGGTCTGGGTGAAAGCCCCTTGACCTTGGGCTTCAGCTTTGCCTCCAGCTCCTGGCCCACTAAAGCTAGAGGCTTTTCCTCACTCAGACAGCTGCTGGCTGTTAAGGCTGCCAAGCCCAAGGTTGACAAGTAAAAAGGCACAGTCTTGATAACACCAAACCACAAGGCAGGCCATTAATTCGAGTCCATTGTAAGTCCCAAGGTCAGCAGAGCATGGCAGGTTGCTGAAAAATGATGCAGCTACATACAGGGTTCAAGGTGCTATAAACTAGAGACCATTCCCAAAGCTGCTTCTTATATACAGGAAGCAGACCATATACCCAAAGCAGCTACTCAGCCACTTGTGGTAGATCCCTCCATGGAGCTGATTGCCAGTCTCATCATGGGGAATAACTACCACCAGCTGCCCAGCCACTCAATCAGGCCCAGCCAAGTTGACACACAAACATAACTACATAACTACCACATATGTCCAGGCAGGGGGCAGTGTTCCCATGACCATGTACAGGGTTGGCAGGCAATGTTTCTACAAGTCTATTTGTATGTGTTGTATGAATGTCCAGGTGTATAGTAAAGCTGACAAGGGACAACATTGTGGTGACTTCCTGGACACAGTCAGCTACCCTGGGGGAGTGAGTAGCTGGGCCTTTGGACTCAAGACCATGGTCTCAGGGGACATCAAGCTCAATTAGCATAACATACTACACAAAAACATTTTTCTACATCTTACTTTGGTGAGTAGCAACTGGGATCTTAAAAGCATGCAAGCTGGCCATCTAGATGCAATGATGGGTCTCTCTTCATCCAGAGGAAAGAAGAATGAAGAAAACAAAAGATAAGTGGAAACAACTAGTCCAAGGGTCTAGTAGTCCATGCGATCCTCAGCCTATATGACCATGAGACCAGGAGAACAAGATGGTTCCCAGGTACCACTGTCAACCACTCAGAAAAGGATCACTGCAGGAGATCCTGGATAGAGTGGGAGAACAATGTGAAATAAAACTCAAAATCTTAAAAAAGACCAGACTTACTGGTCTGATAGAGCCTAGTGAAACCCCTGAGAAAATGGTCCTTAGTTACCTTTGAATCCTGGAATTGAACTCAGTCCCATGGCTTCCAGCCAAACGATAGGCATATAGGGTGATCATTTACACCAGGTAGATATACTCCTTAGAATGATCAATCATAGGAGAACAGAAGGGCAGTATTTGCACAGGGAGATAGCTCAGAGGGCAGGAATGCTTATGAAAAAAGGACATAGGGTAGAGGTAACTACAGGGAGGAAGTGGGAAGAGAGCTGTTACATTGTGGGTATTTCACTGAATGTCATAAAACAAAATGTTGTGAACTGCTGTATGGAAAATGGATTTTCTCTGTAAACTTTCACCTAAAAAAAAAACAAAAGAACAATATCCACCTCAAAGGGTGACTGCAAGGATTGAATAGTATTGGGAGGCCTCCTTATATGGTTCTTACAAAGACTAAATGAATATGAAAGCCCTTAAAAGAGTGCCAACCTATGGAATGTGCTAATAGTTATTTGCTGTGATGGTGATGGTGGTGAGCATGAGGGGAAGACTGGAGAATTAAGGAAAGTAGTATTTTGACAGAGTGAAGGCCCTTACATACTATACTAAAGGCAGTAAATGTTCTACAGGGAAGTTGCGTTTTCAAGACAAATAAGCCATTATCAAGGGAAGTTGTGGGAACAGAGAGAGAGAAGCAGGACAGTCAAGGAAGAATGATGTGTTCCAGAAGTTGTCCTCAGTTCAGTACAGTTAGATAAGAAGATCATCTATCTGAAGACCAGAGATTGTCAGGGATGGTAAGAATGTAGGGATTTTGAAGGATAAGGTGTCATGAGAACAAAAGGCAAATTTCTGAAGACCATGCCTGAGTGGGTACCTGAGTGATCCACATATTTAACTTGAAATTTTCTAGTATCCACATTGGGAGCTCTTGTAGCATAGTGCCTAAGACATTTGACTGCTAACCAGAAGGCTTGCAATTTAAACCCACCAGGCACTCCTTGGAAGGAAGATTGGGCAATCTACTTCCATAGTAATACCTCCTCAGAAACCCAAGGAAGGGTCGCTATGAGTCGGAATCAACTTGACGGCAGTGAGTTTGGTTTTGAGTTTTGTAGAATCCACATTAAAAAAAAAGTTAAAAGAAAGGTGAAATTAATTTTAATGTAATATATTATTTAACCAAATGTATAAAAATATTATTATTCAAACATATGATCATGTTTAATACACAAATTAAATATATACAAAAATTAAAATAATAAGCCTTTTTTATATATTACCTACAAATATCAAATGTTTTAGAACTAGAGCATATTTCAATTTGTGTTAGCCATATTTAATAGCTAATTGCACATTGGATAGTGGCTACCATATTTGACAATGTGGAGGTGGATAATTATTAATAACCTTTTATACCAGCATGATGAGCCCCAGTGGCTCAACAGTTGAGCTTTTCTGCTAACTAAAAGGTTAGCAGTTTGAACCTCTCAACCACTTGATGATCTGTTCCTCTATTTTTTTCCCAGGAAAATGCATGGAATAATTCTATGCTTCCCTATAGGACCAATATGAGTTGTAATTGAATCATAGCACAGAACAACGTTCAAGCACATTTGTTTTTGTTTGTTTGTTTGTTTTTGCCATATTCCAAGCAGACAGGCAAGGCAAGAGTGAGGTGATAATATTCACAAAGATAGATTGTGTGAGTAAATCTGCCTTTAAGAAAATCCACCTACCTACTGCTGCAGCTGTGTGCACAATGAGCTGAGTATAGAGATAGGAAGCTCAGAGATCAGAAGATCATCTATCTGAAGACCAGGGACTTCAGAAATGGAATAGTTTGGCACAATGAGAAAGGGGAAGAGTATGGAGTTGAGGGATGGTAAGAATGTAGGAATTTTGAAGGATAAGGTGTCAAGAGAACAAAAGGCAGATTTTTGAAGACCATGCCTGAGTGGGTACCTGAGTTGATGGTGGTTCAGTCAAGGAATGATTGGGCAAAACTGATAAGTGTTGGTTGGACATGCTGGTTAAATTACCTGTGGTTTTCCCACATTAAAGAGCTCAGTTAGGTTTTTTGTTTTTGTTTTATTTTAATTGTGATTTGGGTGAA
>NW_006921614.1:66733-88847 GCF_000298275.1 Orycteropus afer afer | reverse complement strand
TCTCAGTGGTTTTGTTTTTCTCTTCCTGTTCTGGAATTCCAATGACACATAAGTTATTCCTTTTGATGGTATCCCACATGAACCTTAGGCTTTCTACATTTTGTTGATCTTTTTTCTGATTGATCCTTTTCCAAAGAAGTATTCAGGTATTTTTCATCAATCTTATTAATTCTGCCTTCCATCACATCAATTCTTCTCCTTTGCCCTTCCAATGTGCTATCTATTTCTGACAGTTTAGTATTAATCTTTGGGATTTCTATCTGTAGATTTAGAATCTTTTCTAATTTTTCATTTATTTTATCATTTTGTTCTTGTACATTCTTCTAAGTTTTTTTCTGTGTTTTCTTTGGTCTGTCTCTCAATCCTTTGAATATATCTAAAGATAATTCTTTCAAATTCCTTATCAGAGAATTCCAATGCTGCTTCTTCCTCAGAGATGTGTTCTGGATATCTATCCTGCTCCTTTGTTTCTGCCACATTATCCTGCTTCTTTGTGTGGACTATGATGGTCTGTTGTCTCTGAGGCATTGTGGCATTGTTGTATTTAGATCTCTTTAGAGATGTGAACTGTGAAGTTTAGCCAAGAGTGATTCAGGCTCTTCTTGGTGGTTTTTTATCATTTGCCCATTGGTGGAGAAGGAGGTAGTGGCTTTTGCTCTGGAAGTGAAGTTGCAGGATGTGTGGGTGTAGTTGTGTCTTATGGGAACTGTTGTTGTCTCCCACTAAGTTTGACACAAATTATAATTGAAAATCTATCAAAAAACTAAAAGCCCATGGATGAAAAACACACCATGTAATCACACAGGGACAGTAATCAAAAAAAGCAAAAATGGAAAAAAAAAAAAAAAAAAAAAGGGAAAAACAAGAAAAGCTGCAATATCTGGGGATAGGGCACTAAGAAAAAAAATAGGGAAGAACAATAATAAGTGAAGAAAAAAATGGGAAAAATGCAAAAAGAAAAACAAGAAACAGAGTTTATCTTGAGGAAAAAGGGGGAAAAGAAATAAAGAAACCTTAAATAAAAGAAAAAAATTCAACCAGGGACAGGGAAAAAAAAAAAAAAATGCTGAAAACTGGGACCTGGTAAGGGAAGATTAAGAATAATAATAAAATGGACAAAAGTATTAGTAATATTATTTTTTTTCAAACAGACAAATACAAGCAAACTAATCACCAGAAAAAATAAGGTGAAAAAGAAAAAAATAAAAATAAAAAAAGAGGAAAAAAAAAATCGGTGGAGGACAGGGCAGGGCACCCAGGCTCTGTCTGAGCACACAGACTGTTGTGATGGAGTTCCTGTAGGCCACACCTCCTTTCACCAAGCAGGTGTGGGGTATAAGATTAACAAGAGGAATGTAGTACCTTTTTCAGTCTTGTAGGTCCTGAGTGTCCTTGGGGTTGCTGAAAAGCAGAATGTGTTCTTAAGCCCCAGGAATCTGCAAGAGTGGTGTCTCTTTAAATATCCAAAATAGGCCACTTTTTAAACCTTCAAAATGGTGGTGCCCTCTGGACCAGCAAAAGTCCACAGCTCAGTCCACTTTTCTCTTCACCTTCTCTGTTTGTTTCCCAGCCACCATGCACAGTCTTCCGTGCAGTCCCTGGCTAGCAGGGTGATTTTTAGTCCTACCACTGCTCTGGAATCTCCAAGTTGTCTGTGCCATCAGGATCGCTCAGGATCCTTGTGAGACCGCAGCTCCATCTGTCTCCTTTTTTGGTATTTTCATGCAAATTCTTCTGGTAATTGGGGTTTAGTCCACTTCTATATCCTTCCCTTCAAGGCTCAAGGGTCCAAGATTATCTTCTTTATCTGTGTTAATTGGTTTCCCTTTTCTTTGTTGAAGAGGGTTTGTGTAGTCTTTCTGCCTAGTCCACCATCTTGCCAGAACTCCCCTCAGTTAGTTTTTAACTCTAGATTCTATCCATGAAAAAACAGGCAATATTTTGTCAGGAAGCAAATTGTTGCTAGGAACAACATTCCTCAAAGACATTGTTTGTATGAAGTAAGAGTCCATCTTAATCATCTCCTAAGTCAAATTATAAAGCCTGACCAGACATGTCTTTACTAGAAACCATTTCTCTCTGATATTCCAGTTAAGTTAGTGGGCAAGTAAGGTCTTTATTTAGTCATTACATACTCATTATAGCCATAATAGCATAAACTTTGGAGTTACAATATCTGGATTGTAATCTCAACACTGTAAAATGCATATTTGGACATTATTTAATGCTCTGTGCCTTAGTTTTCTCAACTGTAATATAGGATTGATAATAATAATTACCTCAGGTTATTACTCACCAGTTGTCTGTCAGTTTGTCATACTGTGGTGGCTTGTGTGGGAGCTCCAAAGGTGCAGTATCTAAGGCATTTGACTACTAACTAGAAGGCTCCAGTTCAAATTCACCAACCACTCCTCAGAAAGAAAACTGGGCAATCTACTTCCATAGAGATACCACCTGAGACATCCAAGGAGGGGTTGCTATGAGTCAGATTCGATTCAACAACAGTGAGTTTAGGTGTTTTTGTTTATTTGCTTGGTGGTTTGTGTGATACTGTGAGGCTGGAGGCTATACCACTGATATTTCAAACACCAGAAGGATTATCTGGGGTGAACAGGTTACAGCAGAGCTTCCACACTAAGAAAGACTCAGAAGAAGGAAGGGGCCATCCACTTCTCAAAGAATTAGCCAGTGAAATCCTTATGAATAACAATGAAACACTGTCTGATATATTACTGGACAACTTTATGAATACGCCTGCAACATTGGCTGATACAGTGCCAGAAGATGAGCCCTTTGGATCAGAGGACACTCAAAATATGACTAGGGATGAGCTACCTCCTCAGAGTAGAGCTGACCTTAATGAGGTGGATGGAATAAAGCTTTCAAGATCTCCATTTGCTGATGTGGCAAGACTCAAAATGGAGGGAAAAAAAAAAAAAAACAGCTACAAATATCTATTAGTAATTAGAACATGGATTGTACAATGTATGAATCTAGGAAAATTGGAAGTTATCAAAATTGAAGTAGAATGCATAAAAATTGATATCCTAGGCATTACTGAGATTAAATGGGCTGGTTTTGGCCATTTTGACTCAGACAACCATGTGGTCTACTATGCCAGGAGTGACAAATTGAAGAGTATGGTGTGGCGTTCATCGTAACAAAGAATGTTTCAAGATTTATTTATTTCAAGATTTATTCTGATGTACAATGCTGTCAGTGACAGAATAATATCCATATGCCTTCAAGGAAAACCAGTTAATACTACTACTATTCAAATTTACACACCAACCACCAAAGCCAAAGATGAGGAAATTTAAGATTTTTACCAACTTCTGCAGTCTGAAATTGACCAAACATGCAATCAAGATGTGTTGATTATCACTGGTGATTGGTATGAAAAAGTTAGAAACAAAGAAGAATCACTGGTAGCTGGAAAATATGGCCTTGGTGATAGAAATAACACTAGAGATTGCATGATAGAATTTTGAAAGACCAATGACTTTTTCATTGTAAATACCTTTATTTTGACAACAAAAAAGATGGCTATACATGTGGACTTCACCAGATAGAGTACACAGGAATGAGATCAACTACATCAGTAGAAAGAGGCAATGGAGAAACTCAATATCTTCAGCCAAAACAAGACCAGGAGCTGACTTTGGAACAGACCATCAGTTGCTCATATGCAAGCTCAAGTTGAAGCTGAAGATGATTAAAACAAGTCTATGAGAGCCATAATATGATCCTGATTATATCCCTCCTGAATTTAGAGACCATCTAAAGAACAGATTTGATTCTTTGAATACCCATGATCAAAAACCAGAAGAATTGTGGGATGACATCAGGAGCATCATCTATGAAAAAAGAAAAAGGTAATTAAAAAGACAGGAAAGGAAGAAAAGACCAAAATGTGTGTCAGAAAAGACTATGAAACTTGACTTTGCTAAAGCAAATGGGAGAAATGACAAGATGAAAGAGCTGAACAAAAGATTTCAAAGACCAGCTTGAGAAGACAAAGCCAATTATTATAATGAAATGTGCAAAGATCTGGATTTCTAAAGCCCGCTAAAGCCAAAAGGAAAGAACTCACTTGGCATTTCTCAAGGTAAAAGAACTGAGGAAAAAATATGAGCCTCATATTGCAATATTGAAATATTCTATGGGAAAAATATTGAATGATTCAGGAAACATCAAAAGAAGATGGAAGGAAAACACAGAGTCACTACACCAAAAAGAATTGGTCAATATTCATCCATTTCAGCAGGTATCATATGGTCAAGACCAATGATATTGAAGGAAGAAATTGAAGCTGCAGTGAAGGACTTGGCAAAGAAGGCTCCAGGAACTGATGAAATACACATTGAGATGTTTCAACAAATGGATACTGCACTGGAGGCAATTACTCATCTATGCCAAAAAATTTGGAAGACAGCTATCTGGCCAACTGATTGGGAAAGATTCCAAAGAAATGTAATCCTACAGAATGTGGAAATTATTGGTCAATATTAACATTATACACAAATAAAATCTTACCAAAGATAAATTAAAAAATTGTTGTAGCAGTATATTGACAGAGAACTTCCATGGATTTAGAGGAGGATGTAGAATGAGAGATATCATTGCTGATGTCAGATGGATCTTGGCTGAAAGCAAAGAATACCAGAAAGATGTTTACTTGTGTTTTATTGACTATGCAAAAGCATTTAATTTTGTGGCTCATAACAACTTACGGTTAATATTGAGAAGAACGGGAATTCCAGAACACTTGATTGTGCTCATCAGGAACCTGTACATAGATCAGGAGGCTGTTGTTTGAACAGAACGGGGGATATTGGATGGTTTAAAATCAGGAAGGGAGTGTGTCAGGGTTGTATCGTTTCACCATACTCATTCAATCTATATGCTGAACAAATAATCCAAATGCTGGACTATATGAAGGAGAGTGTGGCATCAGGATTGGAGGAAAGCTCATTAACAACATACAATATGCAGACAACACAACATTGCTTGCTAAAAGAGAGGATTACTTGAAGCACTTACTGATGAAGATTAAAAACTATAGTCTGCAGTATGGACTACATCTCAACATAAAGACGATAAAAATCCTCACAACTGGACCAATACACAGCATCACAATAAATGGAGAAAAGATTGAAGTTGTTAAAGATTTCATATTACTTGGTTCCACAATCAGCATCAATGGAAGAAGTGGTCAAAACATCTGACAAAGTATTGCACTGGGCAAATCTGGTACAAAAGATCTCTTTAAAGTGCTGAAGAGCAAAAATGTCTCTTTGAAGACTAAGGTGCGCCTAACCCAATCCATGCTATTTTCAATTGCCTCAGATGCATGTGAGAGCTGGACAATGAACAAGGAAAACCAGAGAAGAGTTAATGCTTTTGAGTTGTAGTGCTGGCGAAGAATACTGAATGTACCATGGACAGCTGAAAGAATGAATAAATCTATCCTGGAGGAAGTGCAGCCAGAATGCTCCTTGGAAGCAAGAATGGTCAGACTTTATCTGACATACTTTGGTCATGTTATCAGAAGGGACTATTCCCTGGAGAAGGATATTATGCTTGATAAAGGGGAGGGGCAGTGAAGAAGGGGAAGGCCCTCAACCAGATGGATTGACACAATGGCTGCAACGAATGGGCTTGTGTATAGTAAGTATTGTGAGTCTGGCACAGGACCATGGAAAGTTTTGTTCTGTTGTACATAGTATCTCTATGAATCAGAGCAGACTCAATGGCACCTAAGAACAAAAAAAACATGGATTTGTATAACATTTTGAAATATGACTGACACATAGTATGCCCAATATTAATGTCTGTGAAGAAAATATGTTTTGGTCAACCTTTCAAGTATGTGTCTTTTTCCACATATGGATGTACTTTCATTTTGTACAGTACTTAGATCTTATCTATATACCAACTGATAAGATATTTTCCACTCTATATTTCAATCAATTCCAAAAGTTTCCTTTAAAGTGAATGGTGAGAGCATTTATTTTTTTTATTCTATTTTAATCTTTTGACTATGAGCTGCTGCCAATATCAAAGAGCCTTTAATAACTAGTAACAAAATGTATATATTTTTTTAACATTTCATTAAGGAATAATGATAAGTAACAGGTAAAAATGAGATTTCCTTTTAAAATATTTTCCATTTACTTTCCTTTCTTCTTTCTCTAGAAATAAGAATGCTCACTTATCTCTAATTATTTAGAGAGTAAACAAAAAACTCCACTGCCATTTAGTCAACTCCAACTCACAGCAACCCTGTAGGTCAGAGTAGAACTTCCATAGGTTTAAGCATTAATATAATATAGAAACCTATTTGTTTCTGTTTATTTTGGTTAAATACCTATTAAGTTTTATATGAAATATCCCAAGATAATTAAGTTAGGAGTTAAAAATATTTAACTCATAAAACCAAACTCATTGCCTTTGACTTGATTCCGAATCACAGTGACCCCTCCTTGGGTTTCCAAGGTGGTATTTCTATGGAAGTAGATTGCCCAGTCTTCCTTCTGAGGAGTGGCTGGTAGATGTGAACTGCTAGCCTTCTGGTTAGCAGTCAAATGCCTTAGGCACTAAGCCACCAGAGCTCCTTAAGTATCCATTTTATTTTCTTAATTCCAGATTATAATGTGTCTAGTATGTGCTACTACCACCCATCTGTCAGTTTATCATACTATAGTGGTTTATGTGTAGCTGTGATGCTGGAAGTTATGTCACCAGTATTTCAAATACCAGCAGAATAGCCCATGGTACATAGGCTTCAGCAGAGCTTCTAGACTAAGACTCAGAAAAAAAAGACCTGTTGATTTAGTCCCTAAAAGTAGTCAAAGAAAACACCTTATGTATCATAACAGAATATTATCCAACTCACCTGCTTTGGACACTTGATCAAGTAGCATCACAATGGAGGAGGGTATCTTATTTGGTAGAGAAGAGGGTCAAAGAAAACGAAGGAAAACCTCACTGAGATGGATTGACACAAAAGCCACAAGAACGGACACACATTGGCATTTGCCTGAAGGGCTGTCTTTAGAGATTCACCTGCTATAAGAGCTGAAGGGGAAAAGGTTGGGCATCTCGAGTAGCCAAAGCCAGTAATGAAGGCACAGAGAAACATTAAAACAATATGGTTTCTTCCTTAATGAGTTGTCAGTTGAATAGGGCATTAGGGAACAGGTTTGCAAGTAATCTATGGGCAAAGTATTGAATGATGCAGGAAGCATCAAAATAAGATGGAGGGAATACACAGAGTCACTGTACCAAATACAGTAGGTCGATGTTCAACTATTTCAGCAGGTAGTATATGATCAAGAACCAATGGTATTGAAGGAAGAAGTCCAAGCTGCACTGAAGGAACTGCAAGAAACAAGTACCCATTGAGATATTTCAACAAACTGATGCAGTGCTGGAAGTGCTTGCTCATTTATGTCATAAAATTTGGATAAATTTAGCTACCTGGCCAAATGACTTGAAGATAATGATATTTGTTCTCATTCCAAAGAAAATTATCCAAAAACATGTAGAAATTATGTAAAAATATCTTTGTTATAACATACAAGTAAATTTTTGCTGAAGATAATTCAAAAATGTTTGCAGCTGTATATTGACAGTGAACTTCCTGAAATTCAAGCTGGATTAAGAAGAGGACATGGAATGAGGGATTCATTGCTGATGCCAGATGGATCTTGGTTGAAAGAAAACAATAACAGAAGGATGTTTATCTGTGTTTTACTGGATATGCAAAAGTATTTGACTGTGTGGATCAAAACAAAATATGGATAACATTGCAAAGAATGGGAATTCCTGAACAGTTAATTGTGCTCATGAGGAACTTTTACATACATCACAAAGCTGTCAATTCAACATAAAAAGGGGATACTGCATGGTTTAAAATAAGGAAAAGTGTGCATCAGCATTGTATCTTTTCACCATATGTATTAAATCTGCATGCTAAGCAAATAATCTGAAAAGGTGGACTATATTTATATGAACGTGGTATCAGGATTGGAGGAAAACTCATTAACAACCTGCAATATGCAGATGACACAAATTTGCTTGCTGAAAGTGATGATGACTTGAAGCACTTATTGATGAAGATAAAAGACAATATTCTTCAGTGTGGATTAAATCACAACATAAAATAAAAAAATGAAAATTCTGACAACTTGACCAGTAAGCAACATCATGATAAATGGAGAAAAGAATGAAATTGTGAGGGATGCCATTTTACTTGGAACCACAGTCAACACCATGGAAGCAGTAGTCCAGAAAACAGATATCCTATTGCACTGGGAAAATCTACTACAAAAGACCTCTTTCAAATGTTAAGTAGCACAAATATCACTTTGAAGGCTAAGGTGAGCCCACCCTTGCCATTGTATTTTCACTCACTTCATAGGCATGTAAAAGCTAGGCAATGAATAAGGAAATCTGAAGAAGAGTTGATGCCTTACAATTGTAGTGTTGGGGAAGAATCCTAAAAGTAGCAGGGACTGCCAGAAGCATGGACATATCTGTACAGCTGGAACGCTCCTTAGAAGCAAGAATGGCCAGACTCTACCTCACCCATTTTGGTCATTTGTCAAAAGAGACCAGTCCCTGGAAAAGAAAACCATGCTGGGTAAAGTAGAGCATCAGAGAAAAGACTCTCAATGAGATGGATTGAAAGAGTGGCTGCTTTTATGGGCTCAAGAGTAGCAGCAAGCATTTTGAGGATGGTGCAGGACTGGGTAGTATTCCATTCTGGTGTACATAGGGTCACTATGAGTTGAAGCTAACTTCACAGCACTAACAACAATTACAACATAATGTACTACTTGCTGGATAGATGGGTATTTCCAGTTACAGAAGGAAAGAGTTGAAATGTGTACTTCTTGGGAAAACCATGGACGGTCTCACACTGGTGGAGACATTCTGTAATATTCCAAAACTTTCAGTTCTTTGTGGTAAAAGAAAAATAAACTCTAATTAAAGAAGTCAATATAGTTAATATTTTTATATAAGTGTTTTTCTCTGATACAGTGCTAGGAATAAATCCTGACAGATGCATTTCTCTTTGTTTTCCCATGAATTCTCTGATGTTCGGTAATGCTTATGGTCTAAGTGAAGAACTATCCCACATTATTTTGGCGGGGAGGGATTTCATAGAGGCAAGAATGTGGTAATTTTTATGTGACACAAATCTAGGTTTTTCTTTTCTGTTCCTTTTAGAAACCCAGAGAGGAAATGCAGGGAGATAATAAAGAGCAAGCAGTTTTCAGCATAGTAACTAGATGGGACTGAAATAAGAAAGTAGAGCAAAGCCAGGGCTTCAATCTAATTCTAACAGATTCAGTCATTGTTGAAGAAGCAAAACTGGAATAGACCTGAAGTTTTAAGTATTGGGTGATCCAGAATACTAACCAGAATGGGAAAAGTTACGTGTCAAAGCCCTGTACTAGAAAACTCAAAAGAGGTATAGTGACGCCCTTTCAAGAGTTTGATGGATAACTTTGGAGTAGTGCCAGGACTGTGGAGTGAGACACACATTCAAAGCTGGGTGATTGGCAGCCATCTTTCAGCTAAACACTGCTGTTTTAGGTTCAGTTGGTGAAGAGATTTGGTTGCTATGCAACCCACATGCCACCCTTGATTTCTAAGAAGGAGATTAAATTTCTAGCAGGGATTCAACACATAATTTTAACAATTCCAGTTAGTGTTTTTGTTCACCCACATTTTAAAAATTTGAGTCTGTTCTGCTGTTGCTTTGTTGGCCATGACTAAACCAGGCTGAAATGGTATGAAGCTCTGGGCAGAGGACACAGACTAAGGGAGAATTGCATTCCCATCTATTTGTGAGAATAGAAGAGTAGAAGCAGAGAGCTAAAGGACAATCTTCCAAATTGAGTTTGTTTTATCTAGGACACCTGAGGTCTCTTGGTTGCAGGTGCTGTGCTGAATCAGACACACCCTATATATCTATTCCCATGTTCTTACCACACCTTCTTTTACTCAGAAAAGCCCTTCAATGATCTAATTTGCCAAGAATGTTTTCCTTTTGGGCATATACTTTTAATCTGAGCATGAAACTACTGGGAATGTTACTGTTTTATCGTGGGTGTATTTGTTTTCTAGGGTTTCTGTAGTGAAGTGCCACAAATTGGGTAGCTTAAAACAGCAGAAGTTTCTTTCCTTATAGTTTAGGAGGCTGCAAGTCTACTACCAAATTTTAAGTAGAGTCATTTTTTCTGAAGGCTCTAGGGGAAGATTCTTTCTTGCCTCTTCCTAGTATCTTGTGGTTTCCAGTAATCTTTGGGAATCCTTGACTTACAGATACATCATTGTATTCTCAGGATCTGTCTTCACACTTCCCCTGTGTGTATCTCTGTGTTATTTCTTACAACACTCATTGTTTTTGGACCTAACCTACTCTAGTATGACCTCATATTAACTTAAGTGATATCCTCAAAAACACAATTTTGAAATAGGTCATGTTCACACAAATTGGGAGTGAGGACTTCCAAATATGGTTTGGGAAACATGATTCAACCTATAATAATAGATAAAATAGATAATTGACACAAAGACAAGAGAACAGGTGGCAGGCCTAACCTGGAATAGAATATATAGCTTCACATGCCCATATTTGCCTCATGCACTGTTTATGTCTAGCCTCAAAAGTGCTGGCAGTGGCCTGACAAACCAAACTCATTGTTGTCATGTTGATTCCAACACACGAAGACCCCATTTATTACAGAGTAGAACCACTCTATGGGATTTTCTTGGCTGTTATCTTTAAGGAAGCAGATAGCCAGTGCTTTCTTCCATGCTGCTAGGTGAGTTTGAACCAGCAACCTGTAGTTTAGTAGTGAACCACAAACCCTTTGCACTATGCAGGGAACTAATGCCTATGGCAGCTAGGTCTAAATCTGCAAATGCATGTAAAAGTTATTTGCTTCTCAAATGAGTTTACATCCAGGTTTGAAAAGAGTCATGATATATATTTTATGTAACCAAGTAAATGATTCTTGAATGTGTAGCTCTATTAGGGGACTCTTTCACAAAATGATCCCATTACTTTTCAGCTTTAAATTACAGAAAAGGTAGAAGTAAGCCCCTGAAATTGGAAGGCAGAAGACCAGGGTTCTATCTGTGATCTTGACCAAGTTATTTGGTCTTATCTTTAGTGTGATGGGATGCACTTGCCATTCCATAAACTTGTCTTCAGTTCTACCATTTTACAAGGAAAATATCTAGATACCAGATACATTGGATGTTGCCAATATTTTATACTACACATCAAGTAGGATTATTTCAAATATAAGATTTATTAATTCAAGAAAAACTGTCATTCATGTTTTGATTTGCTAAATTATTGACCTAATTTAGAAACCAAGCCAATTACTAAGGATGACTTCAGGGTTTTTTGTAGAGTTATGATAATAACTTGAAAAAAATTGTGCTAACTCACAGCCTTAAATTGTTATATAAACGTTTTTGGCATATGTTATCTACTTTATGATTTATAATAGACAATTTAATCCAATTATAACAAGAACAAGCTGGCTGCTTAAAATAGGCACTTAAGAAACTAAATCAAGTGTTTGGCACTAAAAATTAGTTATGTGAAGAGTCAAGTACTCATATGAAGTTCTAAATATAGAAATTGATTCATTAATAACATATAAAGTTTAAAAAATAGGCCAGTATTGCACTTTACAAACTAAATAACAATGTCAAAACCAAAATGTGAAATTTTGTGCATTTAGTTGCTACTGCTTTGAAGTTTAGAGAAGTGTTATGAGTAACTGCAAATGGGCATCACATCGATTTTTATTTATGTATTTTACCAATATTCTCATGTTTTTCTTTTTAAACTATATAACATTTTGAATGAAGTGTAACCATTTTTTTTTAGGGTATAGGATTTTCTTGATCAGCTTGTAAGTACATAAAGCTTCAGAGAGATTTTTTAATACAAAAAACAACTTATTATAAGCAGTTAGATGGTAAGTGGCAGTATTTCTTAGTAAAATTTTATCTATAACAAGCATAGGAAAATTAGATATATAGAGAAAATCTACTTGCTTTAGAAAAGACATACTTTGAATTTTATTCTGAGACATGATGTTTCTCATGATTGAGAATAATAGTATCCAATTATTCACATCAGAAATTATTGACCAATAGAGTATAATTATTTGGCAATTTCAGATCTTGTAGGGTAGTCTAGGCTCTGGGGCACGCCTCAAAACCAAACCAAATTCACTGCAACTCATACCAACTTTATAAGACAGAACTGAACTTACCAGGACTCTCTTTTTTCCAGTTACTGAGAACTTTGGCTTATAAGCAATTTAGTGATGGTGTTGTCAGGGTGTTGTTAGCTGCCAAATATCACTTAAGGTATACATTTTATTTGCTTGGAAATAGTCACATTGCTTTGAAAGTCCTTCCAGTTTTCTATAAATGAAATAGAAAATATTTTAAATTAAAATCATTCCTTAAAGTTACTGATTGCATACTGAAATTTTAGCTAACTGGACAAATTAAGCCCACTGTGTCTGAGGGGGCATCATTAAAGCATTTTATTGTTAACCAAAAGGTCAGTAGTTCAAACCCATCAGTCCTTCCATGGGGGAAAGATGGGGCAATCTGGTCCCATAAAGATTTATAGCCTTGGAAACCCAATGGAGCAGTTCCATTCTGGCCTACAAGGTTACTATGAGTCAGTATTAAGTTGACAGCAGTAGGTATATTTTTATTGGTGGTAACAAAAGCCAACTTATATCAAATAACTGTCTAATAATAAAGATACTACATCAGTGTACTTGTTTATCTATTATGTAGACATGGGTTTTAGCATTTATTTTATTTCAGAATAACATGTGTGGTACATGGCATAAAACTATTAGCATGGATTGCTAATAGTTGTTGGGTTGGAACTCAGGGCAATGAGACATGGTGTTATCCACTCTGTAATTTGTTCTCCACTGAGCAAGCCAGGCCAGAGGGCAGTGACCTCTAAGGGCATAGGGCAAAGTACATTTATTTATTCAAGTTTTACCTTAGGGCAGGACTATTGAATGAGTGATGTGGCATTTGGGACACATAGCATGATGACAAAGGCTAATCTATTTTATCAATAATTTCAAAATTTGTGCTTCTGTGTTTTGGTACTTTAGATGTCCATAGGTACAACCTGAAGGCACTTATCTTGAGCATTATGACTGTTTGCTGGGGCAGATTTCATCAGCACATGCTCCCATTAAATAAGATAAAGTTTCTTTGTATATACAGTCATTCTTCTCTATTAAGTTAGATATTCCATGGCCACAGGTGTTTAATGCCCTTTTTGATATTGGTAAATAGTTGAGAAACTATAAATAAATGAATAAAAGTTCTATTTTAGAATGAAAATTACTTCCAACTAATCATGTCCTTAAATTTGTTCTTGGATTTGAATCTAGCATGAGTTCTAAGTCAGTAATTTTTATAAAGCTAATAAAGGAACTATTTTGAGGCTCCCCCACTGATTGGAGCATGGTTGTATCCATATTGGCACCTTATCTCCTGATGGCTTTAGATTGATTAATTGAGCTTAAAATTAAATCCTCAATTTTTGCACAGTATTGAAATTTTGATGTCAAAATAATGACTTAAAAACAAAACAACAACAACAACAACAACAACAAAAAAAAAACATTTGGTAATTTAGGAGTGTTATTTTCATAGCTTCCCTTGAAGAATGAGAAGTTATTATGGCCTTTGTGGAAAAGAAGAAAAAGAATCCCTGGTCTTTTTAAGTCAAATGAATTAGGGGAAACCATAGAAATGGGCTCCAGTTCTTGCTAGAGCTATAATTCTTAAGGGTGCAAATTTCAATCTTGATTATGGATAATAATCTGAAAATAAATTAGACAAATTCCTAAATGTTACTCCTTTTATAGTTAAAGTACTTTGCCTAGGAACTCTGGTGGCATAGAGCCTAAGTAATTTGACTGCTTCCCAGAAGGTTGGTGGTGCAAACTCACCAGCCACTGCATGGAAAAAGGATGGGACAATCTACTTCCGTAAAGATTTACTGCCTCGAAACCCAACAGGGGTAGCTATGAGTTGGAATCAACTCCATGGCAGTGAGTTTGGCTTTTTAGAATAGTATATATATATATATATATATATATATATATATATATATATATATATATAAAACTTACTGTCCCTGAGTAGACCCCTTCTTGGGTTTCTGAGCCAGTATCACTATGGAAGTAGATTGCCCAACCTGACTTCTGAAAGTGGCTGGTGGGTTTGAATCGCCAGCCTTCTGGTTAGCATGCCTTAGACACTATATCAAAGCAGATTTAGTAGTTTTCTAATTTTTTAAAGTAATTTTATAGTTTTAAACCAAACTTAATGATTTAAATTTGACTTCAGCAACTAGATTTCCTGTATAAGGAGCTCCGGTAGCACAGTGCCTAAGGCATCTAACTGCTAACCAGAAGGTTGGTGGTTCAAATCCACCAACAACTGCACACAAGCAAGATTAAGCAATCTACATCCTTAAAGATTTACTGCCCCAGAAAACCAATGGAGGTTGCTATGCATACAAATCAACTCCATGGCAATGGGTTTGGTCTTGGTTTTTTATATAATGTGAAGCTAGGTTTTTTTTTTGTTGTTGTTGTTGTTGGTTTTTGTTTTTAATTTTATGAGCCTGTAAGTCAACATAATAAAAGACTGCAGTATTTGAGGGAGGCCATGTAAATGTTCTACTATATTAGTTAAACATATTAATGGCACTCCTACTTCTATATACTTCTGCATAGCTCCTACTTATATCATGTAAATATATACTTACCAGAGAAACCTTGAAGAATATATCAGAACTGGGAATTTTTACTTCAGCTCTTTTTTTAAAAAAAGTTAAGTATATTACCTTTATTCAGAAAACCGAATCAACACTGTCAGAATTAGTGTTATGTTTTTAAACAGACATTTTCTACATCTACTAAGAATGGATTTGTTTCCCTCATAATTTCAAAAATTGAAGTCAGAAGAAAAATAAAACCAAACAATAAGCCATTGTCATTGAGTTGATTCTGACTCAGGAACCCGATAGGACAGGATAGAACTGCCCCACGGGGGTTCCAAGGCTGTAAATCTTTAAGGAACCAGATTATCTTTATCCCATAGAGCATCTGGTGGGTTTGAACCTCAAACTTTTTGATTAGCAGCCAAGCTGCTTAACCACTGTGCCACCAGGGTACTTTTAACAAAACAATACACTCCCTTAAATTAAATTCAAACAGAAATCCCTGTGCTCTGAAGCTTAATGACTACACCCCTACCCCACAGTAAGGTCAAGCGGCACATGTAGAAGAAATGCTACATAATATTTGTAAGGTATTGTTATAGAAAGAAAACAATTTTATTTTCACCAATGTTCAAAATATGGGACATGATATTCTCTTTCAAAACCTTTAAAAAGATTTCAACTAATCTTGAGATCAACTACTGAAGCTTGTCCTGTCAGTCAGGTGATGAGCTAGTTGTCCTGTTTGCAATGTGGTCAGACAACATTCTTATTCTCACTTACAAAGTGAGATACAATATCCAGTTCTCTTGAACACTTTTTTCCCCCTATTGGCCACTTTAACTATTAGGTTGGAAGAACTGAAATCAGCCAAAAAATCCCCTATCAATTCATAATGACCCCGTAAGACAGAGTGAAAGTGTTCCATAGTGTCTCCAAGGTTGTAAATCTTTATGGAAACAGACTATCAAATCTTTCTCCCACTAAGCATCTGACGGGTTTGAACCTTCAACGTTTCATTTAGCAGCCAAGCACTTTAACCACTGTGCTACCAGGGCTCCTATTTAGTAGAAAGGGAAAGTATTTATGTTAGTAAATTTAAGAGTTAATTTAAATATTTTCAGTAGGATGAATATAATCTGTTATGTTGTTGTGAGTTTGTGTACATATGTGTGATCATACGATTTTTATTCAAATGTATTCATTCTGAAGAAAATTCTACAAATGTGTATAAATTAGGTTGAAAGCCACTCTACCCTTCTCTCCTGCCCTTCTTTTTATGGAGCCATAAAAAAAAATTATGAAAATGCAAGCTGATATTCTTCTTTATGTTTTTTACTCTTTGAAAAAGAGCAATCACAAATACATTGGCATAGACAAACTGCTATAATCAGTAAAGTTTGAAGTTGACATACTTATAGAGTCCTGTTTGCCAAAAATAGGCTTTCATTTGTGCTGTAACATTTTTCCCCTGAACCAGTTTCACCAATGTTGTAGTAAATGCCAACTTTGGGCATGCGAGGCTGGGGCATGACGTTTCAGTAGGTGGCGCTTCAACACAGCCCACCTGCTCTCTGGCTTACATGTATACTCAACTTTCTAGTACCTGTGGTGCATTGAAAAGGCTTGGCCCAGTTTGCTAACATTGCAGCTAGAGTTGTCTCTGCTAGTAACTACCACAAATTCAGCCTTAGTATACTTAAATATTATAGGCACAGAACTGTTATCAAAAATCCATGGTAATTATTTTAAAACGCACACACACACACACACACATATGCAATCTCTTATACAATCTCCACTTCTACAATGTAAAACCAGAAAAAAAAATCTGTAAATACCAATGGTATTTTAGTAATTTCAGCTTATTTATTTTTTAATTGGCTCATTGGTTTATATCATATTTTCATGTATGTATGTCATTATATTTCCCCTTAGACAACAATTTTGCAATATTTTAGCAGTATCTATGCTTAGAAAAAGATCCCTTTCAAGTAAGTTTACTGTTTTTCAATAAATGAAAGAATATATGAAAATGCCAACTTTTTTTTTTTTTTTTCCAGTTCAGTAAAAGGAACCCTCTGTAGCAACACTTCCTACCAGGTCTATACATTGACATCAACCAGGATGATTAAGTGGACAATAATCCACGTGTCATTGACAAACAGGAATAGAGATGTCTGCAGTGAAATATACAGTGAGGAGTTTCACTGTACCAAGAAAGCTCCCTATGGCCCATTGACCTGAAGATTTCTGCAAACTTCATTCCAAAAGAAGATGAGGAGAGAAAACAGAATACTTTAGTGGTAACTAGCCACTCATCTCCAAACAGATGATAAAATGATAACCATTTGTTGACTGACATTTAGGACAGAGTGTCATCATAGATTTTCAGTTGTTGTGTAACTTGCTAATGTTTCATTAAAATCTTCTAAATGTACAATAAATAGATTTTCCATTTGATAATCCTGTGATGGTAGAAAAGTCACTTCTCCTTCTCTTTCATACATTTGTTGGCTTTCAATCTGCTGCTTTCATAGTTAAACTGAAATCTATCTTTCAGGATTTGACCATATGATCAGAAAAGTAAGTGGATATAAAAACTTTGCATAACTATTATTTAATATATCATCTTGAAATGAAAACTTAATGTATCTGCAATAATGATATGCAAAGTAATATGAAAAGAATCTAGTTAAATCAATGAAAATAAATTTTTGTTTCTGCTATTGATCTATTGTTTGCTCCACAATTCAAAGAAATGTTTTAAAAAGTTAAGAGTAATATATATTGCATTCTATTGTATTTTCACAAATACACTTTTTATAACTTTCAGAAAATAAGACATAATAACATAATAAATTATGTTACCTATTGGTAACAAATTGTGATTTTAAAAGTAACCAGTGATTCAAATACTGAATATAACTTTTCTCTTTCTTGACAAAGTCTAATAAAAAAAAAAAAATAGTGTCAACTTGTCAACTATGTTATTTCTTTTTCTCCTCTACATTTCCAGATAGAAATATTACAGATTTAAGGAAATAAACTCAGATTCAATTTTGAAAATGCCCTTTTCTTCAAAACCACACTAAGTATCACTGGTGTGATGTGATACATCATAATTTCATAAACACATATATATTAGACTTCAATATCCATTCTCTATTTTTGTATATTTTTAACATAACTTCCTTACAAAGGAGAAAAAGTCCCTCTAAAATTTAACATCTTTGGAATTAGAATATATTAACATCCCTTGCCTTGATGACTTTTTATTACAGTCCTGAGGTTAAAAAAAAAAAAAAAAAAAGATTGTCCGTTTCAGCTCAGTTATTTGCTATTTTCTGGCATTTCCCCTTTGCTTACAGCTTCATGGATTTTTTTTTTTTTTTTTTCTTTCCCTCACTCTATCCTATTTGCAGTGGAAATAAGGTTAAAAGCTAACTTGAAGGGAGGACTTTTTTTTTTTTTTTTCGTTTTCTAGGGTTTCATGCCACAAAATGCCAACATAAAAGATAGCCTTTCATCAGGCCCCCTTGGCCACACTGCTGCCGCTCTGACCGTCCTGGCATCTGTCGGTAAGGAGCACTCCAATCTGGGTTCCCTGCTGAGCCGAGATATGGCCGCCTCCCCCAATAAAGGGCCACCCCGCTCCAGAGCCAAAACACAGGGCCATCTGATGCGAGTCTGGCCTAATGAAAGTCCAGCATGGGGCTAAATGAGTTTCCACCACTGCTGGGTGAGGGGCTAATGATAAAACAGCTCCCTGGGCTCACTGCTGCTGTTGGTATCTTTGTCAGGGCATATGGCAGTTGGCTGAGTGCCGCACTTGTGAGATTTCCTCCCAGATTTATTCTAGAATTGGCTGTGTTCTCGCTTTCCCTCTTCCACTCTCCCTCTCACTTTGGCCTCCTCTGTCCGTGGTTTTCTGTGCTCTGCTGGCCTCTCCCTGTGATTGCTAGGCCATAAATACTTAGTTTCAAGAGTATATTGGAAAGTGTTTTATATATCTTTTTATGTGGGTGGAAATCTGAAAAATCAAAGAGGGAATGACATTGACTGTTACACACAGTGGGTGGTTTGGTGTCCTTGGGAGTAGTATAGCTAAAAGTATAATATCACAGAACCAGAAGAACAGTCAGTCTGAAACTTGTTGAATAGTGATGCTAACTAAATAATTGTCCTTTATCTGTGTTCTTCCTTCCATCTACACCCTAATTTCCTTCCATTACACCCTGTGACTTATGTCCAACCTCCATTCATGCATTTAAAAATGTGTCTTTCAGAATATTTTTCATTTCAAACATATTTTTATAAAGTTAATTTGATATTAGATTTTAATCAAATCTGAGCCAAAATTGAAATTATCTTGGTTTATCCTCTATCCTTATTCATACAATGTCTCAAGAAGAAGGCAAATTTTGGCAGTTTCTCGTCAATAAGTGCATATAAAAAGATAAGTTTTGTTTTCGTGGATACATTTTTGTTTGATATATGTAGATTCACATCACAATTTAAATTGCTATGGTGAAATGCCTACAATAAAATTTAATGTAACATTCCAAATCCTAGCAACATTTCAAACATTTATTTTCTATTCTTTTAACACTTATAGCTCATTGAACATAAATAATTTTGTAACAATGCTTATCTTTTAATATTGACTGCAATATTACAATTATGTATATAATCCTGTCTGAATATAAAATTTGCTTTGTTCTTAGAACCATTTTTACTGCTTTTAGATAACTGCTCTTATTAAATTACACATGGATAAAATGTGCTGAAGAGTAAAAGGCATGCTTGTGGAGCATTAATCTAATGGGATATGTTGTCCTTTACATTAAAAAGCCAGACATACAAGTACAAGAAATCAGGCTGAAATTCCTAAAGCTTAGACATTTTAATATTTAAAGGTCACATTTTTTTGTTTGTGTTGTTTCTCTTTGCTAAAGCATCTCATTCTCTTCTTATCAGTGTCATTCAAATTTGTTTCTATCAGAAAACCCCAGGAGTTGGATACAATGAGAAATCATTTGTATAGTGGCAAAAAATACCCCATACTAATCTAAATATAAGTGATCCTTTCATAAACTTGTTCTGAGAAATTCTAAATGAAGTCTCTTAGAAATCACATGTTTCTTGCTGAATGAACCCATTGGGTTCCACATGAGCACCAAGTGTTCCCCGTGTTTGCCACGCGGTCAATGATATCATCTAAATGAGATTGTTTTCTTGTAACTTGCATGGTGCAGAAATACCATCACGTTCCACATGCCTTATGCCCCATTTTAATTTATTCCCATGACAAAAACTCCATTAATATAATTTTGGAACAAAGTGAAAATGACAGGAATTTTCTGTGTCACAGAAAAGCTAAGCCTGCTTTCTTCTTAAGGAAATATTGGTTTAAAAATCAAGTAAATTCAGTGCTCGTTTATAATAAGTTTTGCTTTTGTGCAAACAAAACTCGGTGCAAACTTTGCTCACAAACCATTTTCAAGTTTGTGTGATTGAAATAGATGGTATTTTCTACATTTTTGTATATTACTTCATGGATTGTCCAGAAATTTTTAAAAAGCTTGCATTGCTTTTTCATTTTATCTTAAGAAATGTATTACATTTTTTCAGATGTATAAGCTTTTTGAGACTTGTGAATAGCGAAAGAAAAATGCATCTCTTATTTAACATTTATGATTGCATGATACTATAAGATTCCTTACTTGCAGATAAATGCAAGATAATATGAAGAGTGAAAAGTATAATGGACTGTGAGTCAAGAAGCTGAAATTATTGTCTCAATTCTGTCACCTCATAGGAACATGACCCTTTCTATTAAAATTATAATAACAGCCAGAAATTTATTGAGCTCGTTATGTGTCAGATGCTATTTTTTCCCCTCTATGATCTCATTTAATCATTATATCCACTCTGTGAAGTACAGATCCCCATCCCCATCTCAAACATTGAGTCACATAATATTAGAGAAATTTAGAAACTTGTCAAGATTGACACAGACAGTAAGGAGCAGAGCATAGCTTCAAATCTTCAAATCTTCAAAATGTATTCCCATTCTACCTCTGAATATATTTATCCTCTCTAAAACACAGTTTTGGTCTAGAAAAGCTCGGAGTTGGGGCTGGAAACTTTCTGGGTTTTATTTCACCTCTAAAATTCTGAGCCTGCTGTACTTTACCTTTATAGGAGCTCTGGGCATAGTGCCTAGGCATTTGAGTGCTAACCAGAAGGCTAGGGGTTCAAACCCACCATCCACTCCTCTGGAAGATTGTTGGATAATCTACTTCCATAGTGATACTGCTTTGGAAACCCAAGGAGGGGTCATGATGAGTCGGATCAGACTTGACTGTAGTGAGTTGTTTTTTTTTTTTTTTTTTTTTTAGTTTGCTGTACTTTACAACATCCACCACCCATCTGTCAGTTTGTCATACTGTGGTGGCATGCATGATGCTGGAAGCTATGTCCCTGGTATAGCTAGCTGGTTACCCATGATGGATAGGTTTCAGTAGAGCTTCCACACTAAGACAGACAGGGAAGAAAGGCCTGATGAGCTATTTCTGAAAATTAGGTAATGAAACCCTATGGATTACAACAAAATGCTGCTCCAAGATAAGCTCCTGAGGTTGGAATACACCAAAACCATACTGCCGTAGAGTTGGGTCCAACTCATAGCGATCCCTCCTTGGGTTTCTGAGGCAATATCACTACAGAAGTAGATTGCCCAACCTTCCTTCCTATGGGAATACATAGTGGCAAAAATAATGGACTCGAGTATACCAATGATTGTAAAGTCGGCACAGGACCAGGCAACGTTTTGTTCTGTTGTACATGAGGTCACTAGGAGTTGGAGTCAGTTCAATGGCACTAACAATAACAACAATGGTGCTGTCATTATATGGATGGATATGCCAGTAACAGAATAGAATTAAGCAGTTTACAGGGAAAGTATAAGGGAAAGATTAGCCATAAACCATTAAATCACAGACATTTTGATAGTTCAATCATTACTATTAAGTGCATTGAAAACATTTGGAAACTTTTTAACTACTGATGTTCTTAAATTATCTGCCATTTAATCATATAGACTGTCTGGGGAAAAACAAAGAGCAGCTTGAGTAGACAAAGCCAATTACTATAATGAAATGTGCAAAGACCTGGAGTCTGAAAACCAAAAGGGAAGAACACGCTCGGCATTTCTCAAACTGAAAGAACTGAAGAAAAAATTTAAGCCTCGAGTTGCAATATTGAGAGATTCTATGGGCAAAATATTGAATG
>NW_006921614.1:64476-65268 GCF_000298275.1 Orycteropus afer afer | reverse complement strand
AGTATAGCAGGGATTGTGGGGCTGGTGCGGGATTGGGCAGTGTTTCCTTCTGCTGTGAGTGGGGTCACTATAAGTCGGAAATGACTCGATGGCACTTAAAAAGAAAAAAAAAGGGGAAAAAATAAAAGAAGGAAATAGAAAAATATAAGAAAATCCATTTTTTGTTCATTGACACCTGTTCCTCCTGACTTAGTCATCTACTTCCAAAATATTAATGCAAAAAATCAAAATGTTTCTATTCTACAACTACAAATCAAATCAGTAGGTTTTAAAGGGAGGAATTCACTGTTTTATAGTAAAAGTTTGTTTTTATACTTCCTTACTAAACATCTACTTCATGTGGTAAAGATTTATATAGTCAATCTCTGTTCTTCTAAACTTGGGAACACTGTTTCTTTTATTTATATTTATTTATTTATTTATTTATTGTGATTTGAGTGAAGAGTTACAGAGCAAATTCACTTCCCATACAGTACTTCACATATACTTTGTCTCATATCATTGACCACAGTTTACCACAATGCAACAGCTCCCCTCCTTCTTCCTCCCCATAGTTATCTCTTCCCAGTGTCCATCCCTCCATACACTCGTGCCCCCTGAGCTGTCTCCCTGTGCATAAGCAGCATTTCTTTCTCCCATCATTGTTCTCTCCAAGGAGTGTATCTACTTGAAGTAAATGTTCAACTCATATGCCTAGATTTTGTTTGGCTGGAAACCACAGGTGTGGGTTCAATTCCAGACCTGAAGGGCAGGTAGGGGCCATAGTCTCAGTGGTTCCACCAGGCTCTATCA
>NW_006921614.1:61342-62546 GCF_000298275.1 Orycteropus afer afer | reverse complement strand
ATTCAGGTATTTTTCTTCCATCTCATTAATTCTGTCTTCCATCGCCATCAATTCTTCTCCTTTGCCCTTCCAAAGTGTTATCTATTTCTGACAATTTAGTATTAATCTTCTGGATTTTTATCTGTAGATTTGGAATAATTTCTAATTTTTAATTTGTTTTGTCATTTTGTTCTTGTATTTTCTTCCAAAATTCTTGTAAGTTTTTTTCTGTGTTTTCTTTGGTCTGTCTTTCAATCCTTTGAAGATACTTAAAGATAATTCTTTTGAATTCTTTATCAGAGAGTTCCAATGCTGCTTCTTCCTCAAGGATGTGTTCTGGGTCTACATCCTGTTTCCTTGTTTCTACCACTTTATCTTGATTCTTTGTGTGGACTGTGATGTACTGTTGTTTCCAAGGCATCCTGACATTGTTGTATTTAGATCTCTGTTAATGATTGTGAAGTGAAGCCAAGGGTGATTCAGGCTCTTCTTGGTGTTTTTTTTTTTTTTTTTTTTTTTTTTATCATTGGCCCATTGGTGGAGAAGGAGGTAGTGGCTCTAGATCAGTAAGTGAAGTTGCAGGAGGTGTGGGTGTAGTTGTGCATTATGGGAACTGTTGTTGTCTTGCACTCAGTTATACACAAGTTATAATTGAATAACCATCAAAAAACTAAAAGCCCATGGACAAAAAACACACCAAGTAATCACACAGGAATAGTAACCAAAAAAGAAAACACAGGAAATAAAAGAAGAAAAAAACAAGAAAACCTGCAATATCTGGGGATAGGGCACTAAGGAAAAAAAAAAGTAGAGAAGGAGAATAATAAATGAAAAAAAAATATGGGAAAAATGCGAAAATAAAATCAAGGAACAGGGTTAACCATAAGAAAAAAGGGGGGAAATAAAAATAAAACCTTAAATTTAAAATAAAAATTAAAATTTCAACCAGGCACAGGGAAAAGAAAAAATGCTGAAAACTAGGACCTGGGAGGGGAAGATTAAGAATAATAATAAAAAGCACAAAAGCATTAATAATATTAGTTGTTTTTAAGCAGAAAAATACAAGCAAACTAATCACCAGAAAAAAGAGAGTGAAAAAGAAAAAATAAAAATAAAAAAAGAGAAAAAAAAAAAAAATCAGTGGCAGACAGTGCAGGGCACCCAGGCTCTGTCTGAGCACACAGACTGTGATGGAGTTCCTGTGGGCCCAGAAGGTAGGTGGGAG
>NW_006921614.1:48456-60917 GCF_000298275.1 Orycteropus afer afer | reverse complement strand
TGCCAGACCGCAGCTCCATCTGTCTCCTTATTTGATATTTTCTTGCAAATTCTTCTGCTAGTTGGGGTTTAGTTCACTTGTATATCCTTCCCTTTGAGGGTCAGGGCCCAGGATTATCTTCTGTGTCTGTGTTAATTGGCTTCCCTTTTCTTTGTTGAAGAGTGTCTGTGCAGTCGACTTTTCTGTGTAGTCTGCCATCTTGCCAGATCTCCAGGAACACTGTTTCTTGATAAACAAAAAAAAACCCCAAACTTGTTGCCATTGAGCCGATTCCAACTTATAGTGACCCCCACTGGGTTTCTGAAGCTGTAAATCTTTATGGAAGTAGATTGCTCCATCTTCCTACCATGGAGCAGCTGGTAGGTTTGAAAGACCAACCTTCTGGTTAGCAGCCAAATGCCTTATCCAATATGCCACCAGAGCTCCTTATTTCTTGATAGTGTATGGACATATATCATCATTCTGTTGGATAATTAGTGTTTTTATTGTCTTTTGCCTTTAATTGTAGATAATTGAATATTATAGGCTTCACATTTCTTTTCAACTGTTAAAAAAAAAGAAAACAAACCAAATAAATTCATACATTTCAAGCACTCCCAATAAAATTCAGAAGCCAAATCATACCTGATATGAATTAATTTGACAGAACTTCAACTAGAATTGCCACAACAATATTTTTAGAATTCATTTATTTACTTTGGGATATGCTTCAGATATGCAGAAATCAAAATATTAATGTACTTGATAATAAGAGACCTCACTGGATTTATTTTGTAGTATCATCTACAGTATATGCTCTGTATTACCCTTATGAGATATGAAAATAAATAGTAAATAAATACAGTTTTGAATAAATTAGAATTCCAAAACACATGTAGCAACAAGGATTTTAGATAACAGATTGTGGACCTAAATTTGTAAAGCCTTAAGGACTGGTTAGTACCAACACATAACATTATTTAAGTTTTGTCATAAAATAAATATCCAAATAGCTTTGCAGAGTCTCTTGTATGCAAACAATATATCTAATAAAAATACAAATAGTATAAAATATTACACAATATTAAGGAGTTCTGGAGGAGTAGCACCCAAACATATGACTGCTAACCAAAAGACTGGTGGTTCAAACCAACTAGCCAGTCCTTGAAAGGAAGATTGAGCAATCTACTTCCGTAGTGATACCACCTCGGAAACCCAAGGAGAGGTCACTATGAGTTGGATCAGGACTCAAAAGCAGTGGCTTTGCTTTTGGATATTGTACAATAATATGAAATTATGTAATATTTGAATTATATTTTATTGTATAATAAATAGGATATTAGATTATGTACAATATATTGTTGTTATTTGGTACCATTGATTCAATTTTTCACATCGTGACACCATGTGACAGAGCAGAACTAGCATATAGGGTTTTCTAGATTGTAATCTTTTTTTATTATTACTGTGCTTTGAGTGCAAGTTTACAGAGGAAAATGTGTTTACATCCAACAGCTCATGTATATTGATTTCATACCCCGATTACCATCCCCAAGCCAAACTCACTCTCCTCCCCTGCCTTCCTTGTGACCTCCCCTCCCTGTTCCTTTCTTAACTATGCACTCTTGTCTGTCCACCTTTCCATCCATGTGAATGCTGCCCCTCTGGTGCCCCATGGCTGATTGCTCCAAGGGGTGTATCTCTGTAGAGTAAGTGGGTGCATCAGGGTGGGTTGGGTGCTTTGCATGTAAGTCTTTCTACTGTTGGGCTGAAAGCCAGACCCTGGGAATGGGTCCTATCCCAGACCCAAAGGGTATCTCAGGGCCATGGTCTTGGGGGTCCCAGGCTGTATCTGACTACTAATTCTGGTAATTATTGTGTTTTTGAGCTTTGTTCCACATTATTCCTCCCACTCTATGCAGGATTTCTAGTTTTGATCCCTTCTTGAGTGGCTGGCATTGGTAGCTGGGCACCATCTAGTTCTTCTGGTCTCAAGGTCCATCATATCCTTTGACTGATTGTTTCCAAATACCTTTGATTTTCTTCACTCTTCTTCGCTTCAGATAAGAGGAGACTATTAACTGAATCTCAGATGGCTGCTTGAAAGCTTTTAAGACTCCAGTTTCTATACACCAAAGTCGGTTGTGGAATAAGATTTTTATGTACTATGTTGTGCCAATTGAGCCTGGTGTCCCCCAATACAGGTTGTAATCTTTACAGCAGCAGATGGCTGAATATATCTCCTACAGGCCAAAGGTTAGCAGCCAAGTATTTAACTATTATGGCATCAAAGCTCTTTATAAAATATAAACCCACTGACACTGGGTAATTTCCAACTCATAGCAAACCTATAGGACAGAGTGAAACTGCCATAGAGGATTGCCAAGGCTATAAATCTTTATGGAAGCATGTAGCCTCATCTTTCTAACATGAAGCAGCTGGTGGACTCCAACTGCTGACTTTTTGGTTAGCAGCCCAATGTTTTAACCACAGTACCACCAGAGCTTCTTTTCATAAACTATATAAATATATATAATATAGCATTGTATGTAAGTCATATATCTAATGTTATAAATATTATATATAACCTATATGATACATCTCCAACACGCATCTGTCAGTTTGCCTTACTGTGGTGGCTTGTGCATGCTGTGAGGCTGAAGGTGATGCCACCAGTATTTCAAATACCAGCAAGATCACCGATGGTGTACAGGTTTCAGAAGAGCCTCCACACTAAGATAGACTCTGAAGAAGGAAGGAGGCATCCAGTTCTCATATATTGGCCAGCGAAAAACCTTGTGAATAGCAGTGAAACACTGTCTGATATATTACTGGAAAACTTTATGAATAATCCTGAAGCATGGTCAGATATAGTGCTGGAAGATGAGTTCCTTAGGTCAGAAGGCACTTAAAAAAGAGTGGGAAAGCACTGCCTCCTCAGAGTAGAGTTGTCCTTAATGATGTGGATGGAGTAAAGCTTTTGGGACCTCTATTTGCTGATGTGGAATGACTCAAAATGAGAACAAAGAGCTGCAAACATCCATTAATAATTGGAACATGGAATGTACAAAGTATGAATCTAGGAAAATTGGAAGTTGTCAAAAATGAAATGGAACACATAAAGATCAACATCCTAGGCATTAGTGAGCTGAAATGGACTGTTTTTGGACATTTTGAATCAGACAACCATATGATCTACTATGCCAGGAATGACAAATTAAAGAGGAATGATGTGGCATTCATCGTCACAAAAAACATTTCAATCTATCCTGAAGTACAACGTTGTCAGTGATGACAGGAAAATGTCCACGTGCCTACAAGGAAAACCAGTTAATACTACTATTATTCAAATTTACGCACCTACCACCAAAGCCAAAGATGAGGAAATTGAAGATTTGTACCAACTTCTGCAGTCTGGAATTGACCAAACATACAATCAAGATGTGTTGATTATCACCGGGGATTGGAATGAGAAAGTTAGAAACAAAGAAACATATGGCCTTGGTGATAAAATGACACTGAAGATAGCATGATAGAAATTTGCAAGATCAAGGACTTATTCATTTCAAGTACATTTTTTTTTTCTTTTTTCCAACAACAAAGCAGTACATATACACGTGGACTTCACTAGATGGAATACAGAGGAATCACACAGATAACATCTGTGGAAAGAAGCAAAGGAGAAGATCAATGTCTTTAGCCAAAGCAAGGCTAAGAGCTGACTGTGGAATAGATCATCAAATGGTCATATGCCTGCTGAAATTAAAGTTGAAGTTGAAGACAATCAAAACACATCCATGAGAGCAAAAGTATGACCTTGATTGCATCCCACCTGAATTTAGAGACTACCTAAAGAATAGATTTGATGCACTGAGCTCCAGTGACTTAAAACCAGATGAACTGTAGGATGACAGCAAGCACATGATCCATGAAGAGAGAAAAAGATTATTAAAAAGACAGAAACAGAAGAAAAGACCAAATTAAATGTCATAAGAGACTCTGAAACTTGCTCTTCAACAGAGAGTAGTTAAAGCAAATGGAAGAAATGACAAGATGAAAAAGCTGACCAGACCATGTCAAAGAGCAGTTGAGAAGACAAAGTCAATTGTTGCAGTGAAATGTGCAAAGTCCTGGAGTTAGAAAACCAAAAGGGAAGAACATGCTTAGCATTTCTGAAGCTGAAAGAACTGAAGAAAAAATTCAAACCTCAAGGCACAAATTTGAAAGATTCTGTCGGCAATATATTGATTGATGCAGGAAACATCAAAGAAAATGGAAGGGATACAAAGAGTCACTATACCAAAAAGAATTGGTTGATGTTCATCCATTTCAAGAGGTGGCATATGGTCAAGAACCAATGGTATTAAAGGAAGAAGTCAGAGCTGCACTGAAGGAATTGGCAAAAAACAAGGCTCTGGGAAATGACAGAATACCCATTGAAATGTTTCAAGAAATGGATGTTGAACTAGAGGCATTTTCTCATCTATGCCAAGAACTTTGGAAGACAGCTACCTGGCCAACTGATTGGAAGATTTCCATATTTGTACCCATTCCAACAGAATGTGGAAATTATTGAAGAATATCATTAATATCACACCTAAGTAAAATCTTGCTGAAGGTAATTAAAAAATGGTTGCAGCAGTATATTGACAGAGAACTTCCAGAAATTCAAACTTCCAGAAATGCAAGCTGGATTCAGAAGAGGACATGGAAAGAGAGATGTTATGGCTGACAGTAGATGGATCTTGACTGAAAGCAAAGGATACGGGGAAGATGTTAACTTGTGTTTTATTGACTATGCAAAATATTTTGATTGTGTGGATCATAACAAATTATGGATAACATTGAGAAGAATGGGAATTCCAGAACACTTGATTGTGTGCATGAGGAAACTGTACATATCCTGGAGGCTGTCATTCGAATGGAACAAGGGGACACTGCATGGTTTAAAATCAGGAAAGGTGTGCGCCAGGATTGTATCCTTTCACCATGCTTAGTCAATCTGTATGCTGAGCAAATAACCTGAGAAGCTGTACTATATGAAGAAGAACATGGCATCGGGATTGGAGGAATTCGATAGGCAGATGACACAATCTTGCTTGCTGAAAGTGAAGATGACCTGAAGCACTTACTGATGAAGATTAAAGACTACAGTAGTCTGCTGTTTGCATAACACCTCAGCATAAAGAAAATGAAAATCCTCACAACCAATGGACCAATAAGCACCATCATGGTAAATGAGAAAGGATTGAAATTGTCAAAGCTTTCATATTACTTGTTTCCATAATCAACAGCAATGGAAGCAGTAGTCAAGAAATCAGACACAGTATTGCACTTGACAAATATGTCACTTTGAAGACTAAGGTGTGTCTAACCCAAACCATAAAAAACAAAAAAACAAAACAAAACAAAAAAAACTTCATTGCCTCAATGCCGTCGAGTTGATTTTGACTCACAGTGACCCCTCTTTGGATTTCCAAGGCGGTGTCTCTATGGAAGTAGATTGCCTAATCTTCCTTCCAAGGTTAGCAGTCAAATGGCTTAGGCTACACTACCAAATTCAAGAAAACAGAAAACAGCGAATGCTGGCAAGAATAGACCAGTCCTACACTGCTGGAGGGACTGTAAAATGGTGCAACCACTGTGTAAAATGGTCTGGCGCTAGTATAAAAAACTATAAATAGAAGTACTATATGATCCAGCAGTCCCACAATTAGGTATATGTCTTAGAGAAATAAGAGCAGTGACACAGACAGATATATGCACACCCTTTTCATCAAAGCATTATTCACAATAGCAAAAAGATGGAAACTACCAGAGTGCCCTTATCAATAGAGGGAAGGATCAACAATCTAAGGTACATACACACAATGGAATGCTACTCAACATTAAAGAACAATGATAAATCTCCAAAATATCTCATAACATTGATGAATTTAGAGACCATCATGCTGGATAAAGTTAGTCAATCACTTAAGGACAAATATTGTATGAGACCACTATTGTAAAAAGTCAAGGTAAGACTTTCACAGAAAAAGAAATATTCTTTGATATTACCAAGGATGGGTGTGAAGGGAGGATATATCACTAACTAGAGGGTGTTTGGTGTTGTTATGTGCTGTTGAATAAGCCAGCCCTCCTTGGGTTTTCAAGGCAGTATCACTATGGAAGTAGATTGCCCAATCTTCCTTCCCAGGAGTGGCTGATGGGTTTGAACCACCAGTCTTCTGGTTAGCAGTCAAGTGCCTTAAACACTGCACTACCAGAGCTCCTTAACTAGAGGGTAGACACATATTAACTTGAATTAAGGAAAAAAAAAAAAAAAAAGGATGGCAGAGAGGGAGGCAGGCATGGGAAAAATGGTAAGGAGACAGGTAGAAGCTGAGGCTATGGGCAGACAGCTCCAAGTACACCCCAGGCCTGGTTCTAGGGGCTTAGCACCTGAGTAGAGCTGAACCTGCAGTATCAGGCCTCACTGCCACATAAGCCCAGAGCAAGCAGGAACTGACACCATGTCATAACATCCAAAGATCTCTAGCACTGACTGTTCAACATTTAGAGAGAAAGTTATTGTCGTTGTAGTTGTGTTGACGTTCCTTATCATCCAAAAAAAAAAAAAAAACTTTTATATTAACTACATATCAAAATGATAATATTTTAGATGTGTGGGGATACATACAACATATCATTAAAATTAACTCCACCTGTTTCTTTTTTTCAATGTGGCTACTATAAAATTTTAAATTACATATGCATCTTGGGTTAAATTTCATTTTGTAAGAAATATTACCAGTCTCACAAGCTTGTTGTTAGTGTTAGAAATGAATATATGTATCTCTATATGAATAGAAAAATATCTAGAAATGTAATGTATTAGGAATATAATCAGCTATAGATAACAGAATTACAATCACAGTTGACAAACAGATTAGGGCTTTACTTTTCCCACATCACAAAAAATCTGGAGGCAAACAGTCTAGATTTAGTACAGCAACTCTGAGATTAAAATAAAGGATTTGCCTTTTCTAATCTTTCCACCCTACTGTGTTTGCCTGTAGGTTTTGATCCTCATAAGCCCAAATGGTTGGTCCACCTATAGGCATCTAGCCCACAACCAGTTACCAATCGTGAAGCTGATTTTGACTCATGGCAAACCCATGTGATTCAGAGTAAATAAAAAGAAGAAGAAATTGAGATGTGTTAACCAAGTAAATATGCAATTTTCAATGTGTATATTTAAAAGCCATGTTTGCTTTTAGCATTTCAACCCTCAATTCAGTTCAAGTTGACCTGTCAATAGTGATGTTTTCTCTTCAATTGTACTCCTAATGTGCATTTTAAAAAATACATAATGTGGTTTAAAGATCATGGACTTATAAGACAGAAATATTTGGAATTGCCGTATTCTTTAGAGGGCAATATGAACAAAGATACAATTTGTGGCATGCAATCATTTTAAGGAGCTAAAACTTATGTGGATAAGTGCTTACACAAAAGCATATTTCACTTATTAACAATGTAGAAATACATTGATTTGCCAGATATAAATTTGGAATTATTACTTTTGGATCAATAGCACTGATATAAACTCATATTGAAGTTATTTAAAAATAGGTGTGCAGCCTGCCACTCAGATGGCACAGTCCTTCTCTTCCTCTCTATTGTACCAAGGCAAGTGAGGACAGGAAAAACATGGACTACAAGGCAACTTTAAAAATCATATACATTAAACAAAGATATTTTGAACAACCCTTGATTATTCAAAATTCTATCCAATGACTATATCCTACAACTCTATGTTTAAGACACAGACTGTCTATAACAGTCTTCAGATTACATTTTTCCTATTTTAACTATCATTTTGGAACACAAGTTTGTTTCTGCCTAGGTGTAGTGCCTAAGACATATCACTGCTAACCAGAAGCCTGGCAGCTCAAACCCATCAGCCACTCCTCAGAAGAAAGGTTAGGCAATTTATTTCTGTACTGATACCTCCTCGGAAAGCGAAGAAGAGTCACTATGAGTCAGATCAGACTGATAGCAGTTTTTTTTGTTTGTTTGTTTGTTTTAGGCAAGTGGAAACAGTTTCACTATTGAACAGATTGCTATTACTAGCTAAGGAGCCCTGGAGGTGCGGTGGTTAAGTTCTTGTCTGCTAATCGAAATGTCAGTGATTTGAACCCACCGACTGCTCCACAGGAGAAAGATGTGGCAGCTTTGGAAACCATATGGGTGGTTCTACTCTGTCCTATAGAGTCATTATGAATCAGAATCAACTCGATGGCAGTGGGTTTGATTTGAGTTTTTAATCACTAGCTATAATTATTCTTTCCCTTAAGAATCTTTAAGAAAGTTCCAAATAATTATATTATTTTCTTTTCACAGTAGATTCTTTTTCTGTTATTGATTGCACACTACACAAACATTTGTCTAAAGATCTATTTTTAGATACTTTTTTTACACATACTATGGTTTTGCATTTTAACAATTTCCACATTATGGGACACCACATTTTGCTTTCAGCCAATAATTTTAGGACACTTTACCAATATTAACAATTACTACATGCTCAGTAATAGAAATCACATCATTCTTGATCATGTATGTGTTATAGTTGCTATTTACAAACTGAGTAATTTGGTCATTCCAACAAACAAACAAACAAACTCTCTTCTATCGAGTGGCTTCTGACTCTTAGCGACCCCCATTGGTTTTCCAAGGCTGTAAATCTTTATGGAAGCAGACTACTTCATCTTTCTTCTTCAGAGTGGTTGGTGGGTTTGAACCACCAACCTTTTGGACAGTAGCCAAATGCTTTAACCACTACATCACCAGAGCTGCTTAGTTTGGTCAATAGTGCTAATTCATTGGTGATATCTCAGGAAATAAAAATCTAAGACTTTCATATGACCCATTCAGAAATTCAACAACTCCCCTCCTATTGTCAAACTATTAATGTCATTCTAGGCATTAAGCTTTATAAACGGAAACCAAACCCACTTCCATTGAGTCATTTCTGACTCAGTGGCACGATAGGACAGAATAGAACTGCCCGATTAGGTTTCCAAAGTTGTAAACCTTTATGGAAGCACACTGCCTCATCTTTCTCCTGCGGAGCAGCTCGAGAGTTGGAGCCCTGACCTCTTAGTAAGCAGCTGAATGCTTTAACCACTGCAATGCCAGAGCTCTTTTTATAATCATAAGTGGAACATAAATGTGGTTTAGTAGTGCTGAAATCACAGGCCATGTGGGTAGCAGTAAAATCTCACCCAAATCTAAGTTAACAAGGCCACATTACACCTTCACCAATGAAGTTCACAGCTCCAAATAGTTCCCAAAGGGGTAGTGAATGAACATTCTTATTCAAAACTATGAATGAGACAGCTCATTGGCAATATACAGACACAGCTACAAAACTTAGACACAAGTACAGGGTAATTAGCATTTATACGGTGTTTTACAATAATTAGTTTATATGTAAAACGTATAAGCTATGTAATATGACTCCATTTCACAACTGTGAAAACTAAGAAAGGCATTTGTTCAATGGCATCTGGAAAGGCTGCATACCTATATGCTTCAAACCTATCAACCATCATGAAGATGGTGTAGGACCAGGGATCGTTTCATTCTGTTATATATAAGGTTGCCATGAGTCAGAGCCAACTGTACAGCAGATTTGAATGGTAAGAAATTGGAAAGAAAATATGGGACAATTTAGGTTTAAAAAATTCAACTTCTTTATTGTTCCTACAGTTTCTAAATTCAATCTCTCTAGTGAAGAGGCAAGATGGAGTTTGCTCTGTTCAGTCCGTTTTCCTTTTGTCTTTATTATTGTCCTACTCAGTTCCATCCTTCACAAAGTTAACCACTCTACATTTTTGAAAAACAAAAAGGAATAATCAACTGAAAAGAAAGATATGAATTTTAAAAAAAGATTTCAGCAGCAAACCCCAATTTGAAGTAAATTTCTTATTCAAATAATCATTTCTTGCATCCTTTGGAGCAATCAACCATGAGGCAACAGAGGGTCAACATTCACACAAAAGAAATGCAGGACACATAGGAGTGCATAAGTATGGTATGAGGGGCACAGGAGGAGGGTTACTGGGCAGGGAGAGGAGGAGACTGGTTTAGGGTTGAGGATTGTAATTGGGGAGTGAAACCAACTGTACATGAAATGCTAAAAAAAAGGTCATCATTTCTTTCATAAAATTCGTATTGGAGGAGCAAACTTGGCTTCTCAATTTTATAACAGTAGTTTTTGGGTTTCTTTTTATGTTCTCGGTTACATGCTTTCAGATTTCAAAGACTGACTGGGATGATATGTAGGACACAAACTGCATCATGTTGTGAAGAAAACTCACTCCAAATTTGTCAATATATTAGGCAGCAGGCCTCTGGAAATACTCTGCTTTGAAGATCTTATACTCAGTAACAGAATACACTCTTAATTTCTGCCTAACATAAGTTTTGTTCAAACATTATAGTAACAACATGACATAGTTTGTGACTTCAGGCCAGTGACAATTTCTGATACAAAACAGGAGGCCTTATATCTTTGGGTAACCCTAGAGGGGTGCCTCGTGTTATTTTAATTAAAAGAAAATTGTATTTTTATGAGTGCTGTAGAAAGCTATTTCAGCCAAAATCCATCAGACATCAGCAATGATATCCTTCATTCCAGTCCACTCTGAATGCAGCTTAAATTTCTGAGAGTTTCTCATCAATGTATTATTGCTACATCCTTTTTAGAATTATCTTCAGCAAAATCTTACTTGCATGTGATACGCTATTAAGATTTGTTTAGGATAAGCAGCCTCGAATTAGAGAATACAGAAAGCTGTTAATGTGAATTTGAGAACCATCCCATATTGGAAGTTTAGCTCTGATTACTTGAATACTGAAGAATCATTTAAGGTAATTTTACTCTGTTTTACAGAAATTAAAAAATATATATACAAGGCACGTATCTACAAACCATATTTTTTTCTCTGATAGAATTATAGTTGTAAATTCTTTTCATTTGCATTTTTACTGAGAGAGGCTAATTTTGTACGACTCGTGCTTCTCTTTATTATTTGAATAAACGAATACTCCAAGTGAGTTTATTTAACAGAAACCTGAAATGAAAGATCTTATCATACATAGAAATTTACCATGATGAATATATTTATTCTGTAAGCTATCAATGTCATAACTATTTTTTAATTTCAAATGGAGTACATCAGTGTTTGTAACATTTCAATGGCTACTCAGTTAAACAAAATGTTTAGCATAGACTTTGCAATAAAATGCTATGGATTGCCACAGAATGTTTTTTGATATAGTGCTGGAAGAAGAGCCTGTTAGGTTGTAAGGCATTGGACAAAATCTCCTACAATGAACTCAAACATGCCAATAATCATGCTCAGGACTGAACAATGTTTTGTTATGTTATATATAGGGTCACCATGCATCAGAACCAATTCAATAGCAGCTAACAACAACAGATCATGCTAGTCCCTGGCTTAATTTCTAGTTCTGTGTTGAGGCCATGCCAAGTTTCCATTTCAACCTTAAAAATTAACTCAAATGAGTAATAAAAATGTACCATTTGGAGCTACTTCTTCTGTGTCAGGCATCTGGTAAGTACACTGCATGCATCATTGCATTAATTCTCACAACTAAATGAAGTATGAATTATTTTGTCCTTTTTGAAGATAATGAGATATAGAGATATTAACTAACTTATTATTTTTAAACTTGCCAGATCCAGTTTCACATCAAGGGAGATTGATATTACAGATCATGTTTTTACCACTGTATTATCCTTAGCTGAACTCATATTTGTAAAATGTAACTCTAAAAAAACCCAAGAAAATGGATTAAATTGGGGGAAATAATGCTTATTTCTATGTTTTGGAATAAAATTAGTCTGCCAGATTCTGAAGTCATCGTCTTAAAAATGGAAATAATCTCAAAACTGTTTGTGAGTCTTAACAAATCATTTAGGAATGTGCCTGGAATGTACTAAGACAAGGATTCCCAAACTTAGAAAGCATTCCATTAACTAAATCTTTCCTTCATTTATTCAACAGATATACAATTAGTATCTAACATGTGGCAGTTATAGATAGGTATTTGTTATGTATGTGTGACTAAGATAATTCTGCTTCCATGAGTCTTGCATTCTGGATTGGTATAGATAAATAAATAATCAAAATTCCAATAATTTCAAATTGTGAGAAGAATGAAAAAAAAATATCAGAAAAATGAAGGAAATAAAGAGTTAAGTGACAGGAAACAATGTGTACAAGATAATTTGGTGCAATGGAGATTAAAATCCTACCACAGGGAATTGTGAAAGATAATACATATTTATAATGTTTATAATATTATTATGTTGTTGTTGTTGTTGTTGTTATGTGCCGTCGAGTCAAACCCGACTCATAGCGACCCCTCCTTGGGCTTCCGAGGCAGTATCACTACGGAAGTAGGAT